>NC_058084.1:291792773-292158267 GCF_014858855.1 Bufo gargarizans | reverse complement strand
AATGGCATAGACTACACCCATAGTTCTGCAATTTACATAGTCTCTAATATTATATTTTTTTCCCATCACTGGCTTAGTGAATTATTTATTAGGATACATATAGTTACAGAACATACAGCTTCCACATGGGTATGATCCTCTCGTGGACAGCCACGTTTCTGTTCTTCTTTGTTGTTGTTATTGAAAGTGGCTATCTACCATCATTTCCTTTAGATTCTTAACTCTCCTGCAAGTAATTGTGGGGTTAACTGAAATGACTTTCAGATCCCTATCTGCTCACAGGACATGCCAATGTCGTTTCAAAATTCTATACACTGTTTCATGTTGCACACCAAAAGTTCTTATGCAACGTATTATTTCCTTCTCTTCTTTTTTACTCTTTTCTTGGAGCAAACTATTCCTCTCAGTGTTTTTAACTCTATTATATGCCCAATGAAGAACTTTCTTTGGGTACCCTCTAGCTATAAGTCTACAATATAGTAGACTTCTTTTTCATTCAAAGGCCATTTCATCTGTACAGTTACGTCTGGCTCTGAGGTAGTGCACTATTGGGATACCAGATTTCAGTGATGGTGGGGGGAAACTCTTCCAATGCAGGAAATTGTTTGTTACAGTTGATTTCCTATAAATGTTTGTTACAACACCACTGTCAGGCTGCAGGACAATCTTTAAATCAAGGAAATTGAGTCTCTCGCATTGTATTTCTGCTGTAAATGTGAGCCTTATCTCATTGTCATTTAGACTTTTGGTGAAATAAAAAAATAATAATTCTGTGCCATCCCCAAAAAATCTAAATATTGTCAATATAATGTCCCCAAAATAAAATTTGTGATTTGTGTACTGTGTATTATGTTCAGTGAAAACAATTCGATCTTCCCACCACCTTAAAAATAAATTAGCAAAGTTTGGTGCTCAAATCGTGCCCATTGCGGTCTAGTTACTTTGTAAATAATATTTGCCATCAGAAATGGAATAATTGCGAGTGAGTAAGAATTGTAACAGATTAGTGAAACATTTATTGTGCTGGTGAAATTGTGCTTGTTTTGTGTTAAAAAAAAATATTCCACTGCCTTAATACAAATTTCGTGTTGATTATTAATATAGAGAGCCTCAATGTCAAGACTATCAATGTTCTGTCATTGACGTGTATATCCTGCAACCTGATGACAGTGTCTTTTGTGTCTTTTAAGTAGGAGGGAAGAGTCTGGATAAATGGTGGAATAATTTCATCAACATATGTGCTAATTCCTTCACATAAGCTCTGATTCCCGGAGACAATCGGTCTTACTGGGATCGGCTGCCATTTTTTGTAAACTTTAGGTATTGCATAGAAAGTAGCAATGGAGGATCATACCCATGTGCAACCTGTATGTTCTGTAACTATATGTCTCCTAAAAAAGAATTCACTAACCCAGTTGATAGGAAAAATATAATATTAGAGACTATGTAAATTGCAGAACTATGGGTGTAGTCTATGCCATTCAATGTGAGTGCCTCAAACTATACATTGGAAAAACAATTCAAGAGTAAAGGAGACATATATCAAAACATCTCAGTAATTTAAATACTAAAGCAGATACACCCCTCTCTAGACACATTAAAAATTAAAAAAATATGGGGAATACCCAAAAATTTAAATAGGCCCTAGACAAGGAGATATTGATGCAAGACTACAACAAGTGGAAACCAAGTGGATTTACCGCTTAAAGTCCCTTTCACCATTGGGACTATTTGAAGACTTCACATATGCATCATTTCTCTAATATATATTTTTAATCTTTTTTGATTGATGACTTCTTGCATACGGAAAAAATATTAGAAATTGTAAAATAATAATCTAAGAAAAGTAAAATAACTGACTGAGACAGGAACCATCAGAATAATTGATATAATCAATGTAATTGAGGCAACATATGATAACAAAAGGCCCCTTAAACAATATGTAAGAATCCATGAAGAATATAAAGAATAGGATTCAAACAAAGGGCATTTGATATGTACATTTATTAATTACATAGTGGATGGCATCCAGGTAAAAGGCGCAAAAATAGTTATATATAAGAAAAAATAAATACAGTATTTTTAGCCCCATAAGACGCACTCCCCCCCCCCCCAAAGTGGGAGGAGAATGCCCCTGCATCTTATGGGGCGAACACTAATAAGCGCTTGCATTATGAAATCGCTTATTAGTACCGGAGGACCAGGAAGCAGTGAAGGCTCTGTAGTAGCCTCTTCCAGGTCCTCTGCTGTCGGCTTTGCTTGTGGCTCCTGTGGGTACTCTGTGACATCACGCTGTGCGCATCGGGTAACAGCAAAGCCAACGGACGAGGAGGCAGAAGAGCGCTGGAGCAGATGAGCGGTGGCGTCCGGAGCAGGATAGGTAAGTAGATTTTTTATTTTGTGTTCTGAGGCTGGGGTCTGCTGCAATGAGGCTGGGGTCTGCAGCAATAAGGCTGGGGTCTGCAGCAATAAGGCTGGGGTCTGCAGCAATAAGGCTGGGGTCTGCTGCAAAGAGAATGGGGCTGCTGCAGTAAGGCTGAAGCTGCTGCAATGAGGGTGGGCGCTGCTGCACTGAAGCTGGGGGCTGCTGCAATGAGGCTGGGGGCTGACTGATTTATGGCTAGGGGCTGATATGAGGCTGGGGGCTGATATATGGTTGAGGGCTGGTATGAGGAATGGGGGTCTGATATGAGGTATGGGGGTCTCATCTGAGGTCTCAATGGGGGTCATTCACAATGGGGTCTGATTAAGGTGTGATTAAGGATCTTATTAACATTGGGGGTGTGGTTGGGGGGTGAGCTGAGGTCTGATTAACTTTGGTGGTTCGATTGCTGGTCTGAACTGAGATCTGATGAAAAATATGTTTTTCTTATTGTCCTCCTCCAAAACCTAGGTGCGTCTTATGGGCCGGTGCGTCTTATATTGTGAAAAATATGGTATCTCCCAAGCTAACATATCTAAAATAAAATAATATGATACCCTACTACACAATTCATATTTGAAATATAGGGGGGGTGTTTTAATAATGTGGAAATAAATAAAAAACATAAATAGCATATACAAGTAATGAAAAATAATAAAATATTAAAATGACTTCTGCCCCTGGTTAATTCATTATAGGCAGTCACAAGGATTCTATTTTCTATTATACTAGAAAAGCTACAATTTCTGAGGAAATTGTGTGGTGTTCTTGCCTCCACCAGTAGTCTACAACTAGAGTGGGCGGAGTAACTGGGTGGATTGGCTTGAGTAACTGTTGTGTGGTTGGAGTGGCTGGAGTAACTGTGGAAAGGTTGGAGTTGGCAGAGTAACTGTGTGGAGTGTTTGGAGTGAGTAAAGATAGTAAACATCAGGAGCATGCGTGCGGACACAGGTTAATGACATGCGCACCCCCGTCGGCGTCCACGCTCCCGGCCCGATGCGATCCCGCTCCAAGTGAAGCACTGATGCCGCCTGTGTTCTCCGCTCTAGGGCTGCTGGGGGAAACTGCTTCGACTTCAGCTCCCATGATGTGCTGGTGATGAGGACAGCCGACGGTGTCCGACGCAGTCTGGAAGCTGCTCACCTGCTCTTTGGCTTGCTGCCGCCGGCTGTCTACTAGCTGCACATCGAGTTCCGGCTGTTGGAAGGTCGCCTCCCCACTGGTGTGGGTGGTAAGCGCCTGAGCGACCCCCTAGATAATTATATCGGATGGAGGAGTGTGAGTGGGGGGTCGGTCGGAGGTGTGGGAGCATTCCCCTCCCCCCTCCTGGAACTTTGAGCTCGATGGTGTGATCTGGACCCCACTGGTATACTCTCATTGGAATGGTGCCGTCTTAATTGTCCCCAATAGTGAAGGAGTGATAAAGCGGGCTGGTGGGTTAGTGGGGGTGATAACTCAGGTTCTAAAAATATAAGTGGAATCTGTGTGCCCCCCCCCCCCGCCCAAAAAACAAATAAAAAATCTTTAGGCCGACACTCAGGCGTTTTGAACATGACAGAGGTGGAGAATCGGGCTATAAAGACCAGTTAAAGGGTCGGCATCGACTCCAGAGGCCCTTGACCGGGAAGAATACATCTGGTGGATTGGAGCGGGAGTGTTTGTATCACCAATAACACTTATTTTTTTAAAAAAGGAGGTCTCCAGGGTCTAATTACCTATGGTCAGCAAGGTATGGAGCCTGAAAATAGATAGCATGCTAGTACCATCAGTGTACCTCAACTATATAAGAAAGCACGTGGACTGATAACTCTGAGCTAACAGAAACAAATTTAAATAATACAAACAACTAAGCGACTGTTTCTAACCTCTACATACTAACAACGGGAACTGTTGCCGCCACTAAATGTTGAGTTTCACACTGTCCCACTGTACTATAACACTACCAACTAAAGATAGACTGTCAATGTAGATCTGCCGGTGGCTATAAGAGGTTCTGCCAACTTGTGTACAGGCGATAGAATTACTGCTGTACTAATATACTAATTGCCGATGTTACTACTTGTATATTCCCTAATTAACTGTCTGTTATTGCATTACTAATAGTGAAGAAGGACTTTTAAGTGATAACTGACCGTGACTGCATGCAAATTGCTGATTTACGTGTATGTGATAGTGATATTGCCTTATGTGAATTGTTCCCCTCTGTTGCTCCATATTGCTAGACGGTTTGGTTTAGTTGGGGGTGGAGGAGAAGGAGGTCGGGACTGAAGTGGGGCAATGGCGAGACAGGGTACAGGGAAAAAGGCAAAGGGGCAATTGGAGCTCAATACCACGGTTTCACCTGTACCTAAAAGAAATGAGAAATCTAAACAGCTGCTCCTGACCAGCATGCGTGTACATAGTCCGGTAAAGAAAAAAAAAGGAGGGTGGGCTCAGGGACCAAGAGGGGGAATTGTTAGTGGAGGGAGATTCGGAATCTCTGCTGGAAAGGGAGGGCTCCCAGTCTGAGGAGAGGGGTGGTGTCCAGCCTGATGAGACTGAAAGAAAAAGAGCCGCTTGGGAACAGGCTCTTAGCCTGCAAGACATATTTCAGGAAATAAGGAAATGCAATACAGCGATACGGGACCTCTCTCTCTAGACTGGAAATATCTGGGAATCGGTTGGTCTTCTTAGGGCGGATTTACAAAGTTACAGAGATAGACTGACAGAAGTAGAGAAAAGAAAATCAGAGGTGGAGGATGTAGTGCAGACAGTGGTGAAGGAGAAAGATGGCGGTGGAAAATAAGGAAATAAAATATAAACTAATACAGTTGGAAAATAGGGCCAGGAGGTCAACTTTGAGATGCCTGGGGTTCCCAGACGGAGCAGAGGGGCAAGACCCTCATGTTTTTATACAAGATTGGTTGAGGGAACAACTGGGTCAGGATATTTCTGAATATAAAAACTTTGTGGAGAGTGCTTATAGAGTGCCAGCAAAGATACCTCCTCCAGGTACAAGGCCGAGGGTAATGATTTTGAATCTGCTCTCGGTCAGGGACAGGGAGGAGATATTGTGCAGTGCAAGAAGGAAAGGGAGGTTGGACTACGTGGGTACAACGGTTATGATATTTCCTGACTACACAAAAGAAACGGTGAGTGAAAGAAGCCGGTTTAATGAGGTGAAAAAAATATTGTGGTTAAAGAACGTTAAATATTCAATGATGTTTCCGGCTATACTGAAAATTGAATGGGAAAGCAAATTGTGTTTTTTTGAGACAGCGGAGGCGGCGGGAGAATGGGTTAAGTAAAATATAAAGAGCTGAGCGGTGGGCAGGGATGTACGGGGAGCTTTTTATAACAATGGGGGCTTTTTTACACTCGGGTGATGGATAGGATTATGAACAAAAAAAATGAGAATTTTCTCAGTGTACTCAGCATACGCGAGAGGAGTAAGGATATTAATACATCGGGACATAGACATAAAAAATTGTCAAAGTAACCACAGACAGGGAGGGTTGTTATGTCCTGTTGGACTGTATACTGGAAGGTAGAGCGTGGTTAGTAGCAAGTGTATATATACCGCCACCCTTTAAAATCGATGTCCTATCAAAAATTTATGAGGCGATATTGGTGGTGGTTGGGGATTTTAATAACGTAATGGATGCAAGAATAGATAGATGTAAATTGGGGAATAATCAGAGTCCCTGTATAGGATCTAAACTAAAAAATATCACTAAAGAGTTGGGTTGGATTGACATTTGGAGGGTTATGCACCCTAATTCACGTAAATACTCGTGTTTTTCAAAGACTCATAGGAGTCTATCACGGATTGATTTGTTTTTCACAAATGAGAAAGGCTCACTGGAAATTGTAGGGGTGAAATATGGGCAACGAGGTGTTTCGGATCACAATCTAATTAATATAAATATTAAAACACAAAAAAAAAAAAGAAGCATGAACATAAGTATAGGATGGATAAATATGATGGATACACATGATAAGATTCTGCGAGAGATAAGGGAGTTTTTTTTAGATAAATGATGGATCAACTTCAGTCAGTATAATATGGGAGGCTGCCAAGGCCTTTATTAGAGGGATTATTACAAAGTATACAATGATATCTAAGAAAGGAATAAGGGAGAAAATAATAAAGTTAGAAGGTGAGGCGGAAAAAAATTAAAATAATTATATTGCAAATCCCACAGATCAAAATTATACTCTTTGGATAGAAAAGGCCTCGTTACTAAAGGATGAACTGCTTTTATTGGCAGAACAACAAAAAGAAAACCATGTAAGGGACAATTATATCCATGCACATATCCCTGGAAAAAAAATAGCGGCCTTGGTAGCGACCCAAACAAAAAAGAATAAGTATATCCTTTGTATAATGGATGAAACGGGTTATAAAAATACTGCGCAAATGGCTAAGAGCCAGTCCTTATGTGCAACAGACGTCCGAAAAATCTACGGGACCTATTAGTCCGAGTAGATATTGCTTCAGCTACCAAGATATCCCGTCAGACATTTCTCAGGACACCCAAAAAAGGTACATTCCTTTGCCACCACTGCATACAGTGTTCCCATATACAAAAAGGCAACAGTATATCACACCCATACACAGGCAAACAATTCCTTATAAATAACTTTTTCACATGCGACTCGGATTTTGTCGTCTACACACTCAAGTGCCCATGTGGACTCATTTATGTTGGTGAAACCACCCAAATCATCTGCAATAGAATATGCCAACACAAATCATCCATACGCAAACCAAACCTGTTACTCCCTGTCCCATACCACTTCAATCAGGCCTCACATTCTATTTCTCAACTCAAATACCAAGTCATAGAACACATCCCAGCACCAAGAAGGGGTGGCGACAGAATTAAACTATTGAAACAAAGAGAGGCCTTTTGGATACATAAGCTTGAAAGTATGGAACAACGGGGTCTCAACAGAGAATATGAGATACAAACCTTGTTATGATTTATACACATATGTCCGTATATTAACCGATCTCCCTTTTTTCTCCACAGGCCCATTGACTGAGATTTTCTTTATTACCTTCCCATTCCCTTATGTAATAATCACTTGTTTACTCTCCAGATAGTGCATAACAGCCTACCATCCCACATTATAACCCATAACTGACATTCCCCATATACTTCTGGCTGTTGGAACGCAAATTTGCGTTCCACCTTGGTGCACTATACCATTCCCTCCATTATACTTAGGCCTACTCTACAGATAATTCTTTAATATTACGGAACAGTACCCATACCATCATCTATTACACTGCCCTATCCATACCTATCTATCGCAATGCATCTGCGGGCCTGCCCTGCGCTCCACCTAGACACTTCCTGTCGGTGGAACGCAGGGCATCAGTAACGTGCGTTCCACGTGACGCACTTCCGGTTCGGGAAGCGCCGCTAATGCCGGAATGGCGTGCGGGTATTTATACCCCCATGCTAGTGACCCCAGACATGGCGCCTTTTCCTCTCAGCGGCACTACCGCATGTTTACCTTTATACTGCTTCCACACCTGCGTCCAGAACTGTTTCCTTCGATACTTCAAGCGGCACTAGGTAAGTTAGTCCTGAGAATCTGGACCACCATGTTCCTTCTTATTTGTAGCCACTTAGACATAGACAGAAACCACTACTGACCTTTTCTATGTTTTCTCAACCTACTACTCTGGTGACATATAGATAAGAACTGTTACCTTATATTAAACAGCAACTCTGTTATTATGTATTTAACTCATCACAGATATACACACCTTCTATTAGAGGATGGCTACTACTGGCTGTGTCCTTTCCAATACAGCCCTCTTTAGGCTTGAACTTCAGCAACAGAAACGTTATATGCTCTCTTTTTATTCTGTTATGCTCATATAGCATTACTACCTTTAGACTCTACTTGTAAGTTGATGCGTTTGTAAACCCACGCAAACACACATACGCACAAAAAACAGTCGCTATCATGGATATTGATGTAAATACCAGACATATTTACTGTTTGTTTATCTTACTCCTTTTTTGCTACAGTCTGATGAAGGCACGGATGTGCCAAAACGTCACTGACCTCGCCGTAGCAACCACCATTGTGTGCTAAATAAAACGAAAATTGCACTTCATAGAATTCTGGCTGGAGTCTTTGTATCTACTGATATATATAGAAGTAAGATAAATAAAAATTCAGAGCAAATACAGCAGTTTCTGGATGGAATTACTATTTCAAAACTAACAATAGACTAAAGCAAGTCCCTTGATGCTCCCTTAACCCCTTCAGAAGTATATGAAATGTTAAAGGGGATAACAAAGAACAAGGCTCCAGGCATAGATGGCATCCCATTTGATGTGTATGTTCAATATAAAGAAATATTATTCCTTAAACTGCTTAAAGTCTGGGAGTCAGCGAAGCAGGTGGGAAAACTGCCAGACTCTATGCGGGAAGCCTTGATCACACTCATCTTAAAGCCAGGCAAGGACCGGGTTCTGATGGACTCGTATCGGCCTATCTCATTTATTACTACAGACAACAAAATATTAGCTAAGATTTTGGCAAATAGACTTAGGAGTGTGATTCCGGTGCTGGTTGGTGAGGATCAGTCGGGATTCATGTTGGGTAAAACTGCTACAGAGAATATTATGAGGTACTTTGTGAATACCCAGTTTGAGCCCACAAATAGCAGAGAACGGTTGATTGTAACTATAGACTCCTCAAAGGCCTTTGACACGATTGAATGGCCCTTCCTGATAAACACAATGAAGAAAATGGGATTTGGCGATGGTTTTGTTACATGGGTAAAACTTCTGTATACGGAAATCTCCGCGAGGGTGATAGCAAATGGAGAACATTCAGGTAGCATACCAATCGGCAGGGGGGTTAGACAGGGATGTCTCCTCTCCCCTCTGCTTTTTGCTATAGCTATTGAACCGCTTGCAGATATGATCAGACAGGATCTGAGAATTGAGGGGTTTAGATATTGTACCCATGAGGAAAAAATTGCCTTTTATGCGGACGATATCATGCTATTTGTGGGCTCACATGGCTCACTAAATAGGATATTTCAGGTATTCAAGCAATTTGGTAAACATGTGGGACATAGTATAAATTGGTCAAAATCGGCATGTATCCCGATTGATCCTCTGAACGAGTTTATACCGGGACAGTTGGAAATTAAGACGATGACTGAACCTGTTAAATATTTGGAAATCCAGATCACTCAAGATCCTAATGTCTATGTCAGATTAAACGTGATCTCGAAAATTCAGGAAAATAAAAAGAAAATAGAATTATGGAAAAGACTGTACATCTCGATGGCAGGACTTATTTCATTGGTCAAGATGTGTGTACTACCCGCCCTGAACTATGTCCTGTGGAATACACCAGTGATAATCCCTAAAAGATATTTTAAAATAATAGCTGGCTTATTGACCGATTTAATATGGAGAGGAAAAAAAACAAGGATAAAGGTACAGATACTGAGTATGCAGGAGAGGGAGGGCGGATTGTCCGTACCAGATCTGGAACTATATTTTAGGGCAGGGATTATAAAAAACATAATAACATGGAGTAACGCGAAAAATTATAAAAAATCTGGTGGCAAGGATAAATAAAAGAATGGAGAAATGTAACATCTTTCAAGTATTAGAAACGGTACTTTGGGCAAACAAGGAGGTAAATCTAGAGCTTTGATTCTGTCGATGGCCAAGAGTTGGGAGAGGGTAAAAGATCTGTAGTCCCAAACAGGGCTATATGTAGACACCATACTATGGGACAATATTGGCCTCACAGAATTAGAGTTTGTTGAGCAAAAGATCTGGTGGAAACACGGTATATATAAACTGAGACAGGTATGGGAGGCGGAGGATATAATTCCTTATGAAGAGCTAAAAAGGAAATACCAACTGAATAATACAGGGTCAAAGTTTTATTATTTTCAACTAAAACATGCACTGTATGGGCTGATAGGCAATGGCACTCCAATAGCCACTCTGCCACAGCCTTTGGAGAATATTACTGAGTTAATACCTGGCAAGAAAATGATTTCAAGAATATACCAATGGCTGTCGCATCAAAAGAATAATAGCAGGGTGCCCAATAACTTGTCCCATAAATGGCAGGGTATTTTGGAACCCGGGCGGGAAGTTTTTTGGGATTCAGCTATACAGGCAAAGACTAGGGTCTCAAGGAATTTCTCAGACAGAATAATTCAATTTAATATATTGTATCGTCTCTATTACTCTCAGAAAAAGTTTATGAAGTTCTATGGTGCTAAAGTCTTCGCTTGTCAGAAGTGTGAAGAGGTGGGGGTGGATGATGTACATATATTATGGTCATGTACAGAAATCCAAAACTATTGGGTAAAGATAATTGAAAAAATAGACGAATACCATCAGTTTACAGTGCCTAGACAGTTTGAGGAATGTAATCTAGGAGTACCGGATGATGTGGAAGGGTTCCAGCATAAGGAAATTGCAACTAAATTATTGTTCCAAGCCAGGAAATGCATAGTTGGCCACTGGGGGGGATGGGAGGTCCCAACGATCAAAGAATGGGAGAACCACACAAGGTTGTCGTTAGCTAGCGAGGAATTTTGCTTGACCAGTTTGAAGAAAAAACATAGATTTGCTAGGATGTGGCAGAGGTGGTTAAATAAAAACTGAGGGGAGGTGGGGGGGAGATGTAATGGAGGAGGGAGGATATTATTAATAGCTTTTTTATTTTTTATAATTTTTTATTTTATTTTGTTCTGTGTTTATGACAACCGACAAACTATGGGGGGAGGGGGGAATATTTATATGTAATTAATTTATGCAATCATGTACTAAAAATATGTTATATGTAATTTTGTATGAATTGAAAAAGTGTAATAAAGAATTATAAAAAAAAAAGATAGTAAACATTACACTAACCAATGGATTGATCAAATTTAAAAAGTGCACATGGCAAGCTTGATAAAGTGATAAATGCATTTCAACTTTTTTTTATTTATACAGCACATTTAATTGCAATGTTGTTGCCCAAAGTGCTTCACAGTTACATTAAAACATACATTTATAAAAACATTAGCAGCCGATTTTAAAAATGAGGGAGTGGTGGCAGTTTAGAAATCATGTCCTGATTTTTCATCTCACACTCTTGCTTTTGTCACTCTGCTGGCTGCTCACACACCTTGGTTCCTATGGCAACTCACTCTACAGCAAGGCCAGAAAAGAGCGGTTAAAAACAAACTGCTCCAACTTGCTCACTTCACTGGTGGTTGCCATCTTCAAACGGTTGTAGTTAAAAAATTATAAATACTACACCGAAGAGCTTTATATTGTGAGAGAATCACAAGACCCAGACCTACATTTTGATGCATAGTATGTCTCAGAAATATAAAAAATGAAGGCACAGTCGCAGTTTAGAAATTGTCCTTCAAATTTGAGGTCTCTAGAGTGGAGTTTCAATGAATATCAATGGACGGCCAGAAATGTTGCGAACATAAAATTTTCCGTTTGCAAACGGCGAACGGGAATTTCTGCAAATGTTCGCGAACAGGGGAACCGCCATTGACTTCAATAGCAGGCGAATTTTAAAACCCACAGTGGCATGCCGGAGGGGGATCCATGGCAAAACTCCCATGGAAAATTACATAGTTGACGCAGAGTTGGATTTTAATCCATAAAGGGCATAAATCACCTAACAATCCTATTTTTTTTTTAACAATGTGGTTTAAAATATCCAGTGTGTGTATACGATCAGGTATGATGTTGTATCGATCAGGTAGTGTAAGGGTTACGCCCGCTTCACAGACATTGACAGACCAAACTCCCCTTTTAATGCACCGCAAACAACCGCAAACAGTCCATTTGCCCAACAGCAAACTTCCCATTTGCACAAGGTTGGATAGCAAGCTAGCCATGTCCTGTTGATGTCATTGAAGGTTTCTTGCTCCACGCAGCCACGTACAACACCAAGGGTCCCCGAAAGGTGAATTGAATAGATTTTTCGAACGGGGAGATGGTTAAAAAAACGTTGGCTTCCTCCCCTTTGTTTGAATCCACGCCACGGTCACTGCGTCTGGCCCGTGCAATTTACCGTCACACCCAATATGAGTGGTATTTTCTGTAGTACTATTCTCATCAGTTTAATCCCTGTTACGTGATGTCCCCAATCTGGGGTCCATTTATTAAATAGATTTTTAGAATGGGGAGATGATTAAAAAACGCTGGCTCCCTCCCCTTTGTTTGAATCCACGCCACGGTCACTGCGTCTGCGCCGTGCAATTTACTGTCACACCCGATATGAGTGGTATTTTCTGTAGTACTATTCTCATCAGTTTAATCCTTGTTACGTCCCATATCAGAAATGGCCATTTGTGAAAAAAAAAATGAGGCCGTGTACCTTTGATTGCCTTCACAATGACAGACCAAACTCTGATACACCAAACTGAATTGATTTTAGGAACTGGGAGATGGAAAAAGCAGCTTGGTCGGTCCTCTTACTCCCAAGTTGGGGCACTGTGCGTGCACGGAGCAATGTGCTGTGACACCCTATATGAGTGGTGTCTTAACTAGTACTATTCCTATCAGTTTAATTCCTGTTATGTCTCCTATCCGGGGACGTGTGTCGAATTCCTTAATCATTGTCGAATTAACGACATCCTGAAATAATTTTGTTCTGAGCTCTGTACTTGCTTTGTATTGGAATTGAAGGGTATTTTTTTTAATTGTCTGCATTATTTCTAATAAAAAAATCATAATAAAGTCTCTAAATAGTTTTGTTTTATGCATTAAAAACCCATACAACTTATTAAAAAAAAGAAAATGTTTTTTCTATGAAAAATTATCCAGCCGATCGCTTTTAGTCTGATCATAATGAAGCAACGTCCTTATCTGGGGTGTGGCAACATTGCCAACACACTCATAGAGGTGATGATCGCTTCATTGTGATACGCAAGCCCCTTCACCACAACAAGGTACCGATCACGAAGGGGAATTGACACATGTATGTGCCTTTTTTTTTTGTTTGTTTTTGCAGCCACAGTGCAACACTAGACGCCAGAAAAATTAGGCATGTACACATGCCTGAAAAATTAGGAATTGTTGCAGCCACGGCTGGAAAAATTGATGTTTTCCAGGCAGAAAGGTGACTAAAACATTGCAGCTTGAACCCTAGTTGGTGGCGGAGAATTCACGAAAGTCATCCGATATGCAGACATTAAATACAGCAGCATGGGGACCATTTTGAGGCCAAGCCATGTCATCAGGCCTTTTGTTAGTCAAACGTATCCCCCACTGTCAGTCCCTTCGGGATCCATGCCTCATTCATCTTAATGAAGGTGAGGTAATCAACACTTTTTTGACCGAGGCGACTTCGTTTGTCAGTGACAATGCCTCCTGCTGCACTGAAGGTCCTTTCTGACAGGACACTTGAAGCGGGGCAGGCCAGAAGTTCTATCGCAAACTGGGATAGTTCAGGCCATAGGTCAAGCCTGCACACCCAGTAGTCAAGGTGTTTATCGCTCCTCAGAGTGTCGATATCTGCAGTTAAGGCAAGGTATTCTGCTACCTGTCGGTCGAGTCGTTCTCTAAGGCTGGATCCTGAAGGGCTGTGGCGATGTGTAGGACTGAAAAAGCTCTGCATGTCCTCCATCAACAACATATCTAAAAAAGATAATAAAGCGTCCTGTCCTTGCCGCCATGGTCGTGGTAGGAGGAGGATTACTTTCACCTCTTTCCCTATTAGATTCCCGTTGTGCTGTGACATCCCCCTTATAAGCTATGTAAAGCATATTTTTTAGTTTGGTTTTGTACTGCTGCATCCTTTCTGACTTCCGGTAATTTGGTAAAATGTCCGCCACTTTCTGCTTATACCGGGGGTCTAGTAGCGTGGCCACCCAGTACAGGTCATTCTCCTTCATCCTTTTTATACGAGGGTCCCTAAACAGACATGACAGCATGAAAGACCCCATATGCACAAGGTTGGATGCCGAGCTACTCATTTCCCGTTCCGCCTCCTCACTGATGTCATTGACGGTCTGTTCTTCCCCCCAACCACGTACAACACCATGGGTCCCAGATAGGTGAAAACAACAAGCACCCTGGGATGCCTGCTGTGGTTGGTCTTCCTCCTCCTCAAAGGCACACTCCTCCTCTGACTCCTCTTCCTCATACTTCTCTTGCAGCGTTGACGCAGGTCTGGCAAGCGATGATGACAAGGCTGTTTCTGGTGGTGATGATGACCACAACTCTTCCTCTTCCCGCTCATCTACAGCCTGATCCAGCACTCTTCACAGGGCACGCTCCAGGAAGAAAACAAATGGGATGAGGTCGCTGATGGTGCCTTCGGTGCAACTGACTAGGTTTGTCACCTCCTCAAAAGGACGCATGAGCCTACAGGCATTGCGCATGAGCGTCCAGTAACGTGGCAAAAAAAATTCACAGCTCCGCACAGGCTGTCCTAGCACCCTAGTGATACAAATACTCGTTGATGGCTTTTTCTTGTTGGAGCAGGCGGTCGAACATTAGGAGTGTTGAATTCCAACGTGTCGGGCTGTCGCAAATCAAGCGCCTCACTGGCATGTTGTTTCGACGCTTAATGTCTGAAAAGTGCGCCATGGCCATGTAGGAACGCCTGAAATGGCCACACACCTTCCTGGCCTGCTTGAGGACATCCTGTAAGCCTGGGTACTTAGACACAAAGCATTGTACGATAAGATTCAACACATGTGCCATGCGCGGCACATGTGACAACTTGCCCAAATTCAATGCTGCCAACAAATTGCTTCCATTGTCACACACCACTTTGCCGATCTCCAGTTGGTGCGGGGTCAGCCACTGATCCACCTGTGCGTTCAGGGCGGACAGGAGTGCTGGTCTGGTGTGGCTCTCTGCTTTCAGGCAAGTCAACCCCAAGACAGCGTGACACTGTTGGATCCGGGATGTGGAATAGCCCCTGGGGAGCTGGGGGGATTTAGTTGATGTGCAGCCAGACGCCGCAGCAGAAGAGGACTCAGCCGAGGAGGTTATGGAAGAGGATGGAGTAGGAGGAGTAGGGGAGGTGGCAGTAGGCCCGCCTGCAAGTCGTGGCAGTGTCACCAACTCCGCTGCAGAGCCACGCATTCCATGCTTGGCAGCCGTCAGCAGGTTAACCCAATGTGCAGTGTAGGTGATACACCTGCCCTGACCGTGCTTTGCAGACCAGGTATCAGTGGTCAGATGGACCCTTGCCCCAACACTGTATGCCAGAGATGCCATGACTTCCTTTTCAATCACTGAGTAGAGGTTTGGGATTGCCTTATTTGAAAAAAAAAATTAGTCAGGGTACCTTCCACTGTGGTGTCCCAATAGCAAAATTTATTTTTGAAGGCCTCAGACTCCACCAGCTGGTATGGTAAAAGCTGGCGGGCTAAGAGTTCCGTCAAGCCAGCTGTCAGACGCCGGGCAAGGGGGTGACTCTGTGACATTGGCTTCTTACGCTCAAACATTTCCTTTACAGACACCTGACTGTGGGCAGATGAGATGGAAGTGCTGAAGGTGAGAGGCGGAGTGGCGGGTGGTTGAGAGGGGGCAAGGAGGACAGCAGTGGTTGACGTGGCTGAAGATGCTGGACCAGGAGGAGGATGGTGGCTTTGAGCTTGTGTGCTGCTTCTACTCGTCATCATGTGTTGATCCCATAGGCGTTTGTGATGTGCGATAATGTGCCTTCGCAAAACAGTTGTACCTAGGTGGGTGTTGGATTTCTCACGACTCAGTTTCTTTTGGCACAGGTTGCAAATGGCATCGCTGTTGTCAGACACACACAAAAAATGCCACACTGCTGAGCTTTGCAATGACGGCATTCTGGTGGTGGCAACAGCATGCGTTGATTGGCGTGCTGTCTGGCTGACCCCGGGTGCCGATAAATGCTGTCTGACTGTACCATTAGCTCCTTGTGACGACCTCCCCCTGCTTCCAACTCGTCTCCTCCTGCTCTCTGTCTCCCCTTCTGAACTTTCCCCTCTTCTTCTTCTCTTAGAGCAGGCACCCACGTGGCATCCACGGACACATCGTCATCATCAACCACTTCACTTGTATCTGACTCCTCAGCAAAGGAAGCAGCAGCGGGTACAACATCATCATCATCATCACACTGTACGTCCATGTGTGTAATGCTGCCTGACTGAGACATATCCCTGTTATCTACATCCCCTGGCAATAATGGTTGAGCATCACTAATTACATCCAACTGATGTGTAAATAACTCCTTTGATGGATCAAGTAGAGCGACTGTGGAGGCTGTGGTGGTAGTGGTGGTGGTGGTGGCGGGCGGTAGAGTGGTGACCAATGCTGAGCTGGAGAAGGATGGTGCGTCAAGGTTCTTAGCGGAAGCTGTTGAAGATTAGGTGTCCTGTGTAAGCCAGTCAACTATTTTCTCAGAATTTTTTGGGTTCAGGGTACGTTGCCTCTGAACTCTGGGCATTATTCCAGGGCCAGTGGAAATCACAGCACCACAACCACGATGGCCCCTGCGGGGTGGCCTGCCTCTGCCTGACATTTTTTTTTAGATAAGTGGTTTATGCTTGCAAGGTACTGTGCCACCCTATATAAGCTGTGGGCAGTGGGCACAGTACAGTCTGTGTGGGTCTGACACACACGGGCTTGCAATTTGCAAATGTGATTATATCACAGATTTTTTTTTTATATAATTTTTTTTATCTGCAAGGTATTTGAGTGAATGACACTCTGTAACGGTATGAGTAGAGGCCTAGCCAGTGGCCACAATGCAGTCTGTGTGGGCCTGATACACACGGGCTTGCAATTTGCAAATGTGATTATATTGCACAAATTTTTTTTATAGAATTTTTTTTAATCTGCAAGGTATTTAAGTGAATGACACCCAGTAATGGTATGAGTCGAGGCCTAGCCACAAGCCAGTGGCCACAATACAGTCTGTGTGGGCCTGACACACACAGGCTTGCAATTTGCAAATGTGATTATATCACAGAAAACATTTGCATAGAATTTTTTTTTATCTGCAAGGTATTTGAGTGAATGGCACCCTGTAACAGTATGAGTGGAGGCCTAGCCACTAGCCAGTGGCCACAATACAGTCTGTGTGGACCTGACATACACGGGCTTGCAAATGTGATTATGTCACAGAAAAATATTAAATATAATTATTTTTTTTATCTGCTAGGTATTTTCTGTCACACCCTGTATGAATGGTGTGCACATGCTGTCTGTGACTGAGCCTGCAACCTCTCACACACGGGCAGCCAGGCAACTTCAATATATATATATATATATATATATATATATATATGGGGGGGGGGAAGCACACTGATGTACCAGCCCTGAAAAGGTCTTTTTGGGGGTGCTGTCAGGACGCTGTCCTTACAGCAGATGAGTCTGTGGACACAGAACAATGCCCTAGCTAAAGCTTTCCCTATTGAATCAGCAGCAGCTACATTGTCCCTCCTCTCACTGTGAATGCAGCTTCCGAATGAATCTAAAATGGATGCTGTCCAGGAGGTGGGAGGGTCTGGGAGGGAGGGTCCGCTGCTGATTGGCTGGAATGTGTCTGCTGACTGTGAGGTACAGGGTCAAAGTTTACTCAATGATGATGTATAGGGGGCGGACCGAACATCACATATGTTCGCCTGCAGCGGCAAACGCGAACAAGCAATGTTCGCCGGGAACTATTCGCCGGCGAACTATTTGGGACATCACTATGGACGGCGTGAGTTGCAAACAAATGGACATATTGTGAAAACTATCAGAACTATGGCCGCAGGGATAGCCATCCGTGTTTTGCGGATCCGCAATTTGCGGACTGCAAAACACACAACGGTCGTGTGCATGTAGCCTAACACTGTGAAAGATATAAACAGTGACACCTCACATATATTACATACTAAATAGAATGAAGGGCATATTTCTTCTTTTATATAGTCTCACAGTGTTTTTGCTGGTCACTTTTTGTTTATTTAGATGATTTAATGAGAATAAAAAATAAAAAAAGCAATGTTTTAAAATTAACTGCATGTGTAAAGAGATGCTCTATGGTCAGATGACCAAATGGTACGATTCATTAAAAAGAGAGTTGACACAAAAAGAAAACTGATTGTCTCACAGCAGCAAACAGATCTTTTGGGGTGATTATCATTTAACTGAGCTCATAAAACTTAGCTAGCTGAGAAGTATTTGTTTGGGGTCTGGGGGGGTTCTCTTTCTCATAATAGAGAGAAAAAAATATGTTTGAGGAGTATTGAATAGAGATGGCCTTGTGGTTCGCTTTGCTGTCGTTTTGCAGCAAACTTTGATCGTTTGTGGCTCGCCGAATGGGCGAACATATGGTGATGTCCGCCACGCCATATTCTTTTACATTGTTAAGAACTTTGACCCATGACATATCCATCAGGTGGTCCTTTTAAGGACTGGTATAGGTTTGCTATTGATAGGCATGACATACTGAGGCGTGTGATATACTTATAATAGACTTATTAGCATAGAAAGTATAATATAGTGCATTTGGGTAGTGCAGCAGTTGTGTGCGGTTCTGCTGCGATACTGCAGCTACACGGAGTGCCAAACGCTATTGGAACAAATAATTTCTACTGGTGTGATATACCAGTTTCCCCCCAAAAAAACTGATTGAACCAGGGGTGTTATATACCAATTATATACTTTCTATATAGTGCATTTGGGTAGTGCAGCATTTGTTTGTGGTTTTGCTGTGTTACCTCAGCTCACAGAGTGACAAACGCTATTGGAACAAATAAGTTCTACTGGAGTGATATACCAGTTGCCACCCCAAAAAAATGATTGAAGCAGGGGTGTTATATAACAATTTTATACTTTCTATATAGTGCTTTTGGGTAGTGCAGCATTTGTTTGCGGTTTAGCTGTCCTACCTCTGCTAAAGATAGTGAAAAAACGCCATTGGAACAAATAATTTCTACTGCTGTGATATACCAGTTGCCCCCCCCAAAAAAAGTGATTAAAGCAGGGGTGTTATATACCAATTATATACTTTCTATATAGTGCATTTGGGTAGTACAGCATTTGTTTGTGGTTTAGTTGTGTTACCTCCGCTACAGATCGTGGCAAATGCCATTGGAACAAATAATTTCTACTGATGTGGTATACCAGTTGGCCCTCTCAAAAAACTGATTGACGCAGGGGTGTAATATAACTTCTTCCACAAATACTGCTCTTCTATAGGGACTTTTGTCACATGGTCATTTTTAAGATGACAGGCAGAGGAAGAGGCAGGCCATTCTGCAGGGGTGGGAGGGGTCAGGCAGGTGCACCAGGCCAGAGCCTAAGTTGGAAGTTGCAGAAGGTGAGTGCGATTACGTCAAAGGACGCACCAGAGTTGGTTGAGTGGTTCACTCAGCCTTCCACTTCTGCACCCTTCTCATCCTTTCTATCTGCACCCTCTTCACTCTCTTCTGTGTGCACCACCAAATACACCACCACCACCATCATATCCCCTCCGCTCAAGTTAGAGGAATTATTTTTCCATCCATTACAAGACCTTACCGATGCACAGCCATTCTTGTCATCGGATCAGGAATAGGATAGTTACCGCCAGGGATTTCATGCAGGCCTGCCTCTTCTTTTCCTCCACTTACTCCATCCTCTGTATCCTCCCCGGCTGACGCCTCCTTTCCACTGCTACTGCCTCTTCAGCTGCGCCCCCCAAGCTACCCAGAACCTATTCGAAGTGCCAGGTGAGATGTTGCCATGCTGTGCTGTGGCTGTTGTGCCTGAAAGACAAGAGCCGATCCTGCACTCCTTTCAGCTTTGCGGTCACAGACCGATCAGTGGCTAACCCCACTCAATTTGACAGTTGGTAAAGTGGTGTGCGACAACGGTGCCAATCTGCTGAGCATGCTGAAACGGGGCAAAATGACACATGTGTCGTGCAGCAGTTTGTTGCCAAATACCCCATGGTCCAAGATCTTACACGGTCATGGATTGCCTTGATGACATTTCAGCGGCGACACCACCTGCCCATTAGATGTCTGATTTGTGACTGCCCAATGCAATGGAACTCCACCTTTTATATGCTTGATAGGCTGCTCCAGCAGAAATGTGCAGTTAACGACTATCTGTACGAACTCTGCAGCAGGACAGGTTCTGGGGAGCTTGTTTTCTTTTTCACTGCGCCAGTGGCTGCTCATGCACAAAGCATGCAGACTTCTGCGGCCATTTGATGAGATCATCAAACTAATTAGTTGCAGCCAGGGTGCCATCAGTTACATTGTACCTTAAGCCTTCTTTCTGGAGTGTGCATTGCATTGTGTCTTTGATCAAGCCGTTGAGGAGCAGGAACAGGAAAATGAGGAAGTTGCAATGCTTGATGAATTCCCATGGGGGCTACTCCATCTGAGACAAGTCAACATGAGTCTGAAGAGGAGTCAGAGGAGAATGGTGCCAGGGCAGAGGAGGAGGAAGAAGAGCATGCGTTAAACGTTTCTGGGATCCCTAATGTTGTCCATGGCTGGGGGGAGGAGACCGAGGACGACATTATCCTGGACGATGAGCAGGAGCCAGGCCACTCCACCGCTTCCAGTTTAGTGCAAATGGGGGCCTTCATGCTCCAGTGTTTGAAGAGGGACCCCCGTATAAAAAGCATAAAGGGGAAGGACCAGTACTGGGTGGCAATGTACTTAGACCCCGGTAAAACACAAAATGGTGGACATGTTACCAGCATCACAGAGGGCTGTTAGAATGCAGCACTTCCAGGCCTTGCTTCGAGAAATGCTGCATTCTGCTTTTGCGGGCGCTGGCAGAGGAATTTCCACCCACAGATAAACAGTTGCGGGTACCAATCCAACAGCACATGCAAGAAGAGGCCAGTTTGAAGATGTGTTGGTCACTTCAGATATGAGATCATTCTTGCAGCCAACTCATCAACAGCCGCCCCCCAGATCCAGCCTCAGGGAACGCCTAGACCAACAGGTGTCCGACTACATCGGGTTAACGGCAGATGTGGACGCTCTGAGAAGCAAGGAACCCCTGTACTACTGGGTGTTCATGACATTTTTCACTTTCAGTTGTAATTTTTTTTTTTTAAACTACATTTCTATATACATTTTTCTCTAAATGTATTGTTCTACATGTCTTTGATAAAAAAAAAAAATGTTTGGGTAAAAAAAATGGTTTGGGTAAAAGTTATAGCGTTTACAAACTATGGTACAAAAATGTGAATTTCCGCATTTTGAAGCAGCTATGACTTTCTGAGCACCTGTCATGTTTCCTGAGGTTCTACAATGCCCAGACAGTAGAAAAACCCCACAAATGACCCCATTTCGAAAAGTAGACACCCTAAGGTATTCATTGATGGGCATAGTGAGTTCATAGAACTTTTAATTTTTTTGTCGCATTTTTTGTCACAAGTTGATGATTATTTTTATTTTTTTTCCTTACAAAATCTCATATTCCACTAACTTGTGACAAAAAATAAAAACTTCCATTAACTCACTATGCCCATCATAAAATACCTTGGGGTGCCTTCTTTCCAAAATGGGGTTACTTGTGGGGTAGTTATACTGCCCTGTCATTTTAGGGGCCCTAATGAGTGAGAAGAAGTCTGGAATCCAAATGTGTAAAAAATGCCCTGTGAAATCCTAAAGGTGCTCTTTAGAATTTGGGCCCCTTTGCGGCCCCTTTGGCTGCAAAAAAGTGTCAGACATGTGGTCCACTGCACCAGCTGCTCATGTAGGTTTGGCCCATCTATTTTGACCCCATTTTGGTCTGTTTGTATTGCTAGTGGTCTTACCTTATGTAACATTTGCTGTATTCTCTATATCGGACATTTATACGCTGGTTTATAATTTATATGTCTATGGTTGGGCAATTCAGTGGACCTGTATGTGCTGGTTATATATTATTGCATACCGCACCTTGTTCTAATTGTATACAATTTTTTAATGTGTCTGTTGGTGTATCTAATAAACTTTATATATTTTTGATACTTATTGATTGTCGGATGTGCATTTATGGGGTGGTTCTGGTGACCCTCTCTTGGGTCAGGTGATTTTGTTATAATCACACATGTGGTATCACCGTACTCAGGAGAAGTAGGGAAATGTGTTTTGGGGTATATTTTTACATATACCCATGCTGGGTGAGAGAAATATCTCTCTAAAAGTCAACTTTTCCAAATTTTTTAATACAAAGTTGTCATTATAGAGACATATTTCTCTCACCCAGCAAGGGTATATGTAAGAATACACCCCAAAACACATTGCCCAACTTCTCCTGAGTTTGGCGATACCACATGTGTGACACTTTTTTGCAGACTAGGTGCGCAAAGGGGCCCAAATTCCTTTTAGGAGGGGATTTTTAGACATTTGGATTCCAGACTTCTTCTCACGCTTTAGGGCCCCTAAAATGCCAGGGCAGTATAAATACCCCACATGTGACCCCATTTTGGAAATAAGACACCCCAAGGTATTCCGTGAGGGGCATGGCGAGTTCATAGAAGTTGTTTTTTTGGCACAAGCGGAAATTTATTATTATTTTTTTTCTCACAAAGTCTCCCTTTCCGCTAACTTGTGACAAAAAGTTCGATCTTTCATGGGCTCAATATGCCCCTCAGCAAATACCTTGGGGTGTCTTCTTTCCGAAAAGGCGTCACGTGTGGGGTATTTATACTGCCCTGGCATTTTAGGGGTTCTAAAGCGTGAGAAGTAGTCTGGAATATAAATGTCAAAAAAAATTACGCATTTGGATTCCGTGAGGGGTATGGTGAGTTCATGTGAGATTTTATTTTTTGTCACAAGTTAGTGGAATATGAGACTTTATAAGAAAAAAAAAAATATATATATATATATATAAATTTCCGCTAACTTGTGCCAAAAAAATGTCTGGAGCCTTACAGGGGGGTGATCAATGATCAGGGGAGTCTATATGGGGTGATCACCACCCTGTCATTGATCACCCCCCTGTAAGGCTCCATTCAGACGTCCGTATATTTGTTTTGCGGATCCGCGGTCTCCGTGTTTTGCGGATCCGATCCATGGATCCGTGGATCCTCAAAACACATACGGACCTCTGAATGGAGCCAGCCTTACAGGGGGGTGATCAATGACAGGGGGGTGATCAGGGAGTCTATATGGGCTAAATGTCATTGATCATCCCCCTGTAAAGCTCCATTCAGACATCCGTATGTGTTTTGTGGATCCGATCCGTGGATCTGCAAAACACATACGGACCTCTGAATGGAGCCAGCCTTACGGGGGGGATCAATGACAGGGGGGTGATCAGGGAGTCTATATCGGCTAAATGTCATTGATCATCCCCCTGTAAGGCTCCATTCAGACGTCCGTATGTGTTTTGCAGATCCGATCCGTGGATCCGTGGTTCCGCAAAACACATACGGACCTCTGAATGGAGCCAGCCTTACAGGGGGGTGATCAATGACAGGGGGGTGATCACGGAGTCTATATGGGCTATATGTCATTGATCATCCCCCTGTAAAGCTCCATTCAGACATCCGTATGTGTTTTGTGGATCCGATCCGTGGATCTGCAAAACACATACGGACCTCTGAATGGAGCCAGCCTTACAGGGGGGTGATCAATGACAGGGGGGTGATCAGGGAGTCTATATGGGCTATATGTCATTGATCATCCCCCTGTAAAGCTCCATTCAGACATCCGTATGTGTTTTGTGGATCCGATCCGTGGATCTGCAAAACACATACGGACCTCTGAATGGAGCCAGCCTTACAGGGGGGTGATCAATGACAGGGGGGTGATCAGGGAGTCTATATGGGCTATATGTCATTGATCATCCCCCTGTAAAGCTCCATTCAGACATCCGTATGTGTTTTGTGGATCCGATCTGTGGATCTGCAAAACACATACGGACCTCTGAATGGAGCCAGCCTTACGGGGGGGATCAATGACAGGGGGGTGATCAGGGAGTCTATATCGGCTAAATGTCATTGATCATCCCCCTGTAAGGCTCCATTCAGACGTCCGTATGTGTTTTGCAGATCCGATCCGTGGATCCGTGGTTCCGCAAAACACATACGGACCTCTGAATGGAGCCAGCCTTACAGGGGGGGTGATCAATGACAGGGGGGTGATCAGGGAGTCTATATGGGCTATATGTCATTGATCATCCCCCTGTAAAGCTCCATTCAGACATCCGTATGTGTTTTGTGGATCCGATCCGTGGATCTGCAAAACACATACGGACCTCTGAATGGAGCCAGCCTTACGGGGGGGGGGGATCAATGACAGGGGGGTGATCAGGGAGTCTATATCGGCTAAATGTCATTGATCACCCCCCCTGTAAGGCTCCATTCAGACATCCAAATGCGTTTTGCAGATCCGATCCATGGATCCGTGGATCTGCAAAACACCTACGGACCTCTGAATGGAGCCAGCCTTACAGGGGGGTGATCAATGACAGGGGGGTGATCAGGGAGTCTATATGGGCTATATGTCATTGATCACCCCCTGTAAGGCTCCATTCAGACATCCGTATGCGTTTTGCGGATACGATCCATGGATCCGTGGATCCGCAAAACACATACGGACCTCTGAGTGGAGCCAGCCTTACAGGGGGGTGATCAATGACAGGGGAGTGATCAGGGAGTCTATATGGGTTATATGTCATTGATCACCCCCTTGTAAGGCTCCATTCAGACGTCTGTATGTGTTTTGCGGATCCATGGATCCTCAAAACACGGACACCGCGGATCCGCAAAACACATACAGACGTCTGAATGGAGCCTAACAGGGGGGTGATCAATGACAGGGGGGTGATCAATAACAGGGGGGTGATCAGGGAGTCTATATGGGGTGATCAGGGGGTTAATAAGTGACAGGGGGGGTGTAGTGTAGTGTGGTTCTTGGTGCTACTTACAGAGCTGCCTGTGTCCTCTGGTGGTCGATCCAAGCAAAAGGGACCACCAGAGGACCAGGTAGCAGGTATATTAGATGCTGTTATCAAAACAGCCTCTAATATACCTTTTAGGGGTTAAAAAAATCGCATCTACAGCCTGCCAGCGAACAATCGCCACTGGCAGGCTGTAGATCCACTCGCTTACCTGCAGTTCCTGTGAACGCGCGCGCCTGTGTGCGCGTGTTCACAGGAAATCTTGTGTTTCGCGAGATGATGCGCCGGCGCGTCAAGGAGGAATGAATCGACCGCCTCTGGAACGCAATCTTGCGTTATGCGGTCCGGAGGCGGTTAAGATGCATAAAAATGGCCCCTGATGAAAATATATATTTTTTGTGGGAATTTGTGCCATTGATCCCCCTCTGGTATGTCACTTTCCATGTTGTGGGACTGTTTTTGCACTTCTACTAAGTATTTGGTGGCTGCAAATATGACCTGAAGGTTTTTCAGGTTCGCCTGCCATTAAACTGAATGGGGCCCGTCGCAAACTTGTGGTTCCCAAACATTTGATTGCATTCGCGATCCGTCCCGGCCGATGTTTGTCCATCACTTGTATTGAACACCAGGCAATGCTGCTCTGAGTTTCTGGGCAAAATAAATCAGCATACCTTACTTAAGTTGTCATCAGAGAGTCTTAGCTTTCTTTTCCTTTTGGAAGGAAAGCAATATTTGCATATATGTCACAGAAACCCAAATATATGCAAATTAGCTTTCCTACCAAATAGAAAAGAAAGCCAAGCCTCTTTAAAGGGGTTGTCCCACTTCATTAAATAGGTTTTATCTAATGTATTTACCCCCACAGAACATATCTTCCTATCTATGTCATAATCAAAAAGCTACCTTTCTTACAAAAAATCCTGTTATGCGATCCCTTTGCTGATTTCGGTATCTCATGGATACGGCCTCTTTCGTCCGGCCGCATCGCTGTGCCGCGCCTGCGCACAACAGCTGAACAAGTTATCGGGCTGCCTCTCCGTTCCTACGAGTACGCGCACGTCCGCGCATGTGCAAATACAGGAGGCGGGTGCCGGAATCAAATAGCCGGCACCCGACCTCTATGACAGGGAGCGGCACCTTAGGGGTTAACTGCCGCTGATCGCAGACCCCTATCATAGAGGTCGGGTGCCGGCTATTTCACTCCGGCACATCCTGCATTTGTATTAACATTGGTGGCGCAGTGCGCCCCCCCAACACCCCATTATAATAAACATTGAGTGCGCCCCCCCCAGTATAATAAACATTGAGTGAGCCCCCCCAGTATAATAAACATTGAGTGCGCCCCCCGCCCAGTATAATAAACATTGAGTGCGCCCCCCCCCCCAGTATAATAAACATTGGTGGCGCAGTGGGAAGTGCCAATGAGGGTTAAAAAAATAAATAAAAAATTAACTCACCTCCACCAATTGATCGCGCAGCTGCCGGTCTCCTGTTCTTGCTTCAGGACCTGTGGTGACGTCACTGAGCTAATCACATGGTCCATTACCATGGTGATGGATCATATGATGTAAGCGCTTCGATCGGATTGAGTTCCTCTAGAGCGCTATACAAGGACTTAGTAACATAACATAACATAACCATGTGATGACCACAGTGATGTCACCACAGGTCCTTTGACAGGTCTTAAAGAAAGAACAGGAGACCGGCATCTGCGCGATCAATTGGTGGAGGTGAGTTAATTTTTTATTTATTTTTTTAACCCTCATTGGCAATTCCCACTGCGCCACCAATGTTTATTATACTGAGGGGGGAGGCCGCACTCAATGTTTATTATACTGGGGGGGGCCGCACTCAATGTATATTATACTGGGGGGGCGCACTCAATGTATATTATACTGGGGGGCGCACTCAATGCATATTATACTGGGGGGGCCGCACTCAATGTTTATTATACTAGGGGGGGGGAACACTCAATGTATATTATACTGGGGGGGGGGGGCACACTCAATGTTTATTATACTGGGGGGGGGCCTCACATACATTGTCGGCTCCAGAAGGATGACTCATCCACATGAACGAGCACGCAAGGACTGAGCTCTCAGGGTGAGTCATGAGGAGGCGTGGCCGGCCTTCACTCAACTACAGGAGCCAAACCAGGAAGTTATCAGGACATCTACTGCTGGTAAGATTGAAAAAGCAAAGTGGGACAACCCCTTTAATGCCAGCAGATGTAAGATGTGCTTATTTGCATGTATTTTCCCAGAAACTCAGGGAGCATTTCTTGACCTACTTGACCTGACTCCTCATGTATACTAGTGGCACTGTTTAATATAAAAGAGTGCTCACCCCAGACACCTGACAAAGAACTCTCAATTAGCAAAACCAACTTTCTCAGCGCTGATACAAGATAATCACCCAGAAAGTGCTGTTTGCTACTGTGAGATACTTTTATTTTCCTTGTTGGATAGAAGATTAATTTGCATATAATTTTTCTAGGGGAGCATTACAATGCCTTGAAACAATAGTCATACCCCTTGAACATTTTCCAAATTTTTTCACGTTACACCTGCAAACTTAAATGTATTTTATTGGAATTTTATGTGATAGACCAAAGTAGCAAGTATGTGTGAAGTGAAAAGAAAATTATATTTTTTTTTACATTTTAATAAATAAAAATCTGAAAAGTGTGGAATGTGTTTATATTCAGCCCCCTGTACTCTGATACCCCACCGTGACCAATTAACTTAAGACGTCATCTAATAAGTAAATAGAGTCCAACTGTGTGTAATTTATGTTTTTATGTTTAACATATTTTTTAAGAATTTTTGAAGAGGTCATTTTTATTTTTTCATGTCAATATCTATATTTGAACAAAAAACATAAAATCCTGCAGTTTTACCACTGCCCACCAAGCCTAATAATAGGTGTCATTCTTGGTCACACATCATGCAAATGATATACAGAGCATGCCTAAAAAATTCTTCCATATAGGTCAATGAGGTCCCCTTTAGTCCATTGTGTGTATGGCCCATGGGGCTGCCGTAAAGCAATTTTTTTTCAATGCTTTGTAAATCCTGTTAAATACAGCTCAGGCAAGATGGCAGACCCCATAATCTTGTTCAGAAAATAGAATAGAAAAAAAATGCAATCAGAAAATAAAATTAGATTAGAAAAAAAGAATATATATTGATATCTAGTTTTAACTGGAAGAAGAAAAACAAATTGGTAACACATTTCCTTTAAGTCTGAAATCATGCGAGACTTCGGTAAGTAACGTTGTATCTGAAGCTTAATTCGCTCAGCCATTAAAAAAATCAAGGAACACACCAGACAGGTCACAGATAAAGTTGTGGAGAAGTTTAAAGCAGGGTTAGGTTGTAAAAAAAAATATCCCAAGGTTTGAGCATGGTTTAATCTATCATTCGAAAATGTAAGGAGTATGGCACAACTGTAAACCTAACAAGACATGGCTATCCATCTAAACTGACAGCTCAAGCAAGTAAAGCACCAATTAGAGAAGCAGCCAAGAGGCCCATGGTCACTCTGGAGGAATCATAGAGATCCATAGCTCTGGTAGAAGAATCTGACCAAAGGACAACTATTAGTCATGTACTCCACAAATTTTTTAAAGCCATAAGAAGTCATGTTTGCAATTTGCCACAAGCTGGGTAGGGGACACAGTAAAAAAAGTTTTGTGTGACTGAAATTGAAAGACCTAGTTATATAAAAAGAAAGAAACATATTAGATATTATCATATACTGTAGGTGATAATTGTTATCACTGTTATTGCAGCTTGCAACAGTTATCACTAGAGAAGTGGTCTGCATATTTTATGGTAAAGATTACAAACAGGATGGAAACAGTTAAAATTAAAAATGTTATTGATGTTTTTGCGTGAGGGGTGCAAATTTTTGATGTGACTTATTTAAAGCCTATATCCAGATACTGGTAAATATATCAATCATAATGTAGTGTCATGGTGTCAATAAGTAGCCTAACAGAGGGATTATTAGAGTAGTATGGTGCCCCCTGGGGTCCCAGGTTCGAATCCGACCAAGGAAACTATCTGCATGGAGTTTATATGTTCTCTCCGTATTTGAGTGGGTTTTCTGCAGTGTTTCCTCCCACTGCAAAGACATACTGAGTGGGAACTTAGATTGTGAGCCCCATTAGGGACAGCGTGATGCTAATGTCGGTAAAGCGCTGCGGATTAAGCGATCCTTTGAAAAAAAAATCCTCCTTATGTGACAATTAAAAAGCAAGGTTGTTCTCTGATTGATGAGGGAGATTTATGACATTCAAGATTGCAAGAAGCTCATGTTAAAATACACCCTGCCCCTAAGTACAAGTACAATTATATCAAATTCTATTCTCTTCTCTCTGCAGCCTGTCAGTATGTCGCTACTTCCCCCTCCTCTTCTCCTTAGGCCTCATGCACACGACCGTTTTTTTTTTGCGGTCCGCAAAATGGATTTCCGTTGTTCCGTGATCTGTGACCGTTTTTTTCTTCCGTGGGTCTTCCTTGATTTTTGGAGGATCC
This sequence comes from Bufo gargarizans, assembly GCF_014858855.1. NCBI lineage: Eukaryota > Metazoa > Chordata > Amphibia > Anura > Bufonidae > Bufo > Bufo gargarizans. The sequence goes on along the minus strand of NC_058084.1, from coordinate 292,128,484 downwards.
ACGGACATGAAAAGTGAAAAAAAAAAAAAAAGTCAAGTTTGCATTGAAAATGATAGGAAAAACGGACACGGATCACGGACACGGATCACGGATGCGGATGACTATCTTGTGTGCATCCGTGATTTTTCACGGACCAATTGACTTGAATGAGTCCGTGAACCGTTGTCAGTGAAAAAATAGGACAGGTCATATTTTTTTCACGGACTGGAAAAACGGATCACGGACGCGAAATCCAAACGGCGCATTTTCCGATTTTTCCACGGACCCATTGAAAGTCAATGGGTCCGCGAAAAAAAACTGAAAACGGCACAACGGCCACGGATGCACACAACGGTCGTGTGCATGAGGCCTTATCTAACAGCAGGCTGATATGTTGACTGTTTTAAGTATTAATATCCAGGGCCGTCTTTGCTGCAGGGCAAAAGGGGCAGCTGCCCCGGGCCCAGTTGCTCCTGGGGGCCCAAGGGAGCTCCGTTTCCCAAGTCCCGACTCGCGACTCCCATCCATTCACTAATTTTAGGCAGCAGGCAGCAGCGCACAGTTCAGCAACAGACAGAGAGAACCTGCTGCATAAAATTTGTGAATGGATGGGGGTCACAAGTCGGGACTCTGGAAACGGAGCTCCCTTGGGCCCCCAGGAGCAGCCAGCAGCAGGGACTAAGTCTCCGCCTCCGGTCCGAAGCTAAAGGTATTGGGTGGTGAGTCATTGCCTCATGTGACCAGACCACCAGTGACTCACTCAACTTACCTTATACAGCCAGACCAGACCTGCCACTGACGCGCCAGGAGGAGAGGACTGGGTAGGTAAAGCAAAAAGCTTTATTTTATATTAGAAATTTTGACCGGTCAGGTCACAGAATTAATAATTAACCTCAGGTCCGTTCATAAATTAGTGGGGGATTATTATAGAGACAGACGGCCCCGGAGACATAAGGGGTTGGGTTGGGTTCTCTCTGTCTGTTGCTGAACTGTGGCCTGGGGGCTGGGGCCACCACCGGCCACATTTACCAAGACTCTGGGTCTATGTGCAGATATCTGATTGGAGCTGACTTAGTGACCTATTTTTTTCTCTTTTGCACATAGACGGTTAAACTATATTCCTTAGTAAAAATGACCAGTCCACACCACACCATGAGGGCCCCCCTGAGCAAAGATTAGTAAATGTGGCCGGTGGTGGCCCCAGCCCACAGTTCAGCAGACAGACAGAGAGAATCCCTTATGTCTCTCGTCTCTCTAATAATCCACTAGTAATTTAAATAACCCCATTAGTGGGGGATTATTATAGAGACGGGAGAAATAAGGGGTTGGGTTCTCTCTATCTGCTGAACTGTGGCCTGGCCTGGGGCCACCCGGCCGGCCACATTTACTAATCTTTGCTCAGGGGGGCCCTCATGGTGTGGTGTGGACTGGTCATTTTTACTAAGGAATATAGTTTAACCATTTATGTGCAAAAGAGAAAATAAGAGGTCACTAACTCAGCTCCAATCAGATATCTCCACATAGATCAAGAGTCTTGGTCTATGTGCAGACATCTGATTGGAGCTGACTTCTTATTTTCTCTTTTGCACATAAATGGTTAAACTATATTCCTTAGTAAAAATTACCAGTCCACACCATACCATGAGGGCCCCCCTGAGCAAAGGGTGACACCAGCCATAGCAACGCCACTGCCTCTATCTGTAAGTCGCTGGAGTGCACGGCAGGCTCGCTTTTCTGAAGGAAGTGGAACTGTGAACTGTCTGAACTCTGAATGGCTGTACAGTCAGTAGTGGCATGTGACACATGTGGCAATAATAATGTGTCTGCTGGCCTGCAGCCTGGTAAAGACCTGTGTCATGTCATGTGTGATGTGCATCCCAATTATGTCATACATACGTGTACAGATACTGGTCCTGTACTCCTGTGAGGCTGCAAGGCAGGGGTGTGGTGTGGACCACTCCTGAGACTGCATGTACTTAGGCCTCATGCACATGGCCGTTGTTTGGGTCTGCATCCGAGCCGCCGTTTTGGCGGCTCGGATGCGGACCCATTCACTGTGTGTTGTGGTGGAGGACGTGATTGCATGCTAGGGTGTGGGAAGGGGGGATCCAGGGGGCCCAAGTAAATTCTTGCCCAGGGTCCAATCAATATTAAAGACAGCCCTGTTAATATCTAATATACTACATTTAAGACAGAACAACAATCTTGACTAAGCTTTAAAACGTACCAAGGTAGCAATACTAGCTGCCATAAAACTGGAAATATAGCCTTTAGGAATCAGTTCAGGAGTGAGAGAAGGTTTATGCATTTCTAATCTTGGTTTAAGCTTTAAAATAAGGCCAATATTATGGCTCTTGCTCAGTTATAGAATATAAAAGATCCCCCAGAAGCAGCCACCCTCTGAAGCCACACAGTCCCATTGCAATTCATTTAAAGCAGTTTTGACTCAGTGGTTATCACTGAAGCCTTGCAGCCCTGGGGTCCTGTGTTTGAATTAAACCAGGGACAGCATCTGCATGGAAATTGTATATTTGTATGGGTTTCCTCAGAATATTCTGAGTTCCTCCCACACCCAAAAAATATTTGAGATATATTTATAACTAGCTGAAGGACCCGACTTCACTTAGGTATATTTAATCTATTTAATTTAAGGTTTGTCTGTGTCATTAAAAGATATCAACACTATCCACTATAACATTGACATCTACAGCACGCCGCCTCCTTCAGACTCCCTGTCCTCCGTCTGGTGCAGGGCCTGGATGGACACAAGAATGTCATTTTGAACAGCTCAATCTCAGACAGCAGCACTATGCTGTCTGAGTGTGAGCTGCAGGAAGAAAGTCACCATCCCTCCCACCCCTGCAGCTGACAGAAGTTGAATTTTAACTTCATTTTTTCAATCCCTGTCAGCTGAGGAGTGGGAAGGGTCGTGGCCTAACCAGATCGGGGCGTGGCTTAGCAGGACCAAGAAGTTGATTTTTAAATTAATTTTTTCAATCCCTGTCGGCTGAGGAGTGGGAGGGGGCATGGCCTAACCAGATTGGTGGTGTGTCCTTTTGAACAACTCACTCTAAGACAGCAGCACTATACTGAGTGTGATCTGCAGGGAGAAAGTCACCCTACCTCTCATCCTTGCAGCTGACAGAAGTTGATTTTTGCCTTAATTCTTTCAATCCCCGTTGGCTGTGGATTGGGAGTGGGCGTGACCTAACCGGATCAGGGGCATGGCTTAGCTGGACCTGGGGGTGGGGGTTTTAAATGTGTCTTTTGAGGGTGGACATATTGTTGCAGGGTGTGTGTCTGGGCTCCTTCCTGCAAGAGTGACGTCCCTCTGGGCACCTTACTGGCTCATTTTCATACCAAATAAACTGGATTTTCAGAGGATAAAATCATCTATTGCTGGAACAAAGGCATATCTTGAAATAAGGTACTAAGTGCTATTCGGCCATGGCTTTACTTCAATAGCGATTATCCTGGTGACAATTTTCCTTTAAAGCTCACCTATAGCAGTGAAGAAAAATGGCTGGGTTGTTATGGAAACCTGGAGTAAAACTGTGTATGTGGAGACTAATGGCTTGCCAGCTTCTATTGGCTGATAAGGGTCATGTGGCCAAGCTTCTATTGGCTAATTATTTTTTGGGGGAATATCTCAGGAACAATACATCCTAGAGAGCTGAGACCTGGTCTAAAACCTTCCCAGGCACCTAATGTATCTGTGTGCCAAATTTTGTGATTGTAAATGTGACGGTGCAGATTCCTTTAGTGGACATACATACATACATACACACACACACAAACACTCAGCTTTGTATATGGATATATGAGTAGACCAACTCCATGGAAATAGCATATTTCACACATTATTTAGTAAGTTGAATTTGCTGGTTTGTGAGAGAACCCTCAATTGCTAGATAATAGGGTTTGTCCAAGTCTTTACAAGAGATTACCTATCCTCAGGATATGTCATCACAATCCAACTCTGTTTACCCTCTCTGGTAAGCTTTTCTGCAGTATCTCCAATGCCTGAACTTTATAGCTCCACCTGATGTACAGTGGATGAAGTTGGTTAGCAGTACTGATCCCAATAAGGTGAATGTAAACAGTAGCCAGCTCATTCCACTGCACAACAGACTAAGCTTTGTAGTTCCAGTGTCAGTTATTGCAAAAAAGCTGATCTTCAGGGATGTGGGATCTTGTATTGAGCAGATGGTGATGGCCTATCCTGAAGACAGCTATAACGTCTAAAGGCAACCCCATTAAGGAGCCCACAGACCTTCACTAGTAGGCAGCCGAATGCTGATTAGCGATGGCCTGAACTATTCGCGTTCGCCGCGGCGGGCAAACATATGCAATGTTCGGTCCGCCCCCTATACATCATCATTGATTAAACTTTGACCCTGTACCTTACAGTCAGCAGACACATTCCAGCCAGTCAGCAGCAGACCCTCCCTCCCAGACCCTCCCACCTCCTGGACAGCATCCATTTTAGATTTATTCGGAAGCTGCATTCACAGTGAGAGGAGGGACAGTGCTGCTGCTGCTGATTCAATAGGAAAAGCGTTAGCTAGGGCATTGTTCTGTGTCCACAGACTCATCTGCTGTAAGGACAGCGTCCTGACAGCACCCCAAAAAGCCTTTATAAAAAAATAATAATATATATATATATATATAAATATTGCAGTTGCATGGTTGCCCGTGTGTGAGAGGCTGCAGGCTCAGTCACAGACAGCACGTGCACACCATTCATACAGGGTGTGACAGAAAATACCTTGCAGATAAAAAATAAATTCCATTTAAGATTTTTCTGTGACATAATCACATTTGCAAGCCCGTGTGTGTCAGGCCCACACAGACTGTATTGTGGCCACTGGCTAGTGGCTAGGCCTCCAGTCATACTGTTACAGGGTGTCATTCACTCAAATACCTTGCAGATAAAAAAATATATATTTAAAATTTTTCTGTGATATAATAACATTTGCAAGCCCGTGTGTATCAGGCCCACACAGACTGTATTGTTGCCACTGGCTAGTGGCTAGGCCTCCACTCATACCGTTACAGGGTGTCATTCACTCAAATACCTTGCAAATAAAAAAAACACTCTATTTAAAAATTTTCTGTAATATAATCACATTTGCAAGCCCGTGTGTGTGTCAGGCCCACACAGACTCTATACTGGGTAGTGGCTAGGCCTCCACTCATACCGTTACAGGGTGTCATTCACTCAAATACCTTGCAGATAAAAAAAAATTATATTTAAAATTTTTCTGCGATATAATCACATTTGCAAGCCCGTGTGTGTCAGGCCCACACAGACTGTATTGCGGCCTCTGGCTAGGCCTCCACTCATACCGTTACAGGGTGTAATTCACTCAAATACCTTGCAGGTAAAAAAAAATCGATTTAAAATTTTTCTGTGATATAATCACATTTGCAAGCCCGTGTGTGTCAGGCCCACACACACTATACTGTGGCCACTGGCTAGGCCTCCACTCATACCGTTACAGGGAGTCATTCACTCAAATACTTTGCAAATAAAAAAAAGTACTATTTAAAGTTTTTCTGTGATATAATCGCATTTGCAAGCCCGTGTGTTTCAGGCCCACACAGACTGTATACTGGCTAGTGGCTAGGCCTCCACTCATACCGTTACAGGGTGTCATTCACTCAAATACCTTGCAGATAAAAAAATATATATATTTAAAATATTTCTGTGATATAATCACATTTGCAAGCCTGTGTGTGTGTCAGGCCCACACAGACTGTATTGTGGCCACTGGCTAGGCCTCCACTCATACCGTTACAGGGTGTAATTCACTCAAATACCTTGCAGATAAAAAAAATTATATTTAACATTTTTCTGTGATATAATCACATTTGCAAGCCTGTGTGTGTCAGGCCCACACAGACTGTACTGTGCCCACTGCCCACCACTTATATAGGTTGGCACAGTACCTTGCACACATAGTACCACTTCACATAAAAAAAAAATGCCAGGTAGAGGCAGGCCACCCCGCAGGGGCCGTCGTGGTCGTGGTGCTGTGATTTCCACTGGCCCAGTGTTCAGAGGCCACGTACCCTGAACCCAAAAAATTAGGAGAAAATAGTTGACTGGCTTACACAGGACACCCAATCTTCAACAGCTTCCGCTAAGAACCTTGACGCACCATCCTCCTCCAGCTCAGCTTTGGTTACCTGCTCTCAAGTTACCACTCTCCCGCCCGCCACCCCCACCACTACCACCACAGCCGCTTCACTTGATCTCTCAGAGGAGTTATTTACACATCAGTTGTATGAAATTAGTGATGCGCAACCATTATTGCCAGGGGATGCAGATAACAGGGATATGTCTCATAAAAATTAACAGCAGCCTTGTATATTGATGCTTAGGTAGATTTATTGATGTTAGTTTCACATGCGACAGTATTTATAACGTTTCGGCATACCAATGCCTTCGTCAGATACTACAGAAAAAGACAATTTGAAATCATATTAGTCATAAAAAAACATAAAGAACATAGCACATGACCAGCGATCATACAGGATTGTCCAAAATCAAGTTAATTGTGGCAAATGCATAAAACATTGCGAAAATATTAAAGACCAATACAAGTTAAGTAATCCGTGCATCAGGTACGGCAAACCGTGCAAAATCAAGGAATCCAGACAGGCAAGGAGGTCATACATTGTAAGGCTGAACCAATGAAGCCTGTTAAAATTAAATCTGTCACCCTTATATTAAGGAATACTAATAAAGCATCAGGGTCATTGATAGCAAGTTCACATGTGTTGCTAAAGTTATGTTATCACTTACCTATGCCAAAATGTTATAAATACTGTTGCATGTGAAACTAACATCAATAAATGTACCTAAGCATCGATATACAAGGCTGCTGTTAATTTTAATGGATCTATTGGGGTGGAACCCTACAGTCAGTCTCCATACAGAGTGCGCTGAATACAGATTTAATAGGGATATGTCTCAGTCAGGCAGCATTACACACATGGACGTACAGTGTGATGATGATGATGTTGTACCCGCTGCTGCTTGCTTTGCTGAGGTGTCAGATACAAGTGAAGTGGTTGATGATGATGATGTGTCCGTGGATGCCACGTGGGTGCCTGCTCGAGGAGAAGAAGAAGAGGGGGAAAGTTCAGAAGGGGAGACAGAGAGAAGTAGGAGACGAGTTGGAAGCAGGAGGAGCTAGTGGCACAGTCAGACAGCATGTAACGGCACTCGGGCTCAGCCAGACAGCACACCAATCAACGCATGCTGTTGCCACCACCAGAATGCCGTCATTGCAAAGCTCAGCAGTGTGGCATTTTTTGTGTGTGTCTGCCTCTGACAACAGCGATGCCACTTGCAACCTGTGCCAAAAGAAACGGAGTCGTGGGAAATCCAACACCCACCTAGGTACAACTGCTTTGCGAAGGCACATGATCGAACATCACAAACGCCTATAGGATCAACACATGATGACGAGTAAAAGCAGCACACAAGCTCAAAGCCACCATCCTCCTCCTGGTCCAGCATCTTCAGCCACGTCAACCACTGCTGTCCTCCTTGCCCCCTCTCAGCCACCTGCCACTCCGCCTCTCACCTTCAGCACTTCCATCTCATCTGCCCACAGTCAGGTGTCTGTAAAGGAAATGTTTGAGCGTAAGAAGCCAATGTCACAGAGTCACCCCCTTGCCCGGCGTCTGACAGCTGGCTTGATGGAACTCTTTGCCCGCCAGCTTTTGCCATACCAGCTGGTGGAGTCTGAGGCCTTCAAAAAAATTGTCGCTATTGGGACACCACAGTGGAAGGTACCCGGACGAAATTTATTTTTCAAAAAAGGCAATCCAAAACCTCTACTCAGTGATTGAAAAGGAAGTCATGGCATCTCTGGCATACAGGGTGGGGGCAAGGGTCCATCTGACCACTGATACCTGGTCTGCAAAGCACGGTCAGGGCAGGTGTATCACCTACACTGCGCATTGGGTCAACCTGCTGACGACTGCCAAGCATGTAATGCGTGGCTCAGCAGCGGAGTTGGTGACACAGCCACGACTTGCAGGCAGGCCTACTGCCACCTCCTCTACTCCTCCTACTCTATCCTCTTCCATAACTTCATTGGCTGAGTCCTCTTCTGCTGCGGCGTCTGGCTGAACATCAACTGAATCCCCCCAGCTCCCCAGGGGCTATTCCACATCCCGGATACGACAGTGTCACGCTGTCTTGGGGTTGACTTGCCTGAAAGCAGAGAGCCACACCGGACCAGCACTCCTGTCCGCCCTGAACGCACAGGTGGATCAGTGGCTGACCCCGCACCAACTGGAGATCGGCAAAGTGGTGTGTGACAATGGAAGCAATTTGTTGGCGGCATTGAAATTGGGCAAGTTGTCACATGTGCCGAGCATTGCACATGTGTTGAATCTCATCGTACAACGCTTTGTGTCTTAGTACACAGGCTTACAGGATGTCCTCAAGCAGGCCAGGAAGGTGTGTGGCCATTTCATGCGTTCCTACACGGCCATGGCGCACTTTTCAGACATTCAGCGCTGAAACATGCCAGTGAGGCGCTTGATTTGCGACAGCCCGAAACGTTGGAATTCAATACTCCTAATGTTCGACCGCCTACTCCAACAAGAAAAAGCTGTCAACAAGTATTTGTATGACCGGGGTGCTAGGACAGCCTCTGCGGAGCTGGGAATTTTTTTGCCACGTTACTGGACGCTCATGCGCAATGCCTGTGGGCTCATGCGTCCTTTTAAGGAGGTGACAAACCTAGTCAGTCGCACCGAAGGCACCATCAGCGACCTCATCCCATTTGTTTTCTTCCTGGAGCGTGCCCTGTGAAGAGTGCTGGATCAGGCTGTAGATGAGCGTGAAGAGGAAGAGTTGTGGTCACCATCACCACCAGAAACAGCCTTGTCATCATCGCTTGCCGGACCTGCGGCAATGCTGGAAGAGGAGTTAGAGGAAGAGGAGTTAGAGGAGGAATGTGGCTTTGAGGAGGAGGAAGACCAACCACAGCAGGCATCCCAGGGAGCTCGTTGTTGTCACCTATCTGGGACCCGTGGTGTTGTACGTGGCTGGGGGGAAGAACAGACCGTCAATGACATCAGTGAGGACGAGGAACAGGAAATGAGTAGCTCGGCATCCAACCTTGGGCAAATGGGGTCTTTCATGCTGCCATGTCTGTTGAGGGACCCTCGTATAAAAAGCATGAAGGAGAACGACCTGTACTGGGTGGCCATGCTGCTAGACCCCCGGTATAAGCAGAAAGTGGCGGAAATGTTACCAAATTAACAGAAGTCAGAAAGGATGCAGCAGTTCAAAACCAAACTAAAAAATATGCTTTACACAGCTTATAAGGGGGATGTCACAGCACAACGGGAATCTAACAGGGGAAGAGGTGAAAGTAATCCTCCTCCTACCACGACCACGGCGGCAAGGACAGGACGCTTTACAGATGTGTTGTTGATGGAGGACATGCAAAGCTTTTTCATTCCTACACATCGCCACAGCCCTTCGGGATCCAGCCTTAGAGAACAACTCAACCGACAGGTTGCAGACTACCTCGCCTTAACTGCAGATATCGACACTCTGAGGAGCGATGAACACCTTGACTACTGGGTGTGCAGTCTTGACCTGTGGCCTGAACTATCCCAGTTTGCAATAGAAATTCTGGCCTGCCCCGCTTCAAGTGTCCTGTCAGAAAGGACCTTCAGTGCAGCAGGAGGCCTTGTCCTTGACAAAAGAAGTCGCCTCAGTCAAAAAAGTGTTGATTACCTCACCTTCATTAAGATGAATGAGGCATGGATCCCGAAGGGACTGACAGTGGGCGATATGTTTAACTAACAAAAGGCCTAATGACATGCCTTGGCCTCAAAATGGTCCCCACGCTGCTGTATTTAATGTCTGCATACCGGATGGCTTTCGTGAATTCTCCGCCACCAACTAGGGTTCAAGCCGTAATGTTTTAGTCACCTTTCTGCCTGGAAAACATCAATTTTTCCGGCCGCTGCTACAGTACATGCCTAATTTTTCTGGCCTCTAGTGCTGCCCTGTTTCTGCAAAAACAAAACAAATAAAAAGGCAAATACAGGTGTCAATTCCCCTTTGTGATCGGTACCTTGTTGTGGTGAAAGGGCTTGCGTATCACAATGAAGCAATCATCACCTCTATGAGTGTGTTGGCAATGTTGCCACACCCCAGATAAGGCCGTTGCTTCATTATGATCAGACTAAAAGCGATTGGCTGGATAATTTTTCATAGAAAAAAACATAATTTTTTTTTTTTTTTTTTTTTTAGTTGTATGGGTTTTTAATACATAAAATAAACTATAAAGAGACTTTATTATGATTTTTTTTTATTAGAAATAATGCAGACAATTTAAAAAATCCCCATCAATTCCAATACAAAGCAAGTACAGAGCTCAGAACAAAAATATTTTAGGATGTTGTTAATTCGACAATGATTAATCAAATCGACACACGTTCCCGAATAGGGGACGTAACAGTGATTAAACTGATGAGAATAGTACTATAGAAAATACCACTCATATCGGGTGTGACAGTAAATTGCACGGCGCAGACGCAGTGACCGTGGTGTGGATTCAAACAAAGGGGCGGGAGCCAGCGTTTTTTTAACCATCTCACCCGTTCGAAAAATCTATTTAATAAATGGACCCCAGATTGGGGACGTCACGTAACAGTGATTAAACTGATGAGAATAGTACTACAGAAAATACCACTCATATCGGGTGTGACAGTAAATTGCACGGCGCAGACGCAGTGACCGTGGCGTGGATTCAAACAAAGGGGAGGGAGCCAGCGTTTTTTTAACCATCTCCCCGTTCGAAAAATCAATTTAATAAATGGACCCCAGATTAGGGACGTCACGTAACAGGGATTAAACTGATGAGAATAGTACTACAGAAAATGCCACTCATATCGGGTGTGACAGTAAATTGCACGGCGCAGACACAGTGACCGTGGCGTGGATTCAAACAAAGGGGAGGGAGCCAGCGTTTTTTTAACCATCTCCCCGTTCTAAAAATCAATTAAATTCACCTTTTCGGGGACCCTTGGTGTAGTACGTGGCTGGGTGAAGGAAGAAACCTTCAAAGACATCAACGGGACATGGCTAGCTTGGTATCCAACCTTGTGCAAATGGGAAGTTTGCGGTTGTATGCGGTGCATTAAAAGGGGAGTTTGGTCTGTCAATATCTGTGAAGAGGGTGTAACCCTTACACTACCTGATCGCTACAACATCATACCTGATCGTATACACATACTGGATGTTTTAAACCACGTTGTTCAAAAAAATTTAGGATTGTTAGGTGATTTATGCCCTTTATGGATTAAAATCCAACTCTGTGTCAACTATATAATTTTCCATGGGAGTTTTGCCATGGATCCCCTTCCGGCATGCCACAGTCCAGGTGTTAGTCCCCTTGAAACAACTTTTCCATCACTACTGTGGCTAGAAAGAGGCCCTGTGGGTTTTAAAATTTGCCTGCCTATTGAAGTCAATGGCGGTTCGCCCGGTTCGCCCGTTTGCGAACATTTGCTGAAATTTGCGTTCGCGAACAGAAATTTTTTTGTTTGCGACATCTCTAATGCTGATTCAGCCAACAGTTATGTTTCCTAACTTCCCCATACAAACCCACACTCTGAGTCAGGCACTTCTGGTGACAAATTATCTCCTAAAAAAACAACAGGATCAGGAGAAAAAACTCAAATCAACCAATATTTCTCTCCCTGCCATCACGTTTTGCCAGAGAGTTAGGAGCTTACCCTACACATTAGATTGTCAGCTGGTCCTGCCAAAAGTGGCAGGGCAAGTACAGTGTTTTAGGGTTGAGTGAATCAAAGTATCCGAAGTGGACTTCAATACAAATTGATTTGCCTTGAAGCCGAATTTCCTCATGCTTCATGGTAGCAAATCAAATTTCCCTAAAATGACATAAAAAAAAAAAAACATACTCACCTCATCAATTTGAGCACGAAGCAGCACCCGTATCCTTCTTGATTGAAGATCCCGTGCAAAATCTTGTGTGTGACACTTATGATGTCACCATGCCAGCCAGCATGATGATGTCATCAGGCACTGTGAGATTTCTTGAGGGGTCTTCAATCAAGGAGCCCTCGGCAGCCTCTTCCTGCTCAAATGTATAAGGTATCATTATCTTGTTTTAACTGATTAACCCCTGAAAGACCTCACTTTTAATCTCAGATGCCTCATCAGCGATGAATACGGCATCTGAGGGGTTCAATGCCGGGGGGATGGGGGGCGCAGTTGCCATTTCCTGTCATTGCACCCACTACTTCCAAAGAAATGTGCGGAATGACAAAGCAATGAGTCACAAAGCAAATTTATTTGTGAAATTCGGCGAAGCAGCCGAACCAAATATTTATAAAGCTTCCTCAACACTATTATGTATCCTTCAGTGTGCTATCCGGCATTAAATCAGCTTTTGATGATTTTTCACTTAAGTTGTTCAGTGCAGCTGTTTATTTTATATTCCTATGCTGCCCTATTGGTATTGCTGGCATTTTCTATTGGATCCCTATATATTGAATTTTGAGCTATGCCACAAATAGTGTAATTTACCAGAAATGGTGGGTTCAGACGATAATAATATATATATACATATATATATATATATATATATATATATATATATTTATTTTTTTATACTGTATACTCAGTCAAGCTTCTTTGTGTGAGAAAATTAATTGGTCCAACTTGCAATTTTTCTTTAGTTTTAGTGGGGGTCCGGAGCACCAACAGCTACATTTACAAAAATTAAAAATAAAACTGTTCAGTTACTGCCCAATCAAATTAAAATTGAGGTTAAATTCACGTTTAATGTGCATCATCTATGAAGTTAGTCTGAAGTAGTGTGGATCATTATATCAACTATCCTTGTGAATGCATTTTATTTTTTATGAACTGGCAAGCCTGCTGTGATTTTATATGATATTAGTTGTTTTCAAAGCACACCAGTACTAATTGCATGAAATGTGGAGATTTATTGCTTTCACAGATTATTTTCCATCTGCACAGCGGTTCCATTGGGACCAACTTTTATAACATCTTTTGCTTATTAACCCATGTGAGCTGGACTGTGTAAATTGCATCTGTTCATTACCATTTTTCTACATATTTACAATTGTGCTGTTTTCCAGGCAATTAATTTCATTTGACAACGGTTTATTCGATATTAACTGTGTATAAAAGACAAATTTCTGTCAATTTGTAGCAGATTTCTACAAAAAATTTGTGGCGTTAACAGTATGAGGATTATCATATACAGAATTAGAGATAATGCTCAAAAATGACTGTGAAAGTACATTCAGATGAAAATGTATTAATGCACTATACAGTGGAAAGCTAAAGAGCCACTGAACCAAGTACATAACTTAACTTCCTGTCTTGTGTCCTCCCACCGCTGTCTACTACAGAGTATAATTGAATTTAGTGCCAGAAAAGCTCCAAAGCTAAATCAAGAAAACGGAGAAGAAAAATAAATAAATGTTTAACTATTATGAGTATGTTTTAAAAATGCAATGTTTGCACTGTTAAAGGCATGCTCCTATTAGCATGTATTCCATTTCTTATGTGGAACTACAGCACTATATTATTGCCGCATTTATTCAATTTAGGCTTCCTTTACAAATGGGCTCATTTACTAAAGACTGGTGTTTCATACACAAGATGCAGCAAAAACCCACCAGAGTAAGATGCTACATATTTATTCGGAGGCTCACGCCTCCTAATAAATTTGTTGGATTTTTGTGCTCTCCGTGTGCCAGAAACTGAAATTTACTTCAGCTAGGAGCAGGCATATATTATAGTTAAAACGTGAACAAGTTTTTGGTATATACAGTTGCAAGAAAAAGTATGTGAACCCTTTGGAATGATATGGATTTCTGCGCAAATTGGTCATAAAATGTGATCTGATCTTCATCTAAGTCACAACAATAGACAATCACAGTCTGCTTAAACTAATAACACACAAATAATTAAATGTTACCATGTTTTTATTGAACACACCATGTAAACATTCACAGTGCAGGTGGAAACAGTATGTGAACCCTTGGATTTAATAACTGGTTGAACCTCCTTTGGCAGCAATAACTTCAACCAAACATTTCCTGCAGTTGCAGATCAGACGTGCACAACGGTCAGGAGTAATTCTTGACCATTCCTCTTTACAGAACTGTTTCAGTTCAGCAATATTCTTGGGATGTCTGGTGTGAATTGCTTTCTTGAGGTCATGCCACAGCATCTCAATCGGGTTGAGGTCAGGACTCTGACTGGGCCACTCCAGAAGGCGTATTTTCTTCTGTTTAAGCCATTCTGTTGTTGATTTACTTCTATGATTTTGGTCATTGTCCTGTTGCAACACCCATCTTCTGTTGAGCTTCAGCTGGTTGACAGATGGCCTTAAGTTCTTCTGCAAAATGTCTTGATAAACTTGGGAATTTATTTTTCCTTCGATGATAGCAATGCGTCCAGGCCCTGATGCAGCAAAGCAGCCCCAAACCATGATGCCCCCACCACCATACTTCACAGTTGGGGTGAGGTTTTGATGTTGGTGTGCTTTGCCTCTTTTTCTGCACACATAGTGTTGTGTGTTTCTTCCAAACAACTCAACTTTGGCTTCATCTGTCCACAGAATATTTTGCCAGTACTGCTGTGGAACATCCAGGTGCTCTTGTGCAAACTGTAAATGTGCAGCAATGTTTTTTTTGGACAGCAGTGGCTTCCCATGAAATCCATTCTTGTTTAGTGTTTTACGTATTGTAGATTCGCTAACAGGGATGCATAGGCCAGAGACTTTTTTAAAGTCTTTAGCTGACACTCACCTCATTAAGCAGTCTGTGTTGTGCTCTTGCAGTCATCTTTACAGGACGGCCACTACTAGGGAGAGTAGCAGCAGTGCTGAACTTTCTCCATTTATAGACAATTTGTCTTACCGTGGACTGATGAACAGCAAGGCTTTTGGAGATACTTTTATAACCCTTTCCAGCTTTATGCAAGTCAACAATTCTTAATCGTAGGTCTTCTGAGAGCTCTTTTGTGTGAGGCATTATTCATATCAGGCAATGCTTCTTGTGAAAAGCAAACCCAGAACTAGTGTGTGTTTTTTATAGGGCAGGGCAGCTGTAACCAACACCTCCAATCTCATCTCATTGATTCAACTCCAGTTGGCTGACACCTCACTCCAATTAGCTCTTGGAGATGTCATTAGTCTAGGAGTTCACATACTTTTCCACCTGCTGTAACGATCGGCAGGGTGGTTCCATCTGCAGCACAGCGACTCCTCCCACTGGGCGGAGCTACCCCATATAAGCCCCGTGGCAGCTATGCACAGTGTTCCACTAATTTGGAGTGTGCACCGTGCATACTGCTACAGAAGCCTCCCCCATAGGCATTGGATCCGGACCCCGGAACCCCTGGGAACCTTATTCCTCACTCCGCTAACCTCCCTGGCAATCCGGGACGCTACTGAGGACTCTACCAAACCGCAAGTATAATGAATTCAGTGGCTGAATATAACCTGGACTATCAGTACCTTCCAACTAAGCAATAATATTCAAGGCACTCTGTTCTCTGTATAACTTATGCAAGTGAGGTGTGTGTTATGGAAAACAAGATTCATGGACTATAACTGTTGCCTACATCAAAATGAATTACTACATCCACCTGTAGGGCGTACGGCATCTCGCCGCTAATAATACATTCAGAGCAGGGAACAGGTGTATGATGTCAGGATCCCTAACTCTCCGCTCAGTTGTTTGAGAGAGCCGCCTGGGAATCCACTACTGAACCTGATCTATAACCTCACTTTCCTTCTGGGTCTTGGGCACTGGTTAATGCAACACGATTCCGCAGTTGAGATCCTCGCAAAACAGCTCGGTGCATTACATATTAGTGGAACCCCAATGGATCCAGCGGAACTAGCACGACACATCGTCATCCTCTCACAAAAGGTTGAGAACCTCTCAGAGGATGTTCAGAACCTGCAACTAGAGAACCAGACATTGCGAGACCTTGTCGCACAGAACACAAACCCCCCAAGGGAGGGACCTGAGCCAATGGTCAGTCCTCCGGAACTATTCTCAGGCGATCGCAAGCAGTTCCGAGATTTCATTAATGCTTCCAAATTAATGTTTGAGCTTCGTCCTAGGACCTACCCTACTGACCGGATAAAAGTCCTCACTATGATCTCCTTTCTTAGGGGGGAGCCCAGAGCCTGGGCAAATACCTACTTGGAGAGGGAGGACCCCGTCCTAGACAACTACCACCAATTTCTTACAATCATGGCCCTCTTGTATGAAGACCATAGCAAGCAGCTGACGGCGGAATCCGCCATCAGGAGCATTAAACAAGGCAGACGACCTGTTGAGGATTTTATCGCGGAATATACGCGGTGGGCTCGGGAGACTGAGTGGAACGATCTCAGTCTTAGGAACCAGTTCCGTCTCGGCCTTTCCGAAGCACTGAAGGATGAGTTGGCAAGAGGTGACATGCCCCTCACCCTAGAAGATCTTATGCAATGTGTCACCATCCTCGACAGGCGGCTCCGTGAACGCAGAGCAGAGCGGTCCTATGGATATCTACCTCCCAGTAGACAAACCGAGATGCATCCTCCTGAAGAAAAGATGGAGATAGCTGCCCTCAGGGGCCCTCTAACAGAAAGAGAGAAAACCAGAAGACGCAACCTGAATCTCTGCCTATATTGCTCTTCCGAAGGCCATGGGGTAGACGATTGCCCGGTAATACGGAAGAAGTCCGAAGGTAAGCGATACTCTCTATGTAAAATCGTAGATCCCCAGATCAGAACCCCGGGTTACTTATACACCTCTCTTACTCTACAGTGGGACCAAAATCGTCTTACCGTTGACGCAATGGTGGATACAGGATCCTGCGGAAATTTTATCGATACGCTGTTGATTAAGCGAAATAAAATTCCATTGATCAAAAAGAATTCCCCGTTGTCCGTGAGTTTTATTGACGGTACTACTTCGGCCTCAGGCCCAGTTCAAAACCAAACCTTACCTATAATGGTGACCTGTGAAAACAACCACACTGAATTTATGTCCTTTGACATTATACCCTCCCCTCTATTCCCTATCATACTAGGACTACCTTGGTTAAAACTACATAGACCAACACTACTATGGGACCAAGGAAGGGTACGGTTAGATTCGGGGTATTGCCAGGAGACCTGTTATCCTACAAATTCCATACTACTGGTTGGCGGCACCCAGGTACCAGACCACTACCAGGATTTCGCCGACGTGTTCAGTTCAAAGAATGCAGAGATGCTTCCGCCTCACAGGACATACGACTGTCCCATAGATCTACTTCCAGGAAGTGAAATACCTAAGGGGAGAATCTACCCATTGGCGAAACCTGAGCTAGACCACCTCAAACAGTATCTAGAGGAAAACCTGAAAAAGGGATTCATTAGGGCCTCTACTTCACCCGCAGGATCGGGAATGTTCTTTGTTCGGAACAAGGATTCCAGCCTCCGTCCTATCATCGACTATAGAGCCCTAAATAAAGTGACGGTAAAGAACAGGTACCCACTGCCTCTCATTAACGAACTGATTGAACGTCTCAGCACTGCCACTGTCTATACCAAACTGGACCTTAGAGGAGCTTATAACTTGATAAGGATCAGAAAAGGAGACGAGTGGAAAACCGCTTTTCGCACCCGTTACGGACTCTTTGAATACCATGTGATGCCGTTCGGACTGTGCAATGCACCTGCAACATTCCAAAATTTTATAAATGATATTTTTCGAGATCTACTGGATGTTTGTGTCATTGTCTACCTCGATGACATATTGGTTTATTCAGACAACATCCAAGACCATAGAAGACACGTGCGTTGGGTATTAGCACGTTTGAGAGCCCATTGCCTGTACGTAAAATTCGAGAAATGCGTATTTGATACGACTACACTACCGTTCCTGGGTTACATCATCTCCCCCCAGGGGATTCAGATGGACCAGTCAAAGATTGAATGTATACAAAATTGGCCCACTCCAGGATCCAGAAAGGCACTTCAAAGGTTTTTGGGGTTCGCTAATTTCTACAGGAAATTCATCAAGAATTACGCTGCAACTACAAAACCGCTCACCACACTTACAAGCATCCACACGAGGTTCATATGGAAAGGAGAAGCTCAGGAAGCATTCCAACTACTGAAGGACAGGTTTACATCCGCTCCCATTCTCACCATACCTGACCCTAACAACTTGTACGTCCTCGAAGTGGATGCTTCCCAACATGCTGTAGGAGCTGTCTTATCTCAACGTTCATCATTAATGACGCCCCTACATCTGGTAGGGTTTTTCTCCCGGACACTCAATCCGGCCGAGGTTAACTACCCCATAGGGGAAAAGGAACTTCTGGCAATAAAAAACGCGTTGGAAAATTGGAGACATATATTGGAAGGCTCGACACACCCAATCACCATATACTCAGACCACCGCAACCTCCAATACCTAAAGACCGGTAAGACATTATCCTCTCGGCAAGTGAGGTGGAGTTTCTTCTTCGACCGCTTCGATTTCCAAATCACATACAGACCCGGCTCAAAAAACGGAAAGGCAGACGCGCTTTCTCGTTTGAATGATCCCCATCCAGGGGCAGAATTCCCTTCGTGGGTAATTCCACCAAAAAAAATTAGCGCCACTGTAGTTCTACGACAAAGACTCAAGGACTGCTTAACCCTAAATGAAAACGATCTACCTCCAGGACTCCGTAAGGATGATGAAGGCTTCTATTATAAGAGAAATCATCTATACATACCACCAAACGTTACAACACAAGTAATTCAACTATGCCATGATACTCCCATGTCGGGTCATCCGGGCATCTCCAAAACCGTGGATTTAGTCCGCAGATATTACTGGTGGCCCAACATGATACAGGAAATTGAGGACTACGTCGCCTCATGTGAGATTTGTGCCACCTGCAAACATGATCGTAAGCAACCTTACGGCCTACTAATGAATCTCCCGATACCCTCCAGACCCTGGGAGTGGGTATCACTGGATTTTATAGTTGATCTTCCTCCCTCACAAGGTCATAATACCGTACTTGTTGTTGTTGATCTACTAACAAAAATGGCACATTTTGTGGCCCTGAAAAAATTACCATCTTCAAAGGAGACTGCTGAGGTTTTTGTGACTAACATCGTCCGTCTACATGGAGTGCCTACTAAACTGATATCGGACAGAGGCTCACAATTCATCTCCAAGTTCTGGAAGGCTCTTTGTGGGAAACTCCAGATAGACCATCGGATGTCCAGTGCATACCACCCGCAGACAAACTGACAAACTGAGAGAGTAAACCAATGCCTCGAGCAGTACCTTCGCTGTCACTGCTCATACCTCCAGGACGACTGGGAGCGCCTGCTTCCTCTCGCGGAATTCTCTTATAATAATTCCAAAAGTGCCTCCACTCTTCACTCTCCATTCTTCTCGAACTACGGTTTTCACCCTTCTCCTCTCACTCCGATGAGTATCCCTACTAACGTGCCAGCTACTGAAGATTACATCTCCACATTACAGAAGACCCTCAAGGAGCTTAAAGAAAACCTTATCCGAGCTAGAGATCGACAAAAATGTTATTATGATCGACGCAGGAGGCCGAGTCCCCCATATCAAGCAGGGGACTCCGTCTGGCTCTCCACCAAAAACCTCCGCTTGGGTACTCCTTCTAAAAAATTGGGGAAACAGTTCCTGGGACCATTCCGTATCGAGAAGGTCGTCAACCCCAACACGATGAAACTCATTCTACCTCCTCGTTTTCAGGTACACCCCACCTTTCACGTATCTTTGCTGAAGCCTTTTCGTCCTAACCCTTTCCCGGGCAGGAACCCTGCCCCGTCACCTCCGGTCATTGTCCAAGGTGATGAAGAGTTCGAGGTTGAGGAGCTCTTGGATTCCAGAAGGAGGAGGGGGAGACTCCAGTACCTCATACGATGGAAGGGTTATGGTCCCCAAGATGATTCCTGGGAGGAGGCCGATGATGTCCACGCTCCAAAATTGCAAAGGGAGTTTCACCGCAGGTTCCCCGACCGGCCCTCCCCTTCTAGGGTACCCCGGAGGGGTTCCCTTGGGAGGGGGGTACTGTAACGATCGGCAGGGTGGTTCCATCTGCAGCACAGCGACTCCTCCCACTGGGCGGAGCTACCCCATATAAGCCCCGTGGCAGCTATGCACAGTGTTCCACTAATTTGGAGTGTGCACCGTGCATACTGCTACAGAAGCCTCCCCCATAGGCATTGGATCCGGACCCCGGAACCCCTGGGAACCTTATTCCTCACTCCGCTAACCTCCCTGGCAATCCGGGACGCTACTGAGGACTCTACCAAACCGCAAGTATAATGAATTCAGTGGCTGAATATAACCTGGACTATCAGTACCTTCCAACTAAGCAATAATATTCAAGGCACTCTGTTCTCTGTATAACTTATGCAAGTGAGGTGTGTGTTATGGAAAACAAGATTCATGGACTATAACTGTTGCCTACATCAAAATGAATTACTACATCCACCTGTAGGGCGTACGGCATCTCGCCGCTAATAATACATTCAGAGCAGGGAACAGGTGTATGATGTCAGGATCCCTAACTCTCCGCTCAGTTGTTTGAGAGAGCCGCCTGGGAATCCACTACTGAACCTGATCTATAACCTCACTTTCCTTCTGGGTCTTGGGCACTGGTTAATGCAACACGATTCCGCAGTTGAGATCCTCGCAAAACAGCTCGGTGCATTACACCTGCACTGTTAATGTTTACATTATGTGTTTAATAAAAACATGGTAACATTAAATTCTTTGTGTGTTATTAGTTTAAGCAGACTGTGATTGTCTATTGTTGTGACTTAGATGAAGATCAGATCACATTTTATGACCAATTTGTGCAGAAATCCATATAATTCCAAAGGGTTCACATACTTTTTCTTGCAACCCTATTTTTGCATATTTATTGGCCTATAGTGGTCTGGCACCTTCTACTAGACCCCATCCACAAACTTTCAAGCTTTGTTAATGATCCCTGTGGAACAAATCTTAAAACACAGATATGTAAGTAGCCTTACCCACAAAAGCGTATGGCTAAATATTTGTGAATATTAAGACACCTCAGTCTGGCACAATGTAAGCCACCTAATAGGTGGTATAAGCTGGGCCGGTGCCACCATTAGGTGAACTAGGCGTTCACCTAGGGTGCCGGCCAGCTGGGGGCGCCCTGGTGGGCTCCCCCTGTCTGGGGCTGCAGCCCTGGGCAAGTGGCTCTTGAGCTGCCCCCAGCACCGTTGCAGGGGGGCCAGGAGGTGGAGGTCCTTCTTAAATATGGCAGAGCAGGCATCTGCTTACCCTGATGGCAGGTGCCTGCTCTGCCAGTAAATTACCGGAGGAGAGGACGCGGGCGGCAAGGGAGGCTGTTCTAGCAGCTCCCCACTCCTCCCTCGCGCGCCCTCTATGATACCGGAATATGATGTAATTCCGGCCCTGGCATACTAAATGGCGCGCTGGAGGACTGAGGAGCTGAACCACACTGGACCCCAGGGAGGTGACTGTTTAAGTGTTTGACTGAGTGAGTATCTGCCTGTGTATGTATGTCAGTGAGTGAGTGTATGTCTCTCTGTCTGTCAGTAAATGTATGTGTGTCTGTCATTGAGTGTCTGTGTGTGTATGTCAGTGTGTGCATGTCTGTCGGTCAGTGTCTGTGTGTTTGTCAGTGAGTGTGTGTATGTTTGTCAGTGAGTGTCTGCGTGAGTGTTTATGTGTGTGTTTGTCTGCCAGTGAGTGAGTGTCTGTCAGTGAGTTTATGTTAGTGTGTGTGTTTCAGTGAGTAGGTGTATGTCTGTCAGTGATTGAGTGTGTGTCTGTCAGTGAGTGTCAGAATGTGTGTATGTGTGTCTGTCAGTGAGTGTATGTGTGTCTGTCAGTGAGTATGTCTGTCAGTGAGTTTCTGTGTACGTCATTCAGTGAGTGTCTGAGTGCGTGTCTGTCTGTCAGTGTGTGTGTGTGTCTGTCGGAGAGTGAGTGACATGAGGGGGCAGCAAAATGGATTTTTGCCTAGGGCAGCAAAAATCCTTGCACCGGCTCTGGGTATAACTGTGGACTATAGAGCATTAAAAAAAGGCGCACCAGAGTTATCACCCAGCATCAACCACTGTGATAAATCTGGAACATTTGTATCTAGTCTACATTGGCACTTTGACACTATTTGTAAATCTTCCCCACTGTTTAAAGTATGTCTCATCATTTTTAAACAAGCATTTTTTGCTGTAAATAAATTCTGCAGCAAAGTGTAGTGTGCCTTTAATGCCCTAAGTGTGCCCTCACATGTGGCAGAATTTTCCACAACAAAATCCACAGGTGCAGATTTTACAAAGTTGCGGTTTACGCTGCTGATTTTGTTACAGATTTTTCAGCATAGGAACAGGATGGGAATTTCTTTGTCAGTTATCTTGTGTATTTCTTTGTGGGTTACATCTCCACTGGAGACATCAGAGACATTCAGCTACATGCAGACAAAATAGGAAAAAAGGTTTCTGGAGACAATTGAGGTCCTCTTAGCTCTTCTTTATTGGTAAATTCATAAAACCGACACAGTCACTGGATCCACGGCATGGTCGCTGACGCGTTTCGGGTATGTACCCTTAGTCGTAGCACCATGCTAAGTGTGACCCCACATTATAAAGGATTTGGAGTGCACCTCGTCAGGAAATCCTGGGAGGAGCATCCAATCTCATAGGCTGCCACACCAGAGGCACACCTCTTAGTTTGGTTCGTCAATTACACATACAATTCGAAACACACTGTGAGGATATACCTGGGTCAAATTAACCCCACACTTGCCAAAGTGTGCTTTTGCAAGAGTAAAACCGCACAGTGTGAATACTTGTTCATTTAACTCATAAAAATTAATAATACAAACAACCAAAATAACGGTCTTACAACCTGAAGTATGTTACAATCGATTAAGATTCGGCAAATAGTGTAGAAGTTTCATAGTAAGTCTATATAATAAAATAAAAACGAGGCAAGTTTGTATGAATGCATTTGGTTGCAAAGATAAATTATGTTACAGTGTTCATTGCAAACTAGCATATCCTGTGTTGCAAGGCTGATAGATCTGTGTGTAAAAGGTATGTAAGAGAAACTAAATAAGTATATATAAATACAGTCTCTCTAGCACAATTTTCATCTGAACAAATTAATACTAAAAATAATAATAGTGAATCCTGTTGCACAAAAACCAAACCGCACCGTGCAATCACTGTCCTAAGCAGTGTTCGGCTGATACGCACAAACCTATCACGCATTGTAGATTCCACCCCTTACCTGCTGGAAAGGGGAAAGGATTTTTGTGCGCATGAATCGGACCCTCGTATTGAACCACTGGCAAGTACCTGTATCCTCTTTATGTGTATAATCCATAACTCAGTTATAAATGTACATCAGTTCTTTTCGCAATTCAGCTACATGCCAGCCACAACAGTATATTATTTGCACACAGGACACAGATATTCACACTTTTCATCTTTATAGGCTAACATAGGAGATATATGGACATTTCTGCATTGTTTGAGGGCCCCCTAATAGGGCTTAGTTACATTGTAGAGTGGGTCTGCCTGCTGTGGACCTACCTATATGGAGTCAAAGCAAATAGTCACTATCAAAGAATATCCCTGATTATCTGTTTATCAGTCATTCATTTTAGTCAAATGCTGCATCAGGCTACCTGGTCTAGCAACTGAGTGTCCATAGGGTATGAGAATCCAGACAGAAATTGGTCCTCTGATTACCACGGCATCTTCAGAGTAAAAGGGGGTTGTCTTCCTGAGATAAAAGGGGTTGTCTTCCTGAGATGATACCTATGCCCAGAAAAGAATTACAGGAATATATTTTTTCTTTGAAATGTCTGCTATTCTGACAGATAAATAGTGTAATATATTATTGAAGCATTGATGCTGGCTCATAGGGTCACCAATTTGTTGTAACTCTGAGCTACAATTGTTATAAAATGCTATAAAATGTTAACAACTAAAACCTGATATAGAGTATCCAATTTTGTGTTTATCTCTATTTTTGACACATAATTAAACTTATGATACTGGCATATTATATAAAGTAATATATACACTACTGAGCAAAAGTTTTGGATAGGTGTGAAAAAAATGCTGCAAAGCAGGAATGCTTCAAAACAATAGAATTGTTAAAGAGGTTGTCTATATTCAAAGCTGAATTCGGACTTACTGTTTCCCCATTTTCACCCAGACAGCCCCTGTTATATGAGCATCTAGGCATTTCAAGCTCCAATTCCCTCCCTTGTGCTGCACTTAATAGCTCAGGGAAAGCTCTTTTTCTGAAGATCCAGTGATGTATCTGATCTCTGCTAGGTGGAGGCTTCCACCTAGCAATGTAAAAATGTAAACAAAAAAGCCCTGATGCAGCACAGGGCCAGACAGAGCATTGGAGCATAAATTGCTCTGATGCGCATATCAGATGGAGAAAACGGGGATATGTCCAGGTTCAGCTCTGAACCCTTATAACACCCTTTAATAGTAATCAACATTTTTCTTTAAAACGTAAGCCAGCACACAGTTTTTGAAGTAATTCTGCAGAGAGTTTGTCAAAAATCCAGGAGAACTAACCACAGATCTGCTGTGCATACATGCTTGCTCAAATCCTTCTGTCTCTTCATGTAATTCTTGGCAGACTTGATGCTGAGATCAGGACTCTGTAGGGGCCATATCATTACTTCCAGGACAGATAACTATTCATCATGCCAACACCATTAGGGTGGAATCTGATTAGCTCCTAATTGTTTATTCATCAGGAAAATGACCTCAAATACACAGTCAATGACATTAAGAATAGAGATGAGCGCAAATATTCGAATAGCAAATTTTTATTGCGAATATCGCCACTTCGAGAATTTGTGAATATTTAGAATATAGTGCTTTATATTTGTTATATCAATTTTTTTTTCCATCTGAACACATGATTCCTCTCTGCTTCTTGCTTGTGGGCCAATGAGAAAGAAGCAATGTCAAGTTCACAACAATACTTAGTGCACCAATCAGTAATCTGTAGTCAGACCTGCTAAAATGTAAAGCAAAAAAATATTCTTATCACTGCCGATTAGCGCAATTGCGAATAAATTAAAGCACTTGACTCTATCTGCATAAAGTTAATATAAAAAGTCTACACACCTTTTTTTTAGTTCTTATGTTTCTGTGATGTAAAAAAAATGAGACAAAGATAAATAATTTCAGAACTTTTTCCACCTTTAATGTGACCTATAAACTGTAAAACTCAATTGAAAAACAAACCTTTTAGGTAGAGGGAAGAAAAAATATAAAAATAAAATAATATGGTTGCATAAACTAATACTTTGTTAAAGCACCTTTTTATTTTTTTACAGCACTCAGTCTTTTTGGGTATGAGTCTATCAGCATGGCACATTTTGACTTGGCAAGATTTGCCCACTCTTCTGTGCAAAAACATTCCAAATCTGTCAGATTGCGAGGGGATCTCCTGTGCACAGCCCTCTTCAGATCACCCCACAGATTTTCAATTGGATTAAGGTCTGGGCTCTGGCTGGGCAATTCCAAAACTTTAATCTTCTTCTGGTGAAGCCATTCCTTTGTTGATTTAGATGTATGCTTTGGGTCATTGTCATGCTGAAAGATAAAGTTCCTCTTCATGTTCAGCTTTCTAGCAAAAGCCTGAAGGTTGTGTGCCAATATTGACTGGTATTTGGAACTGTTCATAATTCCCTTTAGCTTAACTAGGGCTCCAGTTTCAACTGAAGAAAAAACAGGCCCAAAGCATGATGCTACCACCACCATGCTTCACTGTGGGTATGGTGTCCTTTTCGTGATGTGCAGTGTTGTTTTTACACCAAACATATCTTTTGGAATTATGGCCAAAAAGTTCAACCTTGGTTTCATCAGACCATAACACCTTTTCTCACATGCTTTTGGGAGACTTCAGATGTGTTTTTGCAAAATGTAGCCTAACTTGGATGTTTTTCTTCGTAAGAAAAGGCTTTTGTCTTGCCACTCTATCTCATAGCCCAGACATATGAAGAATATGGGAGATTGTTGTCACATGTACCACACAGCCAGTACTTGCCAGATATTCCTGCAGCTCATTTAGAGTTGCTGTAGGCCTCTTGGTAGCCTTGCAGACCAGTTTTCTTCTTGTCTTTTCATCAATTTTGGAGGGATGTCCAGTTCTTGGTAATGTCACTGTTGTGCCATTAGTCTTCACTGTGTTCCATGGTATATCTAATGCCTTGGAAATTGTTTTGTACCCTTCTCCTTTTTAACAATGAGATCCCTCTGATGTTTTGGAAGCTCTCTGTGGACTATAGCTTTTGCTGTGGGATGCAACTAAGAATATTTAAGGAAAGACCAACTAGAGCAGCTGAACTTTATTTGGGGTTAATCAGAGGCACTTTAAACGATGGCAGGTGTAACATGATTTTGAATGTGATTGCTTAATTCTAAACACAGCTACATACCCAGTTATAAGAGGGTGTGCACTCTTATGCAACCACATTATTTTAGTATTTTTTGTTTTCTTCCCTCCACCTAAAAGATTTCAGTTTGTTTTTCAATTGAGTGGTACGGTTTATAGGTCACATTAAAGGTAAAAAAAGTTCTGAAATGATTTATATTTGTCTAATTTTGTTACAACACAGAAACCTGACATTTTAACAGGGTTGTGTGGACTTTTTATATCCACTGTATAAAGCTATTGTAATGTTCTGCGGTGCCAACCATTTTCTCCAGTCTCAAAAGAAACTCATTAGGGGGAGCTAGCGCCAGACCAACATGGAAGTCTGTGTCTGAGCTCTGTGAGGAAGACGCCACTTTACAACAGCCTACTTAAGACCCCGGACTAAAAATTGGGCAAAATCGGTCAGCAAAGGACCGGGGATTCGTCCCAGTACCATAAGAACCCTGTAAATAGTGGAGACATGGACCGCTTCATCAAAAAAGCAGCCGCTTCATACGTGGCCAAGGAATCTAAAATGGTGCTGGTTCCCTGCAGAGAGACTGCTGAACAAGATCTGGACTCACAAGACGACTCAAGCGACACTGAAGGTGCCAAAAGCCGCAAACATCTTCCGATATCAAGGAAGTACCTAGACCTGGCCCTCCAGAAAGCAATGCTGCCACTGGTAGGAGATATCTCCTCCCTGAGGGAAGACATTAAACATGTAGGAGACAGAGTCGAAGCTTTAGAAGAGACGCAAGCAGCCATGTTAGATTTCCAAGCCGCATCGTCTTCAAGCTTCCAAAAATGCCAGACCCACCTCAAAGCAGTCTATAATGCCTTAGAGGACCAAGAAAACCGCGGCAGGAGAAATAACCTTAGGTTCAGAGGCGTCCCTGAATCGGACTCCCCGCGCAAAGTCCCGGACATTGTCAGAAACATCTGTCTGGATTTACTAGGCCCGGATTGCCCTGATCCTCTAATAATCGAAAGGGCTCACCACGCTCTTCGCCCGAAACCGGGCGCAAATGATCCCCCCAGGGATATCATATGCCGCTTCTTACAATTTAAAGATAAAGAAGCCATTCTGAGTAAAGCTCGCAGACCCGAGGGAGTGAAGTTCAATGGATCGGTTATTACGATTTTTCAGGATCTGTCCCCTATCACCCTCCAGAAAAGGAAAGCTTTAAAACCCCTGACAGATTGGCTCAGGAACCGCAAAATTCTGTACAGATGGAACTTTCAGTTCGGACTATCTTTTTCGATCAACGGCAGAAGAATCAACATCAGAGCCCACTCTGACTTGGACCCAATCTATGATATATTGGACATTCCTCCCTTAGATATAGAAGACTGGGATCTTGTTCGGGATCTAACGATGCTGCCGGAGACACCCAAATATGCTTCCTTCGAGACTAAAGATACCCCGAAGTCGCGCCGACAAAAGAGAAGGAATCAATCTCTTACCCCAAGGCGCATCGCCTCAGAAGATCGCTGAACCTCTTTCTAGTCCATACGATTATTCCCACCTACTGTTTCCTGCAGAAGATCCTGTTACCACATAAAATACCTACGAACTGGTCTGTATATCTGGTACAAGGTTTTCTTCAATTAAGAGACGATCTCATCTCCATCTTCAGGACTGTCCTCTGCAGGGGGCTCCATATACTACTTGCACTAAACGTCCTTGCAGGTCACAGAGGTCCCCCTTTCTCCTTTAAGGCCAGATTAGGGTATACACATCAACTTGCCTGATGTGAATCCTCTCCTTTGCCCCTAATTAAGATTTTCCCAAAAGGGAAAAGATCCATAGCCCTTTATTTTCTCCATTGTGTTCTATACATCATTCATACCTAACCCCTATGTGTCCCCCCCTTCCCTCTAAATCCCCCCCCCCCTCATTTTCCTCCATTTCTCCATACGTCCTTCCTCCTTTCCATCTCTCTTCTAATTGTCCCATTTTTTACGTCCACGGACCTTATTTAAATAACTTTTGCCTGCTACTTGTTGATTTAGGCCTAATTATTTTTTCTCAATGTAAAGTGGCTGTCATTTACTGGTGTCAAACCATTTCCCCCCCTCCAGCCCTCTATTGGCATCAACATGCCACCTTCTCATCCCTGTTCTCAAGTTTCCCCTGTCAATTATGTTTTTCTTATGTTTTATTTTTCTTGGTCCTTCAACAGAACTTCCAATAATCATCTGAGGCGGCAGCTCTCCTCCAAGTCCAAGTACCATTCGCAAATCTCCTTACACGTCTTTGACATAATGGTGTTGATTTAGCTTTTCAGGATCACTATATACCCTTACGATGGCCATTAAAATAGCCTCATTCAATGTAAAGGGTTGTAACTGTCCCTCAAAGAGGAGCCACATTTTTGGGATCCTGAAAAGGAATAAAGCAAATATTGTCTTTCTCCAGGAGACGCATTTTAAATTTAACCACCTTCCCAATCTCTCCTTCTCTGTATTCCCCAATTGGTTCCATAGCGGCTCCCCCACATCTAATTCTAAGGGTGTCAGTATTGGGTTCCACAAAAAAGTCCCCTTTCTCCTAGCAGACCAAATTTGTGATCCGGAAGGTAGATTTATCATGGTTAAAGGCACAATAGGTCAAAATCTGTTCACTTCCTAATACCAATCAAATCCATTGGCTGATTGATGTGTTGAAGAGACTAGAATCATTCAGAGAAGGAGTCACTTTCCTTGGAGGAGACTTCAACTTAATCTTCAACCCATTCTTAGACTCTTCCTCACAAAAGTCAACACAATCCCAAAAAGCCCATAGATCTATTATAAAAAATTTAGCCAGGATACATCTAGTTGACGTTTGGCGCACCCTTCACCCGGATGTAAGGGACTATACCTTTTTTTATCAGGTGCACGGTTCATATCAGCGCCTAGATCATGTGTTTGTGTCTATGCAGCATCTCCAGTACTGTTCCGGGGCGGATATTGGGTCTATCACCATCTCTGATCACGCTCCAATATTCTTAACCTTTGAAATCCTAACCTAATAGACGTACCATTAGAAACTGGCGCCTTAACGAAACACTCTTAGGCCTCACTGACATCAAAGCTCGCCTGAAAACCCTCCTGGAAAACTTTTTGGACATAAATTGCACCGCTGACGTCACATCTCATACAATTTGGGACGCCCATAAGGCTTTCATCCGAGGCCACTGCATTAGTATGGGAACCCATATAAAAAAAGTGAGGATGAAACAGATAGAAGATTTGCATGAGAAAATAAGATCTCTAGAAAGCACCATAAGAAATCCCTACTGCAATCACATTTATCAGAGCTCTATGCTTGTCGGGCCTCACTTAAAAACCTCCTGAATGAATCATCCGCGAGATATTTCTTACACTCACAACAAAAATTTTTCACACATGGTAACAAGGCCTCTAGGTTCATGATGCAAAGACTTAAACGTAGGAAACTCAACAACTATGTTCATAAAATGAAAACCTCAGAAGGCTCCTTGACCTTTGATTCAGATCAAATAGCCTCCCTCTTTAGAGACTTCTATGAATCCCTCTATAATTTACACCTCTCGAACCACCCCAAGAAGGCCATAGAGACTTAGATCTTCCGCAGTTAACAGAACTAGATAGACTTCAGCTCTCTGCTCCTTTCACTCCGGAAGAATTACTAGGTGTCATCAAAGACTCCCCCAAGGGCAAATGCCCAGGACCATATGGGCTACCCATTCTTTATTACAACACTTTCCATGAGATGCTAATCCCCCATTTATTGCCTATTTTTAATGCATCCCTACAGGGAGTTCCTTTGACCCGGGACATGACCAGGGCTAATATCACAGTGATCCCAAAAGAAGGCAAAGACCATACTCTCTGCTCCAATTTTAGGCCCATCTCCTTACTCAACATAGATCTTAAGCTTTTAGCAAAATTGCTAGCTAATAGATTAGCTAAATTCCTCCCGACCCTGATCCACAGAGATCAAGTAGGTTTCATCAAGAACAGAGAAGGTAAAGACAATACAGCCAGGGTTCTCAACATTCTTCACTTTGTTAAAAAGCGGGCTCTGCCTCTGGTCCTTCTCAGCACTGATGCTGAGAAGGCCTTTGATAGAGTTAGCTGGTCCTTCATGTATCAAGAATAGTTTTTTTCTACTGAGCATGCGCATGGGGAGAGACGTCCTGACTCAGGAAGATGACGTTGCAGCCTGGTCTGATGACACCGGATGTCTTCGGTCTGCATATCCCTGACTGGTGCTGCGCTACGTCTGCGCAATGAATGGTAAACAACGCCGAACAGCGGCACGACAGGAACCACCTCGCCTTTCTGGTATGTCTGCTTGATCGCCCCTCCTTTCTGTTCCTCCCTCCTGCTAAGTGTATTACACTATTATGCACTGATCGGATAGATCGATTTTTTTAACTGATAGTTGTGGCATGTGTCTTTAGTCACACTGTATACAACATGTATGTTACATGTATTTTCTACTTGATCCGCACTTTGTTTATTACTTTTATGTGATGTTCACATTGTCTTCACATTGTCAAGATTTGTAACACACCCACTGGGTGGAGTGATCACATGTTGAATATGTTAATTGATTCACCTGTATATAATGCTGTGATTTGAGTTCTATCTTTGCTTGAAAAAGGCTCAAGTGCAGAGCCTAAACGTTGCACCACCTGGCTGAATAAAGGTTCACTTGTTCTTATCTTTGGAGTGCTGCCCGTTTTTCTGGATCTATACATTGGGGTATGAAGCCTATTCCCCTGGGGACGTGCACCCTAACTCTATTTGATTTTGTACCAGTGCCGCCATTTTTCCTTGAAATATTGTGGCCTATTGGCAGAGCACGGCATTATCTTTTATATCCTTTTTTGCATCATGTCTATTTTTTAACCTGCTTCACCCAGTGGTTGTGTATACACGACTGAAGATGCCGAACGCATCCTGCACGACATAGGCGGAGATGCAACCTTCCTCAACACCCCGTCTACCAAGGAACTAAAGCGCAAGTTTGAGGTAATCTCCAAACGTATGGTATCCCTCCGTCTGCACATGACGACACTGGGTAAATATCATAGAATGCAGAAGATTCCCAGAGTGATGCGATCCAGCATCCGACCCAACCTTTTTTACAATAATCCCTTGTTTTGCAAGAAATTTGAAGCTTTATCTAATCGATATTCTCTGGACTTCATTTTACTTAATATTGAATATCTACAACATGAACTTTCAACTTTACACTCTGAAATAGGGGACGTGGAGGCGGCTCTACAGTCTCTTTTATCCCCTGAGGATTTCAGCAAATATATGGAAGATACATCCACTTTAATAAAGCAGTTTCAGCTGGAATCGGAGGAGAGTAAAATAATGAAGTGGTGCAGGGATACAAAGGACTATAAAAAAGGCACTGTAACACTCAGCAGCGGGACGTGAGGAGACGGAGGAAAACGACTCAGGCACCTTCAAATGAAAAGCAGTCTTTTTTAGACACAATTCCACAAATGCCGGAGGGACACGGCGACGCATTAGGAGAGGTGGTCGTAGACACGGGAGGTCCAGGCAGACTACGGAGCAACAAGGTTCGACCCATGGCAACCAAGACGAACACAGCGAGGAGAAAATGACTGTAGTCAACTTATCCTCCAAAGAATTAACCCCTACTCAAGTGAGTGTTCTTTCAAAGGGGTTTTCATTCTGTCCTAGTTCACGTACAGATTGGTTTGAGTTGGAATCTAATTTATTTTCTTTTTTCTGTCATATTAAATTAACAATATGGTCACATAAAAAGGATGGAGTTGTCAAGCCCCAGATGAGTGAGTTCACCATGGGGTCTCTACTTATTCCAAAAGAGCAATTTTGTACCAGTTATCAATGAACCGGCAGTGGATGTCTTATTTTTTGTTCAGAGATACATTTTATCTGCAACAGCGTGGTGTGGCAATGGGGTCTCACGTGGCCCCCACCTACGCAAATATTTGTATGCGTTGCTATGAGGAAGATGTCGTCTATTTATCCCAGCACTTCAGACATGTACTGAGGTGGTGGCGATACATCGACGACATCTTCCTCATATGGACAGGTTCTGAGGCTGAATTGGTCGATTTCCATGGCTTTTTCAATAGCCATGATCCGGATCTGCAGTTTACCCTTATTCACTCCATAACTGATTCCATTAATCTCTGTATATAGTGAACATAGCCCCTCAGTTAACAGGATCCTGAAGAAGCATTGGGGCCTATTAGGCTCATGCTTCAGTGATATCCCAGAATTTCAGTGTCCACCTCTTCTCTCCTACCTAGGCGGATATTGGCTCAAAGGGATCTTTGAGACAGACCACGTTAACGCAATTGGGTTTGGGTTGCTATCCCTGCCTCAATTGCGTTAACTGCAAATACATTCGCAAGGGGAGGAATTTTATACATCCCGGTACTGGGGAATCTTTTCAAATTTCATTTCACCTAACCTGTGACTCCAGTTATGTTGTCTATATACTGTCCTGTCCATGCAATCTACTATATGTAGGGGAGACGACCACTGAACTCAAGACTCGCCTAAATAACCATCGCTTGAGTATCCGGAAGAAACAGTTAGATTTACCGGTATCCAAGCACTTTACGGAAGCTAAGCACAGGGAAGGCGACCTTAGATGCTGGATAATGGACCATATTCCCCAACCTAGACGAGGTGGGGACAGATCGAGGGTACTGAGGCGTAGAGAGCTTAACTGGATTCACAGGTTGGGCAGCTTGAAACCTTATAGGTCATTTTGAAGTAGAATATCATTTTGGGGATGATCTGTAGGGTGGCTTGCCTCCTGTGTCAGGTTGGATGTCACTAGGCGTTTCATGTGTACACTAAGAGAGTTATATAATATTCGCTATATTGTTATAACTTAGTTTTTTCAAATATTCGTAATATTCTAAAACAAGAATATATAGCAATATAGCGAATATTCAAAAATAAAACGAATATAGAGCAATTTAGCTAATATGGTGCTATAATATTCTTTTTTTATAGTTGTAATTTTTTGCCAATCTGGACTTCAGATGAGAAAAAAAATTACAACTATTAGACAAAGATTATAGCACTATATTAGCTAAATTGCTCTATATTCTTTTTTTCGAATATTCGCTATATTGCTATATATTCTTGTTTTAGAATATTACGAATATTCGAAAAAACAAAGTTATAGCAATATAGCGAATATAAAAAAAATCGAATATAGAGCAATTTAGCTAATATAGTGCTATAATCTTCTTTGTCTAATAGTTGTAAGTTGAAAAATTCACAATAAAAAAATTTGCATTCCAAAAATTCGCACTACGAAAATTCTATGAAAATTCTCTAGTAGTACAACACTACTCCTAAAGTCAAATATACTGCAGCCTTCTCATTGGCCCACAAGCTAGAAGTAGGGAGGGATCATGTGTACTGATAAAAAAAAAAAAATATGAATATTCGAAATTACGAATATATATCACTATATTCGAAATATTTGATAATTTTCAAAGTACCTATATTCGCGATAAAAATTTGAAATTTGAATATTCGTGATCAACACTACTTGCTACCGGTATGTTGTGTATTTGCAATGTTTTATTGTACAATCAATCAGATCTGTACCTGTTTTGTGTCTGTTTATCTGATAAATAAAAAAGAGATTATACATTGTTCAAAGAAATTTGACTGCCAACAATTCATTGTTATATTGGAGGTAGCAGATGCATTATTGCATTGGAATGTGTCTTTTTTATTACAACAATTTCAATGCTGAACCAGTAATATTTAAGGAGTTTTCCAAGATTTTAATACTGTTGACCTGTCATCAGCTGTTTGAGACAGCAGTGGAGCTTGCAGCTTCTCAGATAGCTGACCCCCAGCAATCAGATACTGATGACCAATATGATAGTGCAAGGTAATTTCACCAGCAACACTGTATCGTTATATTGGTGGTAATAGACAGATTATTGCATTGCAACTTGTTTTTTATACTATAAAAATGTCCAGTGATATATAAAAAAAAAAATGAACCAGTGATATTAAATTAATATACAGTATATATATATATATATATATATATATATATTAATGTAAAGAAATTTCATCACCAACGCTGAATCATTATATATAGGGTTGAGCGAAGTGTACTTCAGACCATAGATCTAAGTCACTTTTTTCAAAACGTTGTTTAAATGCTGTACGAAGACCTGTCTCCATGCAGCATTCAAATTTATGGGCTGTGCTGAGGTTAACTTTGTTAAGTCCAAATTCTCGTGAGACTTCGGTGAATAACTTCGGCCTTCGATTCTACAACTTTAAAAACATTTTAAAACAGGAATATGAAGTCGGCTTTGGGACCGATTGGTAGCTTGCTATTGAAGCCAACTTTGGATTGCAATTTTAAAATGGTTTTACAGTTGTACAATTGAATGGCAAAGTTCTTAGCCGTGTCCTTAATAAATTTCATCTTCGCACAGCCCAAACATTTGAATGCTGTATGGAGATGGATCTCCATACAGCATTCAAATGAAGTTTTGAATGAAGTGACTTCGGATCTATGATCTGAAGCGTGCTTCACTCAACCCTATTTATATTAATGCTAGTGGACCCATTTTTGAATTGTGTGTTTTAGAGTACAAAAATTTCAATGTTGAACTACTGATATTAAATGCAAATGACATAGTTCAAACACATTTTACTTCAAATACTCTGGTGTGCAGTGTGTTTGTAGAAGGGTGCTGCCATTTAACTGTTCCTCTGTCTTAAAATTACACAAAACACCCATAATATTTAATTTATAGGAAAAGCATTGTTTTTCACTTATAGGTTTCATAATGTCTTGAAACTGTAGTGCAACATTAAATATCCCCAGCCATTCAGCCAGTTGTAGTAGTCATATTTGTAGTAGGCTACAGTTCTCACTAGCGTCTGAAAGGCACAACATTATTATTGAGGACAAATAGGATAAGATTGTGGACTGGATGGCTCTTTCCTCCTCTAAGTCACAGCAAGATGATATAAAAGTCACCTCCACATCATGCCTTAGAGCTAGTGGCCAAAGCATACACTTTGCAGCCCCAGAAAAGCACTTTCCTTTCATAATCTCTGTCTTTACTGTCCCCTTCTACTAGGGAGCAAGAGAGAGGTGGTAGTAGTGGCATCTGTTGCCATGGTGGTGTCACGGATGTACCGAGACATACAGATGTCCCCAAGACAGTGAGTGGCAGGAGATCCTCTCCTCATGCTGCTGCCACCTCACCACTCTGTGGTCTTCTTTCATAAACGTACCAAGACATACAGACATTCCTGCGACAGGTGTCAGGAGGTCTGTGAGACTGGCAACACATGGTTTGATCTGACATGTGTTCTTTTTTAATCAAATGACGTCTGTATTGTTTCTGGTCTTTGCCACACCTGCTTTCCGCAGGTTTGTTGTGGTCATTTAACCTTCTCTATTTATTGTTGTTTCTCCCACTATGCTATGCAATTTATAGCTTCTGTTGGAGCTGTGGTTAGCTTGTGTTTGGTTCTCGGCTGAGTTCCTGATTGTACCAAAGCTTCATTAAAGATAAGTGTTTAATTTCCCTTTTGTATTTTGTTTATACATATGAGTGTGTTCCCTTTCCCTGTTGTTTCTCATTAGGCCTGAGGGAGACTCCTGTTCGTCCTTTCCTTTGGAGGAACAGGTAGACTCAGTCCTGACATTAGTTCTAGGGTCCTATAGGGTGAGATAGGATTCCAGGTATCCAGTGTATGAACTTGCCTACCTTTGGGGCCTGTTCATACTGGTAGTTTGTTCAGACTGGAGTTAGAGTTCTCTCTACAAGGTGTCCCTCTTCCTTTCCAAGTTTTCAGGTCTGATTCTGGTATTCCCTTTCACTCCTCTACTCGGTGTGGTGTTTTCCTCCCACACACAAGTATGACATCTTCTTGACATGCTGCTGTCAAATAACTACTCTGTGGTCTCCACATGCTGCTGCTATCTCAACACTATGTCTCTGAGCAACTCTCTGGTCTCCTCATGCTGCTGTCACATCACCACTGTCACTGGGCCGCTCTCTGATCTCCTCATGCTGCTGCCACTTCGCCACTGCCTCCGACTGAAGAAGAAAAAGTTCAGTCTCCAGAAGCGTCAAAGCTTCTTTACTGTGAGAACTGTGAATCTGTGGAATAGACTTCCTCAGGACGTGGTCACAGCAGGAGCAGTGGACAGTTTCAAAAAGGGTTTAGACAAATTCATAAAAGTAAAAAATATAAATGCTTATGAAAAATTGTAGAAATCTGAGTCTCACTTCCTTCTGGGATTCCCGTCCCCACCTTTCCCTTGGTTGAACTTGATGGATGTTTGTCTTTTTTCAACCATATTAACTATGTAACTATGTAAGTATGTCATTCTGTGGTCTTCTCATGATGCTGTCACTTCATTACTTTGTGATCTCCTCATGCTGTTCCCACCCTCCCCACTTCATGACTGGGCCACTATTTTGCCTTTTTGCTTTGGTTGACATGATTTATTTGACCCTTGTTCTGATCTGTCAGAAGGAAGGAAATGAGATGCATAATGCATCGTATTTATGTAGCAGCTATAAGGCCTTTATGGTCCCATCAGAATTGGCTTATTATTTGGTAGTCAAAAGCAGAAGTGGGTACAAAACACAGAAGACATGCAAATATTCTATTCATGTGTCATTCCCGTTTTGGATCCCCTCCTGTTTTTTGGGGCTTTAGCAATACTGATGGATTACTGACCAAATGCTGACCGAGTGAAAGCAGATACTCAACAGACAGGATCCGTTTTTTGGGGGTTATTGTTCTAACGGTTCAGAGGATCGGCAAAGTAATCAGTGACGTCAACACAAACTTACCGCTGACACCCTCTCCCCTCTGTCAAGGGCCTCTACTTGTATAAGCGTTTAGTAGAAGAGGTTCTGTAGACATCTATGTGAAATTAGCTGACAAAGATGTAAAAGGAGTGTGCTTCTTCTTGACGCCTACATTGACCTGTAAGGCTGAGTTCACACTCAGTTTTGGCACCGCAACTGCCCAAATAAGTGAAGTGTGCAGTGATTCTAAGACCAACACCTGTCATGTGTGTGTCATACTGATTCACAGTATTGATTCACTACCACATCAGACTCCGTATGCGTGTTGGTGCAAGGCACAGTGTTCTTCACCACTATACAGGCTCTGTGCAGCCAGGAAATAGCTGTTTTTAATGCGATTTGTCACAAATAAATTAAAAAAAAATTAAATGTTTTTGGTGAACTGACAACATTTTTGAGAAATTTGCTCATCTCTAGTGGTGGCTTCCAAGTGCCCACAGCTTAAATGTTTGTTGATTGGCTGTGCTTCAGTCTTTCAACATGCTATATTGAAAATCCAAACACCGAACAGAAAAACACTGATTTTGGCGCCAATCTCCGTGTCCAGGCTTGGGTGCCTGGACACTGCAATGTTTGGTACGAACCCGAACATTACGGTCCAGGTTTACTCATGCCTATTCAAGAGATTAAATGGGTTGTGTCACTTCAGCAAGTGGCATCTATCATGTAAAGAAAGTTAATACAAGCCACTTACTAATGTATTGTAATTGTTACCTTTGTTTGCTTGATCCCTTTTTCCATCACATTATAGACTGCTCATTTCCATGGTGACCACCACCCTGCAATTCATTAGCGGTGGCCTTGCTTCCACACTATAGGAAAAAGTGTCAGCTTCTGTGGTGGTCGAGGACTGTGGGAGGTCACATAGGCTGGTGCTTTTTTATATAGTGTACAAGCACGGCCACAGCTGATGGATTGCAATGTGGTCATAAACATTGAAACGAGCAGTGTATAATGCAATGGAAAAATGAATCAAGCCACCAAAGGAAGCAATACAAATATTAACAATACCTCAGTAAGTGACTTGCATTAAGACCAGCTTTTTGAAAATTTTGACAAATGGGACATGAATTAAATCTATCTATTGCAATGCAGTGGGCTCCTGAGACCAGTTTTAACCACCTCCGGACCGCCTAACGCAGATTCGCGTTCCGGAGGTGGCAGCCCTGCGCACAGTCACGCATATATGCGTCATCTCGCGAGACGCGAGATTTCCTGTGAACGCGCGCACACAGGCGCGCGCGCTCACAGGAACGGAAGGTAAGCGAGTGGATCTCCAGTCTGCCAGCGGCGATCGCTCGCTGGCAGGCTGGAGATCCGAATTTTTTAACCCCTAACAGGTATATTAGACGCTGTTTTCATAACAGCGTCTAATATACCTCCTACCTGGTCCTCTGGTGGTCCCTTTTGTTAGGATCGACCACCAGAGGACTCAGGTAGGTCAGTACAGTCGCACCAAACACCACACTACACTACACTACACTACACCCCCCCCGTCACTTATTAACCCCTTATAAACCCCTGATCACCCATGATCACCCCATATAAACTCCCTGATCACCCCCCTGTCATTGATCACCGCCCTGTCATTGATCACCCCCCTGTCAGGCTCCGTTCAGACGTCCGTATGATTTTTACGGATCCACGGATACATGGATCGGATCCGCAAAACGCATACGGACGTCTAAATGGAGCCTTACAGGGGGGTGATCAATGACAGGCGGGTGATCACCCATATACACTCCCTGATCACCCCCTGTCATTGATCACCCCCCTGTAAGGCTCCATTCAGACGTCCGCATGATTTTTACGGCTCCATGGATACATGGATCGGATCCGCAAAACACATGCGGACGTCTGAATGGAGCCTTACAGGGGGTGATCAATGACAGGCGGCTGATCACCCATATACACTACCTGATCACCCCCCTGTCATTGATCACCCCCCTGTAAGGCTCCATTCAGACGTCCGCATGTATTTTGTGGATCCGATCCATGTATCCATGGATCCGTAAAAAATCATGCGGATGTCTGAATGAAGCCTTACAGGGGGGGTGATCAGTGACAGGGGGGTGTTTACCCTGATCACCCTGATCACCCCCTGTCATTGATAACCCCCCTGTAAGGCTCCATTCAGACGTCCGCATGTGTTTTGTGGATCCGATCCATGTATCCATGTATCCGTAAAAAATCATGCGGATGTCTGAATGGAGCCTTACAGGGGGGGTGATCAGTGACAGGGGGGTGATCACCTTGATTACCCTGATCACCCCCTGTCATTGATAACCCCCCTGTAAGGCTCCATTCAGACGTCCGCATGTGTTTTGTGGATCCGATCCATGTATCCATGGATCTGTAAAAAATCATGCGGATGTCTGAATGGAGCCTTACAGGGGGGGTGATCAGTGACAGGGGGGTGATCACCCTGATCACCCCCTGTCATTGATAACCCCCCTGTAAGGCTCCATTCAGACGTCCGCATGTGTTTTGTGGATCCGATCCATGTATCCATGGATCCGTAAAAAATCATGCGGATGTCTGAATGGAGCCTTACAGGGGGGGTGATCAGTGACAGGGGGGTGATCACCCTGATCACCCTCTGTCATTGATAACCCCCCTGTAAGCCTCCATTCAGACGTCCGCATGTGTTTTGTGGATCCGATCCATGTATCCATGGATCCGTAAAAAATCATGCGGATGTCTGAATGGAGCCTTACAGGGGGGGTGATCAGTGACAGGGGGGTGATCACCCTGATCACCCCCTGTCATTGATAACCCCCCTGTAAGGCTCCATTCAAACGTCCGCATGTGTTTTGTGGATCCGATCCATGTATCCATGGATCCGTAAAAAATCATACGGATGTCTGAATGGAGCCTTACAGGGGGGGTGATCAGTGACAGGGGGGTGATCCGGGAGTCTATATGGGTGATTACCCCCCTGTCATTGATCACCCCCCTGTCATTGATCACCCCCCTGTCATTGATCACCCCCCCTGTCATTGATCACCCCCCCCCCCCTGTAAGGCTCCATTCAGACATTTTTTTGGCACAAGTTAGCGGAAATATATATATTTTTTTGTTTGTTTTTTCTTACTAAGTCTCATATTCTACTAACTTGTGTCAAAAAATAAAATCTCACATGGACGCACCATACCCCTCACGGAATCCAAATGCGTAAACATTTTTAGACATTTATATTCCAGACTTCTTCTCACGCTTTAGGGCCCCTAAAAAGCCAGGGCAGTATAAATACCCCACATGTGACCCCATTTCGGAAAGAAGACACCCCAAGGTATTCGCTGAGGGGCATATTGAGTCCATGAAAGATTGAAATTTTTGTCCTAAGTTAGCGGAAAGTGAGACTTTGTGAGAAAAAAAACAAAAAAAATCAATTTCCGCTAACTTATGCAAAAAATAAAAAATTTCTAGGAACTCGCCAGGCCCCTCATTGAATACCTTGGGGTGTCTTCTTTCCAAAGTGGGGTCACATGTGGGGTATTTATACTGCCCTGACTTTTTAGGGGCCCGAAAGTGTGAGAAGAAGTCTGGGATCCAAATGTCTAAAAATGCCCTCCTAAAAGGAATTTGGGCCCCTTTGCGCATCTAGGCTGCAAAAAAGTGTCACACATCTGGTATCGCCGTACTCAGGAGAAGTTGGGCAATGTGTTTTGGGGTGTCATTTTACATATACCCATGCTGGGTGAGAAAAATATCTTGGTCAAATGCCAACTTTGTATAAAAAAATAGGAAAAGTTGTCTTTTGCCAAGATATTTCTCTCACCCAGCATGGTTATATGTAAAATGGCACCCCAAAACACATTCCCCAACTTCTCCTGAGTACGGCGATACCAGATGTGTCACACTTTTTTGCTGCCAAGGTGGGCAAAGGGGCACATATTCCAAAGTGCACCTTTCAGATTTTGCAGGCCATTTTTTACACATTTTGATTGCAAGGTACTTCTCACACATTTGGGCCCCTAAATTGCCAGGGCAGTATAACTACGCCACAAGTGACCCCATTTTGGAAAGAAGACACCCCAAGGTATTCCGTGAGGGGCACGGCGAGTTCCTAGAATTTTTTATTTTTTGTCACAAGTTAGCGGAAAATGATGATTTTTCATTTTTTTTCTTTTTTCCTTACAAAGTCTCATATTCCACTAACTTGCGACAAAAAATAAAAGATTCTAGGAACTCACCATGCCCCTCACGGAATACCTTGGGGTGTCTTCTTTCTAAAATGGGGTCACTTGTGGCGTAGTTATACTGCCCTGGCAATTTAGGGGCCCAAATGTGTGAGAAGTACCTTGCAATCAAAATGTGTAAAAAATGGCCTGCAAAATCTGAAAGGTGCACTTTGGAATATGTGCCCCTTTGCCCACCTTGGCAGCAAAAAAGTGTGACACATCTGGTATCGCCGTACTCAGGAGAAGTTGGGGAATGTGTTTTGGGGTGTCATTTTACATATACCCATGCTGGATGAGAGAAATATCTTGGCAAAAGACAACTTTTCCCATTTTTTTATACAAAGTTGGCATTTGACCAAGATATTTTTCTCACCCAGCATGGGTATATGTAAAATGACACCCCAAAACACATTCCCCAACTTCTCCTGAGTACGGCGATACCAGATGTGTCACACTTTTTTGCTGCCAAGGTGGGCAAAGGGGCACATATTCCAAAGTGCACCTTTCGGATTTTGCAGGGCATTTTTTACACATTTTGATTGCAAAGTTCTTCTCACACATTTGGGCCCCTAAATTGCCAGGGCAGTATAACTACGCCACAAGTGACCCCATTTTGGAAAGAAGACACCCCATGGTATTCCGTGAGGGGCATGGCGAGTTCCTAGAATTTTTTATTTTTTGTCGCAAGTTAGTGGAATATGAGACTTTGTAAGGAAAAAAGAGAAAAAAAAAATCATCATTTTCCGCTAACTTGTGACAAAAAATAAAAAATTCTAGGAACTCGCCATGCCCCTCACGGAATACCTTGGGGTGTCTTCTTTCCAAAATGGGGTCACTTGTGGCGTAGTTATACTGCCCTGGCAATTTAGGGGCCCAAATGTGTGAGAAGTACCTTGCAATCAAAATGTGTAAAAAATGGCCTGCAAAATCTGAAAGGTGCACTTTGGAATATGTGCCCCTTTGCCCACCTTGGCAGCAAAAAAGTGTGACACATCTGGTATCGCCGTACTCAGGAGAAGTTGGGGAATGTGTTTTGGGGTGTCATTTTACATATACCCATGCTGGATGAGAGAAATATCTTGGCAAAAGACAACTTTTCCCATTTTTTTATACAAAGTTGGCATTTGACCAAGATATTTTTCTCACCCAGCATGGGTATATGTAAAATGACACCCCAAAACACATTCCCCAACTTCTCCTGAGTACGGCGATACCAGATGTGTGACACTTTTTTGCTGCCAAGGTGGGCAAAGGGGCACATATTCCAAAGTGCACCTTTTGGATTTCACCGGTCATTTTTTACACATTTTGATTGCAAAGTTCTTCTCACACATTTGGGCCCCTAAATTGCCAGGGCAGTATAACTACGCCACAAGTGACCCCATTTTGGAAAGAAGACACCCCAAGGTATTCCGTAAGGGGCATGGCGAGTTCCTAGAATTTTTTATTTTTTGTCGCAAGTTAGTGGAATATGAGACTTTGTAAGAAAAAAATAAAAAAATAAAATCATCATCATTTTCCGCTAACTTGTGACAAAAAATAAAAAGTTCTATGAACTCACTATGCCCATCAGCGATTACCTTAGGGTGTCTACTTTCCGAAATGGGGTCATTTGTGGGGGTTTTCTACCGTTTGGGCATTGTAGAACCTCAGGAATCATGACAGGTGCTCAGAAAGTCAGAGCTGTTTCAAAAAGCGGAAATTCACATTTTTGTACCATAGTTTGTAAACGCTATAACTTTTACCCAAACAATTATTTTTTTTTTGCCCAAACATTTTTTTTTTTATCAAAGACATGTAGAACATCAAATTTGGCGAAAAATTTATATATGGATGTCGTTTTTTTTGCAAAATTTTACAGCTGAAAGTGAAAAATGTCATTTTTTTGCAAAAAAATCGTTACATTTTGATTAATAACAAAAAAAGTAAAA
Source organism: Bufo gargarizans (assembly GCF_014858855.1). NCBI lineage: Eukaryota > Metazoa > Chordata > Amphibia > Anura > Bufonidae > Bufo > Bufo gargarizans. The sequence continues at coordinate 292,084,975 of NC_058084.1, read as the reverse complement.
ATGTCAGCAGCAATAGAATACCACCAAATGAAAGCTCCATTAGTGAGAAGAAAAGGAGGTAAAATTTATTTGGGTGGTAAGTTGCATGACCGAGCGATAAACGGTGAAAGGAGTGTAGTGCCGAAGTGTAAAAAGTGCTCTGGTCATGAAGGGGGTTTCACCTAGCGGGGCTGAAGTGGTTAAAGACAGGCAGGGACACAACAAAGTCACTTCAATACAGTTTATTGCTTGTTCCAGCCAACTTACAGTCCAGCCGGGACAAGTAATCAGTTCATGTCATCCACAATAAAGTCAAGCAGTCTCGGGGCTCCTTTAGAAGCGTCCACAGACTAGTGTTTGCTTCACATGCACCTTGCTGGGTGTGATCTGCAGCCTTTCACACAACAGACACACCCTGCCTCATGCTGCTGACTTTTAAACACAATCGTGGACATGGGCCACATATAAACCCCAGAGTGGATCATGGAAAGTAAGCACCCACCAGCTCTTTGCTTACTCCCAGTAAAGGCCAGACCCAGATTAGCTGTTACCAGCTATACGAGGTAACAACAGTGTCCACTATATATCTTAGTGGACATTCTAGCTTCTGGCTTCCACTCCTCCAAGGCTGCGCACCTTGATGGCACGTCTCAGGTGAACCACAGCAAACCATAATATGTATCTCCTTAATAGGTTTCCTGCACCATTCTGGGAGATGCATACCTTCCATCATATATGAGGCCTGGCCGCCTGTCACAGCCTCACACTATCTATCTGAAATACTGAACTTGAGGATGCTCAACATCTGTACTGGAGTCTGACCTATTAATCACCATTCAACAAAAATATATTTGCAAATAAAATTGTCTGGCTCGCAGTAATTTATTTGCGACTTTTATTAGATACCCCTTATACATACAAAAAGCATTCTATGAATTCTAAAAATGTTTATACAAAAACACTAAACAATTTATATTGTTAAAACCTTATATAAAATTAGATGATCCAAGTCCCTAAATGCGGAGGTCTTGCATTTAAAAAATATAATAAAACAAAACAAGTGGCTTTATGATTAACGGGATATTTACTTGTGAACAGGATTCTGCATATATATTTCAAATATATGTATTTTTTCTTAATACTGGATAGAGTCTCATTGTTGTAAATGACTCAGGGCCGTGTGTTCAGCATAGCTGCACCCACACTCAGCGTTCTGTGTGCTGACTTAGATCGTACTCAGTCCATTAGCAATTCATTTATTTTATAACACTGAGGAAGGAACATCGTTCCGTAGCGCGTCTGGTGGCGGCAAATTGTGGATAGTGGAGACAGCAACTTATCTATGAACTTTCATCTGGATTTACCCTGGTTATTCCATTGGAACACTGAGTGCATATGGGAATTATATGAACTCTGCTGGAGGTGCCGCGATCAGATATTTCCTTCACTGGCTGAAGTAACTGAGAGGACAATATGGCCGTGAGTACTAACAAAAAAGATTGCTTTTGGCAGTAACCCAGTGGGTTTCCAACTCAGTGTCCATTATTTCAGTATATGTGAATAGACTATGACCTACACTTTGGCTACTTTATTGGAACACTGAGTGTATCTAAGAATCTCATGAACATTGCTGAAGGTGCTGCGGTCAGGATATCTGAGAGGACAATATGGTCGTGAGTAATAACAAAAAGATTGCTTCCGGCACTAACCCAGTGTGTTTTCACCCTAGTGCCCTTTATCTCAGTATATGTGGACAGACCATCACCTATAGCAGTAAATAGAGACGTCAAATCTACACGTGGGCTGAGTACGATCTATTTCAGCACACAGAACGCTGAGTGTGGGGACCGGAGTCATTTACAACAACGAGACTCTATCCAGTATTAAGAAAAAATACATATATCTGAAAAGACATATATTTGAAATATATATGCAGAATCCTGTTCACAAGGAAATATCCCGGTAATCATATAGCCGCTTGTTGTTTTGTTTTATTCAATTTTTTTTTTATGCGAGAGCTCCGCATTTAGGGACTTGGATCATCTAATTTTATAGGTTTTAACAAAATATGAATTGTATAGTGTTTTTGTATAGACATTTTTAGAATTCATAGAATGCTTTTTGTATGTATAAGGGGATCTAATAAATGTTGCTAATAAATTACTGTGAGCCATTCAATTGTATTTGCTATCTATCTATCTATCTATCTATCTATCTATCTATCTATTTATCTATCTATCTATCTATCTATCTATCTATCTTATCTATCTCTCTATCCATGATAAATCATAATACATTCTGACTCTGCAGTCAATACTAGGTGCAGATTACTGCATATCATTTACTATTCTTTATATAAGTCTGTAGTTAGAGAGATCTTCTTAGTGGAGTTTGAAGGTAACCAGAATTTTATCATTTCTTTAGAAATGTTGTGAAGAGAAAAGCAGGAACAGTTCAATGCAGGGCTCCCCTCATTCTCACAACATGGTCAATTGCAACAGTAGGTCTGTTAGATTACATTTCTTTATGCAATTGCATACAGTATATTTGCTTCCAGGAGCTAGCCTAAAGTGAAAAAAAAAATAAAAAATAAAAAAAAATATATATATATATATATATATTTGCAAGAAAAAGTATGTGACCCGTTATGATATGGATTTCTGCACAAATTGGTCATAAAATGTGATCTGATCTTTATCTAAGTCACAACAATAGACAATCACAGTCTGCTGTGTTGGTTACAGCTGGCCTATAAAAAAAAAAAAACACACACACCAGTTCTGGGTTTGCCTTTCACAAGAAGCATTGCCTGGTGTGAACGATGCCTCACACAAAAGAGCTCTCAGAAGACCTACGATTAAGAATTGTTGACTTTCATAAAGCTGGAAAGGGTTAAAAAAGTATCTCCAAAAGCCTTGCTGTTCATCAGTCCATGGTAAGACAAATTGTCTATAAATGGAGAAAGTTCAGCACTGCTGCTACTCTCCCTAGGAGTGGCCGTCCTGTAAAGATGACTGCAAGAGCACAGCGCAGACTGTTCAATAAGGTGAAGATAAATCCTAGAGTGTCAGCTAAAGACTTACAAAAGTCTCTGGCATATGCTAACAACCCTGTTAGTGAATCTATGATACGTAAAACACTAAACAAGAATTCATTTAATGGGAAGATACCACAGAGGAAGCCACTGCTGTCCAAAAAAAAAACATTGCTGCATGTTTACAGTTTGCACAAGAGCACCTGGATGTTCCACAGCAGTACTGGCAAAATATTCTGTGAATAGATGAAACCAAAGTTGAGTTGTTTGGAAGAAACACACAACACTATGTGTGGAGAAAAAGAGGCACTGCACACCAACATCAAAACCTCATCCCAACTGTGAAGTATGGTGGTGGGGGCATCATGGTTTGGGGCTGCTTTGCTGCATCAGGGCCTGGACGGATTGCTAGCATCAAAGGAAAAAATTAATTCCCAAGTTTATAAAAGCATTTTGCAGGAGAACTTAAGGCCATCTGTCCACCAGCTGAAGCTCTACAGAACAGGGGTGTTGCAACAGGACAACGACCCAAAGCATAAAAGTAAATCAACAACAGAAGGGCTTAAACAGAAGAAAATACACCTTCTGAAGTGGCCCAGTCAGAGTACTCACCTCAACCCGATTGAGATGCTGTGGCATGACCTCAAGAAAGTGATTCACACCAGACATCCCAAGAATATTGCTGAACTGAAACAGTTCTGTAAAGAGGAATGGTCAAGAATTACTCCCGACCGTTGTGCACGTCTGATCTGCTACCACAGGGAATGTTTGGTTGAAGTTATTGCTGCCAAAAGAGGTTCACCCAGTTATTAAATCCAAGGGTTCACATACTTTTTCCACCTGCACTGTGAATGTTTACATGGTGTGTTCAATTAAAACATGGTAACATTTAATTATTTATGTGTTATTAGTTTAAGCAGACTGTGATTGTCTATTGTTGTGACTTAGATGAAGATCAGATCATATTTTATAACCAATTTGTGCAGAAATTCATATCATTCCAAAGGGTTCACATACTTTTTCTAGCAACTGTATATATCTTATATAAAGCTGAGTGTATGTGTGTGTGTGTGTATGTCCGCTAAAGGAATCCGCACCATCGCATTTACAATCACAAAATTTCCCCTCACCCATGACGGCACCCCATGCAACCAGGGACCTCCCATCCGGGACAGGAAACCTGAGGAGATAAAAGGTTCACACCCCCACAAAGCACCAGTTCAGGTTTCCTGTCCTCCAGATAGGAAGTCCCTGGGAAGCTCCGAATTTGGTTCTCACCGGCAGCTGGGTGGAGGCCAAGGCTCTGATCTGGTAGGTGGCCTCCCCCAGGTGGCTGAAGGCTCTCCGGGGCTGCAACCTCCAGTCTGCTTTCTCCCACACATTCCGGCGCTGATCCGAGGGAGCCGCTATGGCCGTGTTCAGGAGGCTTGCCTCCTTGCTTCGCTGTCTTGCCCGGCTTCCTGACGGTGTCGCAAAGGGGGGCGTCTGCGCATGCGCGCGCTTCCGCCGCAGGGGGCGGGGCTTGACCCGGAAGTAGGAGAAGCGCCGGAGTGGCCTAGGCGCATCTTTTAAAATATAAATGTGGCAGGGGGGAATCCAGCCAGCTGATATGGCACACAGTGTTGTGCTGGAGAGGCTCATTTTTCCTGCAAGATGTCAGAGCTGGTAGATGGACGCGCCGAACCCCTGGAACCCTCAAGGCCCGCTAGTCCGGTTCCAGTCCTGAGGAGGGGGGCAAAGATAATTGGTGAGATGGATCTTTTTCTTTATTAATGGGGTGTTGTTTGCTTGGTTTGTTTAGGTGGCAAAGACCCCCCAAAAAGTGACCTCAAAAACGAAACAAAAGGAGTGTGCGGGATGTAAAGTCGCCCCGGCATCCTCCCATTCTAAACCATTATGCACCCCGTGTATTGATAAATTGGTGGCGGAGGAATCCCAAAGCCTCTCCAAAAATATGAGGTCCTTAATAAGATTTGAGGTCAAGGCCTCCTTAAAATCTTTGAGTAAGAGCCGCCCTAGGTCTCCAGAAAAATCTCCGGATGTTAGGGATTAGGATATAGACCACTCTGACGTGGAGGAAAGAGAAGCAGGCCAGTTACTCTCTAATGACGCCACATCGTCAGCAGAGGAGGAAGCGGGGGGTTCCTTTTTTTTGCCCGAAGACACCCAAAACCTCCTTAAAGCTGTCAGAGCAACCATGCAACTGGAAGATGTAAAACAGGCTAAGTCTACAGCAGATATTGCTTTTCAGGGGTTAGGCCCCAGGAAGCAGAGGGTTTTCACCATTCACGAGAATGTTCAACCATTAATTAAGAAGGAATGGAAAAATCATGATAGGAAGTTTTTTATTCAAAGTTCAGTTAAAAGAAAGTATCTCTTTGACGAGAAAGTAGCAGCTAGTTGGGACAAGGCCCCTACAGTAGACGCTCCGGTTGCAAAGATTGCCAAGAAGTCTGCTCTACCATTTGATGACTTGGGTAGCCTGTCTGATCCTCTTGACAAGAAAGCAGATTTTTATTTAAAGAAAGCATGGGAATCGTCCTCTACCAGCTTGAGACCTGCTGTTGCAGCGTCATGGGTTTCTAGATCACTGCATATCTGGCTGGAACAGTTAGAACAGCATCTCAGTGAGAAAAAGCCAAGAGAAGAAGTTTTTCTTATTTGGATAAAGTCCTGGAAAGCTGATCAGGGCTCAAAGGCTAGACTGTGCTCCATCCCCTGTGAGGGTGACAGGCTTTTTGGGTCGTCCCTTGACGACATACTTGAAAAAGCTTCAGACAAGAAAAAGGGCTTTCCAGTTCCCCACGACCCCCCCTTTTTTTGTAGATACCAAAATAAAAAAACAAAAGGGTAGGCAGTATGACAGAAGGGGAAAAGGATAAATTTCCTAAGAAATCCGGCGATTTCCTTTTTAAGCCCCAAGACCAAAGACCTAAGGATAAGCAATGACACAGAACCCCAGGTAGGGGTAAGATTATCTCTCTTTCTCCCAGCCTGGAAGACGATAACCAAAAATGGCTGGATCCTGGGAGGGATTGGAGAGGGGTTCCGGCTAGAGTTTCTGACCCGTCCCCAGGATTCATTCATACAGACAGACTGCCCCAAGGACCAAATCAAAAGACAAGCCTTAGAGTCAGAAGTGTTGCTTCTCCGACAAAAAGGGGTGGTTTTCCCGGTTCCACAGGCAGAGAGGGGCAGGGGTTTATACTCCCCCCTTTTTTTAGTAAAAAAACTCAATGGCTCCTTCCAGGTAATCCTGAACTTGAAGAAATTAAACAAATTCCTCAGTTACAAGAAGTTTCGCATGGAGACCATAAAATCAGCCATAGATCTCCTATCAAGAAATTGCTGGATGGCGACTCTGGACTTAGAGGACGCATACTACCATGTGCCAATTCATGTGTCCTCCCAAAAATATTTGAGGACAGCAGTCTAGGTTCAGGGAGAGTGTCTACACCTGCAATACAAAGCCCTACCCTTTGGGGTTTCACAAGCCCACAGAATCTTCACAAAAGTGATTGCAGAGGTGGCCTCCTTTCTAAGATTGTCAGGGGTTCCGTTGCTGCCATATCTAGACAACTTCCTGCTTATTTCCCAGACCAAAGAAAAGTTGATTCAAAACATCAGTGTTGGGCTGGAAAATAAATTGGAAAAAGTCTTGCCTGACACCATCTCAGACAGTGTTTTTTTAGGCATCCTTTTAGACTCCCGAGTAGAGAAGACCTTCCTTCCTGTCCGCCAAGATAATCTCCATCAGGGAGCATGTTTGGGATCTTTTCAGGTCAGTACTGGGCCACCTGACAGCAACAATTCTGGCGGTCCTATACGCGCAGGCCCATACAAGGAAGTCATGCATCCTGCGCCAATGGGACGGCTGCAAACAGTCGTTAGACCGGCCCTTCCATTTATCCACGGAAGCGAGAGTGTCCCTTCTTTGGTGGACTGTGGCAGAGAATCTTTTAGCAGGGGTACCATGGTCTTTTCAGGATCCGATAATAATAACGACGGATGCCAGCCCGTGGGGATGGGGGGCTTACTCGGAGAACAAAGGTTGGCAAGGGAGGTGGGATTTGAATACCAGGAAAGCCACCTCAAACTTCAAGGAACTAAAGGCAGTAGAAATGGCATTAAAAGCGATAGTTCCGGACATATCCTACAAGAAGATAATTCTATACTCGGACAACTTGACAGCAGTGGCATACCTCAACCATCAAGGCGGAACAAGAGTACCTTCTCTGGCAACACTTTGTCACCAGATTTTTCAGCTAGCAGAACAGAAACATCTATCCCTGTCAGCAGTCCACATAAAGGGGAAAGTCGCACCTAGCTAAAACAGGGAGACTGGTGCCTAAACCCAGAGGTTTTCTCCCAGTTAACACATAAATTCGGCCTCCCCACGGTAGACCTATTTTCCGCCAGGAAGAACAGGAAAGTGGAAAGATTCTTCTCCCTAAATCGTTTGGACGATCCAACAGCTCTAGACGGATTGGCACAGAAATGGTCTCAGGAGGAGGGTTACACCTTCCCTCCTTTTTCCCTAATTCCGCAGGTCCTAAAGAAAGTCCAGAGGGAAAAAGCGACAATTACCCTAGTTGCCCCAGTGTGGCCGAAAAGGTCCTGGTACTCATGCCTCCTAGACCTAGCGATAGCCCCCCCCCCATGGATTCTACCTCCCCGAGAGGATCTATTGTATCAAGGCCCAATCCTGCATCTCAAACCAAAAATCTTGCACCTGGCAGTATGGAGACTGAGAGGGGGATTTGGTAAGGTCGGTGTCTGTCCCAATCAGTTGTGACCACCATTCTGGGAAGTAGGAAAGCTACTACAGCTAGGAAATATAATAAGATCTGGGAGGTCTTCTCCTCCTTTTTAGGGATCAAGCCTGACCCCTTCTCTCCTCCAAATGTCTCTAGGGTCCTAGACTTTTTACAAGCTGGCCTGGATAAGGGGCTTAGGGCTTCCACCCTGAGAGTACTTGTGGCAGCTTTAAGTTACTTTTTTGATATACAGCTGGCCCTTCATCCTTGGGTTAAAAGTTTTCTGTCAGCAGCCTCCAGGATCCACCCTTCGATAAGACCTTTGCCCCCTCCTTGGGACTTAAACACGGTCTTGACGGCCCTGTCACAGAAACCTTTTGAGCCCCTGTCAGAGATCCCCATAGATAATCTCCTTTAAAATGTCCTTTTTACTGGCCATTACTTCAGCTAGAAGGATTTCAGAGATTCAAGCCTTCTCGGCTTTTCCTCCTTATACCCAGATCTTAGACGACAAAGTTATTATTAGGCCTCTCCCGTCCTTCCAGCCAAAGGTGGGTACGGACTTCCACAGAGGTCAGGATGTTGTCCTTCCATCCTTTTGCTCAAATCCTTCTAATGATTTAGAAAGGGAGTATCATTGCCTGGACGTCAAAAGATGTTTGTTAGCTTATTTGGAGCCTACCTTGGCCTGGAGGTTGGAAGAAAACCTCCTTATTCAGTTTTGGGGTAGAAATAAGGGGCGGAAACCCCCTTCAGGGTTTGGAGCTCACTCCACCCGAGCGGTGGCTACGTCCTGGGCCGAGAAGGCGGATGGAGCTCTCAACATACCATTGTAAAGCATTACAGGCTCCAAATTCACGCGGATTCTGCCTTTGGTGCTTCAGGCGGTTGTCCCCCCCTAGTTTCCTCATTAATAGTCTATCTCGCATGGGGTGCCGTTATGGGTGAGGAGAAAACAACATTGCTTACCGGTAATTGTTTTTCTCGATACCCATGATGGCACCCCCAAAATGTTTCCCTCCCCAAAAAATAAATAAATAAAAAAGGTGTTATAGTTACTTTCATAGGTTATATGCGGAGTAGCCTGCTACTCCTTGATAAGTTTCTTAGAGAAACTCTCTTGAGTTTAGAAGAGATATAATGTACCGTATTGGATCTCTCTCTCTTTTTCTTACGTGTATTCACCTCCAGAGTACTGTTTATTACTATCACTGGTGCTTGGTGGGGGTGTGAACCTTTTATCTTCTCAGGTTTCCTGTCCCGGATGGGAGGTCCCTGGTCACATGGGGTGCCGTCATGGGAATCGAGAAAAACAATTACCGGTAAGCAATGTTTTCTCAGCTCTCTAGGACGTACCGTTCTTGAGATATTCCCAAAAAATGCATTAGCCAATAGAAGCTTGGTAACATGACAACCCAGACATTTATCTTGACTGCTGTAGGAGAGCTTTAAAGGTAATCTGTCACCAGGATAATCGCTATTGAAGTAAAGCCATGGCCTAATAGCACTTAGTACCTTAGTTCAAGATGTGCCTTTGTTCCAGCAATAGATGTTTTTATCCTCTGAAAATCCAGTTTATTTGATATGCAAATGAGCCAGTAAGGTGCCCAGAGGGGCCTCACTCTTGCAGGAAGGAGCCCATACACGCCCCCTGCCACAATGTGTCCACCCTCAAAAGACTTAAAACCCCGCCCCCAGATCCCCCGGTTAGGCCATGTCCTCTACCACTCCTGAGCCAACGGGGATTGAAAAAATGACTCTATTGAAAAAAACTCAATTTTTTTCCTGATCTGCAGACCGGAATATCCGATCCAGTAAAGGCCACTGTTAAGGGGGTGTGCCCCTGTGGAGGTCACTATCAAGGGGGAGGTATGCTGTGAAAGTCACTGTTAAAGGGCAAGGTTGCTGTAAAGGTCAAAGTTAAGGGAGTGGGCTGCTGTGGAGGTCCAATTTAAAGGGTCGGGGCACTGTGGGGCTCAGTGTTAAGGGGTGGGAGGGGCTGTGGAGGTCACTGTTTTAGGGGTGGGGTGCTGTAGATGTCACTGTTATAGTGGATAGTGTTGATATATTTTAACGACACACATAAAAATTTAAATTAAATAGATTAAATATACCCAAGCAAAGCTGGGTCCTTCAGCTAGCATATATATATATATATATATATATATATATATATATAATCGAAGAAATAGGACTGCACTCCGGATATTGATGAAAAAATCAAGTGGTTTTATTCACCCATATTATGGCAAATCTTGCGACGTTTCAGCTCTTGCGAGCCTTTCTCAAGCTTGAGAAAGGCTCGCAAGAGCTGAAACGTCGCAAGATTTGCCATAATATGGGTGAATAAAACCACTTGATTTTTTCATCAATATCCGGAGTGCAGTCCTATTTCTTCGATTATATTATTGGGGACTGCCGTCATCCCCCTTGGATTTTGCACCCACTCTTCAGGCTGGTGCTCCCGCTGGACTTTCTTTTTCTATTTATATATATATATATATATATATATATATATATATATACACAGTACAGGCCAAAAGTTTGGACACACCTTCTCATTCAAAGAGTTTTCTTTATTTTCATGACTATGAAAATTGTAGATTCACACTGAAGGCATCAAAACTATGAATTAACACATGTGGAATTATATACATAACAAAAAAGTGTTAAACAACTGAAAATATGTCATATTCTAGGTTCTTCAAAGTAGCCACCTGTTGCTTTGATTACTGCTTTGCACACTCTTGGCATTCTCTTGAGCTTCAAGAGGTAGTCACCTGAAATGGTCTTCCAACAGTCTTGAAGGAATTCCCAGAGATGCTTAGCACTTGTTGGCCCTTTTGCCTTCACTCTGCGGTCCAGCTCACCCCAAACCATCTCGATTGGGTTCAAGTCCGGTGACTGTGGAGGCCAGGTCATCTGGCACAGCACCCCATCACTCTCCTTCATGGTCAAATAGCCCTTACACAGCCTGGAGGTGTGTTTGGGGTCATTGTCCTGTTGAAAAATAAATAATGGTCCAATTAAACGCAAACCGGATGGAATAGCATGCCGCTGCAGGATGCTGTGGTAGCCATGCTGGTTCAGTATGCCTTCAATTTTGAATAAATCCCCAACAGTGTCACCAGCAAAGCACCCCCACACCATCCCACCTCCTCCTCCATGCTTCACGGTGGGAACCAGGCATGTAGATTCCATCCGTTCACCTTTTCTGCGTCGCACAAAGACACGGTGGTTGGAACCAAAGATCTCAAATTTGGACTCATCAGACCAAAGCATAGATTTCCACTAGTCTAATGTCCATTCCTTGTGTTCTTTAGCCCAAACAAGTCTCTTCTGCGTGTTGCCTGTCCTTAGCAGTGGTTTCCTAGAAGATATTCTACCATGAAGGCCTAATTCACACAGTCTCCTCTTAACAGTTGTTCTAGAGATGTGTCTGCTGCTAGAACTCTGTGTGGCATTGACCTGGTCTCTAATCTGAGCTGCTGTTAACCTGCGATTTCTGAGGCTGGTGACTCAGATGGACTTTTCCTCCGCAGCAGAGGTGACTCTTGGTCTTCCTTTACTGGGGCGGTCTGCATGTGAGCCAGTTTCTTTGTAGCGCTTGATGGTTTTTGTGACTGCACTTGGGGACACTTTCAAAGTTTTCCCAATTTTTCGGACTGACTGGCCTTCATTTCTTAAAGTAATGATGGCCACTCATTTTTCTTTACTTAGCTGCTTTTTTCTTGCCATAATACAAATTCTAACAGTCTATTCAGTAGGACTATCAGCTGTGTATCCACCTGACTTCTCCACAACGCAACTGATGATCCCAACCCCATTTATAAGGCAAGAAATCCCACTTATTAAACATGACAGGGCACACCTGTGAAGTGAAAACCATTTCAGGTGACTACCTCTTGAAGCTCATCAAGAGTGTGCAAAACTGTAATCAAAGCAAAAGGTGGCTACTTTGAAGAACCTAGAATATTTTCAGTTGTTTCACACTTTTTTGTTATGTATATAATTCCACATGTGTTAATTCATAGTTTTGATGCCTTTAGTGTGAATCTACAATTTTCATAGTCATGAAAATAAAGAAAATTCTTTGAATGAGAAGGTGTGTCCAAACTTTTGGTCTGTACTGTATATTAGTGGGGTTTTGCTCTGGTAGATAGGGTAAGCGGGTGCACTACAGAGGCAAAATATAAGTTCTTAACTCAAAATGTCAGTGTTTATTCACACTTGAGCAATTGCACAAAACAGCACATAACTTTGTAGTCTTGGTGTTAATACGCACACAATGGAAAGTTCATATAAGATAAGTCACCTTTCTGGCAGTTCTGCCTCCAGTAGTCCACAGCAGGCTTTAGGGGGCCTGTTTCACTAGCGTGCGGCTCTCAGCCCTCCAGCATGGCACAAAGCCTCAGACCCTCAAAAACAGAGACCTCTCTGCTGAGCCCAGTTTCCTATTTAACGACAGCGAGGTGCTGCCAAAACCCAGACCAGCCCTTAAACTAAGGCCCGGTATTTGACCTCACCTAACTGGAAACCAGCCCAGCCGCACATGCTGGGAGGAAAATACCTGCCTTGCCAGACACAACCCCTCACTGTGTCACAATATATGTATGTACAGTATGTGGGTGTGTGTATGTATGTCCACTAAAGGAATCCACACTGTCTCATTTACAATCACGAAATTTGGAACAACGTTACATTGGGTGTCCGGGAATATTTTAGACCGGGTCTCGGCTCTCTAGCACGTACTGTTCCTGAGATATCCCAAAAAAATGCAAATATGGCTGATCACATGACCTACATTAGCCAATATAGCAGGTATTTCTCTTCATATCTCAACTGACATACACATGGTCACATGTCCCTTATGAGCCAATAGTAGCTCGCAGGTCCTTAGTCTCCACATACACACAGTTTTACACCAGGTTTCCATAACAACCCAGCAATTTTTCTTCACTGCTGCAGGTCAGCTTTAAAGGGGTAGGGCGCTGCGGATGACACAGTGCTGTTGAGGTCACAGTTCAGGGGTCAGGTTGGGTGTCCATTCAGGCCACCCTCAAAAGACAGACTGGCTACCCTAGGGACAGGCTGTTGTGAAGGTCACAGTCAAGGGGATGGTCCGCTATGGAGGTCAGTGTTAAAGGGGTTGTATCATCATGGACAATGGGGGCATATCGCTTGGATATTCCCCCATTGTCTTATAGGTGCAGGTCCCGCACCTGTATTGAGAGCTGGGCCCCGCAAGTGAAGGAGGGCACATTGCGCTTGCGCAGCCACCCTCCATTCATTGGAGGGTGGCACTGTCTCGGCTATTATCTTCGGCCCCATAGAAATGAATGGAAGCCGGGGCAGCACATGAGCGGTACACTCCAATTCACTTTTATGGGGAGCCGACTTGGTGGTGGCCAGACTGGAGTCCTCGTACCACCACCTTGCAGGGCTCCATTCTTGATACAGTTGCGGGTCCCCGCAGTGGGACCCGCACCTATAAGACAATGGGGGCATATCCTAGCGATATACTCCTATTGTCCATAATGAGACAACCCCTTTAAGGAGCAGATTGCTGTAGAGGCCACTGTTAAGGGGGCAGGGTGCAGTGGAAATCACTGTTAAGGAGATGGGGTACTGTGGAGGTCACTAAAAAAGGGGCGACCGCTGTGGAGGTCACTGTTAAGGGGGCGGGATGCTGTGGAGGTCACTGCTAAAGGGGCAGGCATTGTAGAGGTCTCTATTAAGGGGGTAAGGAATGTTGGGGGTCACAGTTAAAGCTACACAAGTACATCAGGTGTCTGGGAAGGTTTTAGACCAGGTCTCAGCTCTCTAGATATTCCTAATAAATGCATTAGCCTATAAAAGCCTGGTCACATGACCCTTATCAGCTACAAGAAGCTTGCAGGTCCATAGTCTCCACATACACACAGTTTTACGCCAGGTTTCCATAACAATCCAGCCATTTTTCTTCACTGCTGTAGGTCAGATTTGAAGGTGCAGGGCACTGTAGAAGACACTGTTAAGCGAGCAGAGTGCTGTGGACGTCACAGTTCAGGGCACAGGTAGGGTGGCCATTCAGGCCACCCGCAAAAGACAGACTTAAAAACCCCGCCCCATAACCTGCCAAGACCCACCCTGACATGGTTAGTCCACGCTCCCTCCTACTCCTCTGCTGACGGGGATTGAAAAAATGAAGGTAAAAGTGCCAAAAACTGCCTAAAACGAACTTTGATGCATATGTAAATGAGGGCTCGCAAGTGCCCAGGTCGGCATCCACCGCGTTGGAGCCCAGGCAGCTCTGCCTCTTTGGCTCTTATCCCCGCCCAGCCTCTTCCTCTGCCCGCCCATCTGTTTTCTCTCCCCCTCAGCGAGATCCCATGCCTACGCGATAACTTCCTTGGCCGGGGCACGCGCACTGTGATGCCCATTGCTGGCACGGCATCACAGTAGCTTATGCGCATGCCCCGACCAAGGAAGTCATCGCGTAGGCGCGGGATCTCGCTGAGGGGGAGAGAAAACAGATGGGCGGGCAGAGGAAGAGGCTGGGCGGAGATAAGAGCCGAAGAGGCAGAGCTGCCTGGGCTCCAACGCGGTGGATGCCGCCCTGGGCACTTGCGAGCCCTCATTTACATATGCATCAAAGTTTGTTTTTGGCAGTTTTAAATGTCCACAAAAGCATATAAAGGCACCATTTTAATTATCTGTGTTGCGGCTACAGCGCTATGGGAACTGTTAAAAAGGGGTAACTGTGCTGACAGGCTCTATTTAATAAAAATGTAGTATAGCCAGAGAGCTATTTAATAAAATGCATATGTATAGCGCCCCCTACTGTTTGTTATTCTCCTTATTATTGTCTGTCTCACTGAGCTGGCTCAATTTAAATCTTCAACTGCCAGCAGTCGTATCTTCTGGTAAAAACTGTGGCAGTTACAGGTAGAGTGTGCAGCAGAAAGGACACGTCTCTTGAGCTGCCAGGCTGAAGATAATCTTGAAGAGCTATTGGAGCAATAATTGGGGATATCTCTGGACCTGAGTTGGTTCTAGCTTTGTTAGAAATGTATTGTCTGATTTTCATTTTTTACATCAGTCATGGATGGCATAACCCCTTTAAATATGTCAGCATTATATAAGTAAGTAAAATAAATGTGTCATTAGTTATGCGCATTCCCAACAGTTACCATTTATAGCCCAAAACCATCATTTGGACAATGCTCTTGGACTACAAAAAAAAATAAAAATATTTAACTATTCAGTTTTCTTTTTTTCGAAGTACATTTTCAGACTAATCCTCCAGATAAAACAGAGTAACACTGTATCATAAACTTAATAGAATGTGAACATCAATATTGTATGGCCTTTAAGCTATGATATTGATTTTCTTTTCATGGTTTAGCACTAAGGTGTACATATATATATTTCTAAGTATTATCTTAAGGTCAATAGAGTTTGGATTTTTTCATTATATTACAGAATATCTGCCCGCTCCAGGCAGTTTTTAAATCAGACTGCTGTGTTCTTGATTCATTGATATCACTATTTGTAATAGAAAACCTGCATTATCTAATGAAAGCAAATAAATAGCTGAAAAATTAAGCTCCATAATCTGGAGGTTTCCCAAAAGCGTTTATCACTTCCCTAAATACAGTTTAAAGAATGCTGCAAGGACAAATCATTAAATTGGAAAACGTGTTAAAAAAGTTTGAGTCATACTTTTTTTTTTAAACTAGTTTCCTCATACATTTCAGATAGTACAGTAATTTAAATTAGATTTGGAGTACTTAAATGTTAAAATAAAAAGGGATATCTGCAGCAAAGTAATGACAATCATAACATCAGCCACTTTTTTTATTTTTATTTCAGCAGACTATAATCTAACTTTAAAAAATAAAGCTTACATGCTATACAGTATACACTCGCCTAAAGAATTATTAGGAACACCTGATCTATTTCTCATTAATGCGATTATCGAGTCAACCAATCACATGGCAGTTGCTTCAAGGCATGTAGGGTTGTGGTCCTGGTCAAGACAATCTCCTCAACTCCAAACTGAATGTCAGAATGGGAAAGAAAGGTGATTTAAGCAATTTTGAACGTGGCATGGTTGTTGGTGCCAGACGGGCCGGTCTGAGTATTTCACAATCTGCTCAGTTACTGGGATTTTCACGCACAATCATTTCTAGGGTTTACAAAGAATGGTGTGAAAAGGAAAAAACATCCAGTATGCGGCAGTCCTGTGGGCGAAAATGCCTTGTTGATGCTAGAAGTCACAGGAGAATGGGCCGACTGATTCAAGAAGAACAACGTTGACTGAAATAACCACTCGTTACAACCGAGGTATGCAGCAAAGCATTTGTGAAGTCACAACACGCACAACCTTGAGGCGGATGGGCTACAACAGCAGAAGACCTCACCGGATACTACTCATCTCCACTACAAATAGGAAAAAGAGGCTACGATTTGCACAAGCTCACCAAAATTGGACTGTTGATGACTGGAAAAATGTTGCCTGGTCTGATGAGTCTCAATTTCTGTTGAGACATTCAAATGGTAGAGTCCAAATATGGCGTAAACAGAATGAGAACATGTATCCATCATGCCTTGTTACCACTGTGCACGGGCTACCTGAGCATTGTTTCTGACCATGTCCATCCCTTCATGACCACCATGTACCCATCCTCTGATGACTACTTCCAGCAGGATAATGCACCATGTCACAAAGCTCGAATCATTTCAAATTGGTTTCTTGAACATGACAATGAGTTCACTGTACTAAAATGGCCCCCACAGTCACCAGATTTCAACCCAATAGAGCATCTTTGGGATGTGGTGGAACGGGAGCTTCGTGCCCTGGAAGTCCATCCCTCAAATCTCCATCAACTGCAAGATGCTATCCTATCAATATGGGCCAACATTTCTAAAGAATGCTATCAGCACCTTGTTGAATCAATGGCACGTAGAATTAAGGCAGTTATGAAGGCAAAAGGGGGTCCATTAGTATGGTGCTCCTAATAATTCTTTAGGTGAGTGTATATCAATATATATCTATAGGGGTGCTGAGGCAGTAGTCACACATTGCCCTGGTGCCCAAGGATTGTTAAAGGGAGTCTCCTGGAATAAGGACATTTTACCAAGTGTCTGCAGCTTGCTACATTAAGCTGAAGATTCATAATTACCTATAGTGTTGATTGCAAATTTTCTAATCACAAATTTTTATTGCGAATATACAAGAATTTGTGAAGATGTATAATATAGTGCTATATATTCGTAAATAGTCTAAATTATTTTTTTTTTTTATCAATAACCTCCCTTCTTGCTCTTGGGCCAATGAGAAGGCTGCAATATCTTTGTCAGAGCTTAACAACATCCCTAGCAACCAATAGGAAAGTTGCCTACCCCTTACTATATAAGAACCTCCCCAGCAGCCATTTTCTGCTGTTTTTTGCAGTTGTGAAAGGGAGTGAACAGTGTCATTGCTGTTCTCTGTGCTTTGCTGAGTCATTTACATTGCTGAGTTAATTACATTAGTTAGTTAGCTCCTATATATAATACAAATAGTTAGTGGTAGATAGTCAGTGTAGGTTATATCCTGATATAGTGTAGCTGATAGGTTCCAGTGCAGGGTGTTAGGTAGTGTGATAGGAATTACTGTACTGTGCATTTTCTCCAGCTTCAGGAAACTTCTAGCAGCTTGAAAAATGTAGCAAAAGTGAGCCACCCCTGTATTGCGCGGGCAATACGTGCATATTTACCTTGCCGATTTTCACAATCAAGACAATAATTTTATGAATTTATTGCAAATATTAGGCCCAAAATTTGTGAAATATTGTTCCCATGCTGCTCATCACTACTTACCCACTCCTCTCAATTAATTGGCTGCAGCAGAGCATGTGACAATGCCCAAGCTGTAGCGGATGTAAATACTCAGGGTACCATAATATGGACAAATCAAAGTCAGTGCAGAGGACCAAAGCAGCAGGGAGTAGGTAAGTATGAATCTTTGGCTTAGTGAGGCAATCTATGGGCACTTGCTAAAATGCTCTTTTTCCTGGAGAACCTCATTAAAAACACCAGTATCATAAATAACATATGTTAGTGTAGAACCCTGATACAAATGTTGCATTGGAGTCCAATTTGGCCTGAGGCCTATGGGGTAGAAAAATCCCGGCGCAGGCGTGCATGATGACATCATTGCTTGCCTATGCCAGGACCCAGGGTAGTGATGTATGCGTGCCTGCCTCACCATCTCATGGACACAGATAAGTATTAGATTTTAGTATTTATTATATTATTATTTTTTTGTGTGTGTGTGTGTGTGTGTGCCAATTTTGGGGGACACAGAAGGACAAATTACTGCAGGGACAGTGGGGGGCAAATGATTACATGGGGCAAACAACTTAATAGGAGTCAGTGTGTGGGCAAATTACTTTATGGGAGCAGTGTAGGGGCAAATTACTTCATGGAGACAGTGTGAGGGCAAACTACTACATAGGGGGCAGTGTTGGGGGGCAAATTACCTTGGGGGCAGTGTGGAGGAAAATTACTTCATGGGGGGCAATGTGGGGGCAAACTACTTTGTGGGGGCAGTGTGGGGGAAAATTACTACTGTGGGGCAAATTACTATATGGGCCATTGTGGGGGAAATTACTATATGGGAGAAGTGTGGGGGAAATTACTATATGGGACAGTGTGGGGGAAATTACTATATGGGGAACATTGCTATTGTGGAGGCACTGTAAGGGCATTTCTAATACAGGGACATATTAGGGGACATTATTTTTGGGGACATTATACAGGCATTATTACCTGGAACACAATATAGGGTTATTATTACTGGGGGGGGGGGACACTCTATAGGGGACATTATAATTGGTGTAGACACTATAGGGACCTTTGGGGAAATGTATCTAGCTGGTGTAAAGTAGAACTGTCTTAGTTGCCCATAGCCACCAATCATATTCCACCTTTCATTTTTGACAGCTACTTTGGGAAATGAAAGGTGGAATCTGATTGGTTGCTTTGGGTAACTAAGACAGTTCTACTTTACACCACTTTGAAAAATTACCCCAATTATGTCTACTGGGGGTCACCATTTTTTCAGCAGTATAGTACTTGAGACATTGGTGAGCACAACGGGCACAGTATTGGGAGTGGCAGCAGAATGATATTGTCGAGACACCAGGATGGTGAAGTTGATGGAAAATTTTAGAAATCTAACATGTCTGTGTAACAAATTCTGTAAAGATGAGATGTGGATGAAAGAATTTGTCATGGCAGTATGGGTAAAATGGAGGAGAAGAGGAAAGAAAATGGTCTACATGAAAGGGGATGTCACTGGATGTAAGAGGAATGTGGTGCTGTATTCTCCTTTATGTAGAGCTGGCTCACTACTGTGAGCTGCGTCTTGTCTTCTCCTCCAAGTCTTATTATTATTATAATCATATGTATTTTAAATTAGATCTTTTTATGGGACAACACTGAAGATATGACACTTTGATACAATGTAAATTAGTCAGCGAATAGCTTATATAAGGAGTGTAAATTTTGGGTGCCCTCAAAATAACTTAATACACAACCATTAATGTCTAAACCACTGGCAACAAAAGTGAGTACACCCCTAAGTGAAAATGGCCAAGTTGTGCCCAATTATCCATTTTTCTTCCCTGGTGTCATGTGACTCATTATTGTTACAAGTTCTCCGGTATGAATGGGGTACAGGTGTATTCAATTTGGTGTTATCACTCTCACACTCTCTCATACAGGTCACTGGAAGTTCAACATGGCACCTCATGGCAAAGAAATCTTTGAGGATCTAAAAATAAGAATTGTTGCTCTACATAAGATGGCCTAGGTCAGTGTTTCCCAACCAGTGTGCCTCCAGCTGTTGCAAAACTATTGCCTTTGGCTATGCGGGCATGCTGGGAGTTGTAGTTTTGCAACAGCTGGAGGCACACTGGTTGGGAAACACTGGCCTAGGCTATAAGAAGATTGGCAACACCTTGAAACTGAGCTGCAGCATGGTGGCCAAGATGATACAGCGGTTTAACGAGACAGGTTCCACTCAGAACAGGCATTGCCATGGTCGACCAAAGAAGTTGAGTGCACATGCTCAGCATCATATCCAAAGATTGTCTTTTCAAAATAGACATATGAGTGCTGCCAGCATTGCTGCAGAGGTTAAAGGGGTGGGGGCTCAGCATGTCAGTGCTCAGACCATATACTGTACACTGCATCAACTTGGTCTGCATGGGCTGTCGTTCCAGAAGGAAGCTTCTTCTAAAGATCAAAAAGTCATGCACATTTCAAAATGTTTGCTGAATACAAGCGGACTAAGGACATGGATTTTTTGAACAATGGCCTGTGGTCTGAACAATGGCATGGTGGTGGAAGTGTCATGGTTTGGGGCTGCATGAGTTCTGCCGGCTGTGGGGAGCTACAGTTCATTGAGAGAACTATGAATGCCAACATGTACTGTGACATAATGAAGCAAAGCATGATCTCCTCCCTTGGGAAACTGTATTCCAACAAGATAACAACCCAAAACACACCTCCAAGATGACCACTGCCTTGCTAAAGAAACTGAGGGTAAAGGTGCTGGACCGGCCAAGCATGTCTCCAGACTTAAACCCTATTGAACATTTGTGGCATATCCTCAAATGGAAGGTGGA
This sequence comes from Bufo gargarizans, assembly GCF_014858855.1. Taxonomy (NCBI): domain Eukaryota; kingdom Metazoa; phylum Chordata; class Amphibia; order Anura; family Bufonidae; genus Bufo; species Bufo gargarizans. The sequence continues at coordinate 292,064,546 of NC_058084.1, read as the reverse complement.
GGAGCACAAGGACCCTAACATCCACCAGCTCTGTGATGTCATCATGGAGGAGTGGAAGAAGATTTAAGTGGCAACCTGTGAAGAACTAGTGAATTCCATGGCCAAGAGAGTTAAGGCTGTGATGGAAAATAATGATGGCCACAATTTGGCCATTTTCACTTTTGTTGCCAGTGGTTTAGAAATTAATGGTTGTTTAATTAGTTATTTTGAGGGCACACCACATTTACACTGTTATGCAAGCTGTATACTGACTACATTGTATCAAAGTCTCATGCCCTCAGTGTTGTCCCATGTATTGATATAATACAATATTTACACAAATCTGAGGGGTGTACTCACTTTTGTGAGATACTGGTTATAGTTTTTTAGTAGCTAAAGATAACCAAATCAAATGAATGAGTAAAAAATATTAGACTTAGTCATTTATTTATTCAGGAAAATGATCCAATGATCTATGAGTGGCAAAAGTATGTAAACAAAAGTGGAAAATCAATTTCCTGATCTCTATTTTTTTACTTGTTAAAGTGCACATATGGCTTTACCTACATAATTTGTATATACAGACTTGCAATTAATGGTGTCAAAGTGCAGCTCAAAAGTTACCACATCTATTGCATCCCATTAACTTGTGAGACTGCACTGCTACAGATAAATCTTTGGTCATGGTGGGTTTTGCAGTAAAGATCATTATGAACCCCAAGCCTTAGCCCTCTTTCACAGATCTTTGTCCATTATATAATTCAGAACAAGATGGTCATTGGTTCTTATGCGAAGATGTCTGTGAAGAATCTGTGTTTTTGTCCTTTGTATATCATCGTAATTTTATGGACACTGCCAGGCTGAAAATTGTTTTCCACAGCAACTAGAGAGCCGTGAAAACCACAGATCAAACACGGATGGCATCTTTGTTGAGTCCATGGCTTTCATGGACTCATAAACTATAATGTGAGGGAATGATCCGTAATTATGGTCAAAATATGGTATGCTACTTCCACAATGTCACCACATACCCACAGTCCATGAAAAAAACAGAGATGTGGGAATTCAAACATTAAAATAAATGTCTATGGAGGTCAGATCAATGATTAACTGCAGTGAGAGTTAGGTCTTAGTATCAAAATGAGTTCTCTATGACCAAAGTATTAATCATGAAGGGAGGGGTCATGTATAAAATACATTCAAGAAGTTAGAGTACTAACAATTGTAAGTGATCCACAAGTCAGCAAGTTATAACATATCCAAGTGATTTCTTATTGCCTATAAAGTTTGAAAATCTCTTGTTGTCTGATTTCATACACAGCCTTTTGATGTGTTTTATTTCAGTGTTTTTTAAAACATTGTTTCCCCAAAAATGCTATAGACAGATATTTATTTAACTAAACCTTCACAAATTGCCAGTATGCATAATTATCAGCAAAATTAATTTATTAAACAACACAAAGAAATTATTAGATAGGTTTAAAGACATCAGGTAAGATGGCAACATGACTGAAGGGGACCACATGAGCAATATCCTATATCAGTAAATAATCAAAACACCAGGAATAAGGGACCCTAATTATAGGTGACTTTAACCTGGCCCTTAACCCTATCATAGATACCTCCTCTAAAAGATCCGCTATCCCATCAAAAGCTCTCAAATTACTGCAAACTTTTCAATCTGGAGGTATTAGACCCTCGGCGCTGCCTTAATCCTAGCTCATATGATTACACTTTTTATTCATCAGCAAACAATTCATTTAGTAGAATAGACTACATCTTTATCTCGAGAGAACATCTACAGCTCTACTCTACAGCCAAGATTGGTGATTAGTGTTGAGCGCGAATATTCGAATTACGAATTTTTTTCTCGAATATCGCAATTTCGAGATTTCGCGAATATTTAGAATATCGTTCTATATATTCGCGAATTCGAATATTCGTATTTTTTTTTTTTATTATAATATTTTTTTTCTTTCCCACTTCTCTAAAGTTGTTCTTACCTGTCCTTTGGATTCCTGGCTTCCTGGCTGCTCCAGTCAGTGGTGTTTTCAACTTACTGCTATATTCCATATTAGCTAAATTACAATCTAATCTATATGTGTATTTTACGAAATTTCGCAAGTTGCGATGCGAGTAATATAACACGAAATAATCGCATGAAGATTTCAATTTAGCACTGCTATATTCAATATTCTAGCCTAATATGGAATATAGCTGTGCTAAGTTAGCACTGCTGTATTCCATACTAGGCTAGAATATGGAATATAGCAGTGCTAAGTTGAAATCTTCATGCGATTATTTCGTGTTATATTACTCGCATCGCAACTTGCGAAATTTGCAAATGTTCTTAATATTGCTCTAACTTCGTCTTTTAGAATATTACGAATATTCTAAAAGACGAAGTTAGAGCAATATTACGAAATTTCGTAAAATACACATATAGATTGTAATTTAGCTTATATAGTGCTATAATCCCTTTTTTTTTCCTCTAATTTTTTTTGCCTCTTCTGAACTTAAGTTTTGTAAAATATGTACACTGTTAAAAAATATTACTATAGCAGTATATTAGCTTAAATACAATCTATGTGTATTTTACGAAATTTCGTAATATTGCTCTAACTTCGTCTTTTAGAAATTTCGTAATATTGCTCTAACTTCGTCTTTTAGAATATTCGTAATATTCTAAAAGACGAAGTTAGAGCAATATTAAGAACATTTGCAAAAGCCGAAATTGCGATGCGAGTAATATAATACGAAATAATCGCATGGAATATAGCAGTGCTAACTTAGCACAGCTATATTCCATATTAGGCTAGAATATGGAATATAGCAGTGCTAAGTTGAAATCTTCATGCGATTATTTCGTGTTATATTACTCGCATCGCAATTTCGGCTTTTGCAAATGTTCTTAATATTGCTCTAACTTCGTCTTTTAGAATATTACGAATATTCTAAAAGACGAAGTTAGAGCAATATTACGAAATTTCGTAAAATACACATAGATTGTATTTAAGCTAATATACTGCTATAGTAATATTTTTTAATAGTGTACATATTTTACAAAACTTAAGTTCAGAAGAGGCAAAAAAAAATTAAAGGCAAAAAAAGGGATTATAGCAGTATATTAGCTAGATTACAATCTATATGTGTATTTTACGAAATTTCGTAATATTGCTCTAACTTCGTCTTTTAGAATATTCGTAATATTCTAAGAGACGAAGTTAGAGCAAATCACGAAATTTCGTAAAATACACATATTAGCCTAGCCATAGTCAATTAGCATAGGAACGTTGCCTTATACTATCAAGATAAATAATCGCAATACGCGGAAAAAAAAAAAATCGTATATTATTTGCGATAATTGGAATAATTACGAATATTCGATTTCGACGAATATAACACGAATATTCATTCGAATATTCACGAAATATCGCGAAATAGAATATGGCACCTCCCGCTCATCACTATTGGTGATATGACACTCTCAGACCACTCCCCAATATTCTGTGGTGTCCATCCTTCCACTACGTTGGGTAAGAACTTTAACTGGAGGTTCAATAAATCCTTGCTGGGTAACCCTATCTACAAATCTCAGATTGCCTCCTTTCTGGATGATTATTTCTCCACTAACAATACCCCAGACATATCCCCCCAGGTTCTGTGGGATGCCGATAAGGCATATATTAGGGGTAGACTGATTGCACTTTGCTCCTTTCTTAAAAAGGAATCAGAGAAAAAGTACACGTCTCTGTTGTCAAAGATACACATACTAGAAAAAGCTCATAAGTAGGGATGAGCGAACCCAAACTGTATAGATCGGGTTCGTACCGAATTTTGGGGTGTCCGTGACACGGACCCGAACATTTTCGTAAAAGTCCGGGTTCGGGTTCGGTGTTCGTCGTTTTCTTGGCGCTTTTTGAAAGGCTGCAAGGCAGCCAATCAACAAGCGTCATACTACTTACCCCAAGAGGCCGTCAAAGTCATGCCTACTATTGGAATGGCTGTGATTGGCCAGTGCAGCATGTGACCCAGCCGCTATTTAAGCTGGAATCACGTAGCGCCGCATGTCACTCTGCTCTGATCAGTGTAGGGAGAGGTTGTAGCTGCGACTGTTAGGGCGAGATAAAAAGTGATTAACTCCTCCAAAACACTTAAGTCAGTGATCGATCTACAGCTGTGGATCATTGAACTGCTGCTATTCAATTGCTCACTGTTTATAGGCTGCCCAGAGCGTTTTTCAGTCACTTTTTTCTGGGGTGATCGGCGGCCATTTTGTGTCTTGTGGTGTGCCAGCACAAGCTGCCACCAAGTCCATTTAACCATCAATAGTGTGGTTATTTTTTGGCTATATCCTACATCAGGGGCAAGCTGCCACCAAGTCCATTTAACCATCAATAGTGTGGTTATTTTTTTTTGCTATATCCTACATCAGGGGCAAGCTGCCACCAAGTCCATTTAACCATCAATAGTGTGGTTATTTTTTTGCTATATCCTACATCAGGGGCTTGGCTGTGCTTGCTATTTTATTGAGGGGTGAAATACAATTGCCAAAATAGCAGTACCCTAAATCTGGTGTTTCAGCTGTGGCCAGCCAATTGTAATACTGTCTGCTGTATGGCAAAGGATATATTTTTGTTCTGGGTTGAAATACAATTCCCAACTTAGCAATTCCCTAAATTAGTGGTTTCTGCTGTATCAGGCCTACTTTAAATCTATCCATAAAAGTGTATATTATATTCAAGGTGCTGATAGGGTCATTCTCAATAACTTCACACACAAGCTACTGTGCATTTCCAAGTCTAATTCTGTCCGTAAACGTATACCTGTCACCCAGCGCCAAAATAATAGGCCTCAAATTTATATTCAGCTAAATCTGTGGTTATTGCTGTAGCTCGGTCAAGTTATTTTGTGTCCGTCAAAGCACAGTTTTTGTTCTTGGCTGAAATACAATTCCCAACTTAGCAATTCCCTAAATTAGTGGTTTCTGCTGTATCAGGCCTACTTTAAATCTATCCATAAAAGGGTATATTAGATTCAAGATGCTGATAGGGTCATTCTCAATAACTTCACACACAAGCTACCGTGCATTTCCAAGTCTAATTCTGTCTGTAAACATATACCTGTCACCCAGCGCCTAAATAATAGGCCTCAAATTTATATTCAGCTAAATCTGTGGCTATTGCTGTAGCTGGTCAAGTTATTTTGTGTCCGTCAAAGCACAGTTTTTGTTCTTGGCTGAAATACAATTCCCAACTTAGCAATTCCCTAAATTAGTGGTTTCTGCTGTATCAGGCCAACTTTAAATCTATCCATAAAAGGGTATATTAGATTCAAGGTGCTGATATGGTCATTCTCAATAACTTCACACACAAGCTACCGTGCATTTCCAAGTCTAATTCTGTCTGTAAACATATACCTGTCATCCAGCGCCTAAATACTAGGCCTACAATTTATATTCAGCTAAATCTGTCGTTACTGCTGTGCCTGTATTAGTGTAATACGGTACCTAAATAGATAGCAAGATAGTGTTAGGTGTCTGTAAAAAAAGGCCTGAATTTGAATTCAATACATTGGGCCAAATAATATTTTTGTTATTGTAGTGAACGGTAACAATGAGGAAAACATCTAGTAAGGGACGCGGACATGGTCGTGGTGGTGTTAGTGGACTCTCTGGTGCTGGGAGAGGACGTGGCCGTTCTGCCACAGCCACACGTCCTAGTGTACCAACTACCTCAGGTCCCAGTAGCCGCCATAATTTACAGCGATATTTGGTGGGGCCCAATGCCGTTCTAAGGATGGTAAGGCCTGAGCAGGTACAGACATTAGTCAATTGGGTGGCCGACAGTGGATCCAGCACGTTCACATTATCTCTCACCCAGTCTTCTGCAGAAAGCGCACAGATGGCGCCTGAAAACCAAGCCCATCAGTCTGTCACATCACCCCCATGCATACCAGGGAAACTGTCTGAGCCTCAAGTTATGCAGCAGTCTCTTATGCTGTTTGAAGACTCTGCTGGCAGGGTTTCCCAAGGGCATCCACCTAGCCCTTCCCCAGCGGTGGAAGACATAGAATGCACTGCCGCACAACCACTTATGTTTCCTGATGATGAGGACATGGGAATACCACCTCAGCACGTCTCTGATGATGACGAAACACAGGTGCCAACTGCTGCGTCTTTCTGCAGTGTGCAGACTGTACAGGAGGTCAAGGATCAAGACTGGGTGGAAGACGATGCAGGGGACGATGAGGTCCTAGACCCCACATGGAATGAAGGTCGTGCCACTGACTTTCACAGTTCGGAGGAAGAGGCAGTGGTGAGACCGAGCCAACAGCGTAGCAAAAGAGGGAGCTAGTGGGCAAAAGCAGAACACCCGCCGCCAAGAGACTCCGCCTGCTACTGACCGGCGCCATCTGGGACCGAGCACCCCAAAGGCAGCTTCAAGGAGTTCCCTGGCATGGCACTTCTTCAAACAATGTGCTGACGACAAGACCCGAGTGGTTTGCACACTGTGCCATCAGAGCCTGAAGCAAGGCATTAACGTTCTGAACCTTAGCACAACCTGCATGACCAGGCACCTGCATGCAAAGCATGAACTGCAGTGGAGTAAACACCTTAAAAACAAGGAAGTCGGCCTCTTTGGCTGCTGCCGCCTCGGCCTCTTCCTCCGCCTCTGGAGGAACGTTGGCACCTGCCGCCCAGCAAACATGGGATGTACCACCAACACCACCACCTCCGTCACCAAGCATCTCAACCATGTCACACGGCAGCGTACAGCTCTTTATCTCACAAACATTTGAGAGAAAGTGTAAATTCCCACCTAGCCACCCTCGATCCCTGGCCCTGAATGCCAACATTTCTAAACTACTGGCCTATGAAATGCTGTCATTTAGGCTGGTGGACACAGACAGCTTCAAACAGCTCATGTCGCTTGCTGTCCCACAGTATGTTGTTCCCAGCCGGCACTACTTCTCCAAGAGAGCCGTGCCTTCCCTGCACAACCAAGTATCCGATAAAATCAAGTGTGCAGTGCGCAACGCCATCTGTGGCAAGGTCCACCTAACCACAGATACGTGGACCAGTAAGCACGGCCAGGGACGCTATATCTCTTTAACTGCACACTGGGTAAATATAGTGGCGGCTGGGCCCCAGGCGGAGAGCTCTTTGGCGCACGTCCTTCCGCCGCCAAGGATCGCAGGGCAACATTCTTTGCCTCCTGTTGCCTCCTCCTCCTACTCGGCTTCCTCCTTCTCTTCTTCCACATGCTCATCCAGTCAGCCACAAACCTTCACCACCAACTTCAGCACAGCCCGGGGTAAACGTCAGCAGGCCATTCTGAAACTCATATGTTTGGGGGACAGGCCCCACACCGCACAGGAGTTGTGGCGGGGTATAGAACAACAGACCGACGAGTGGTTGCTGACGTTGAGCCTCAAGCCCGGCCTGGTGGTGTGCGATAATGGGCGAAATCTCATTGCAGCTCTGGGACTAGCCGGTTTGACGCACATCCCTTGCCTGGCGCATGTGCTGAATTTGGTGGTGCAGAAGTTCATTCACAACTACCCCGACATGTCAAAGCTGCTGCATAAAGTGCGGGCCGTCTGTTCGCGCTTCCGGCGTTCACATCCTGCCGCTGCTCGCCTGTCTGCGCTACAGCATAACTTCAGCCTTTCCGCTCACCGCCTCATATGCGACGTGCCCACCAGGTGGAACTCCACCTTGCACATGCTGAACAGACTGTGCAAGCAGCAGCAGGCCATAGTGGAGTTTCAGCTGCAGCACACACGGGTCAGTCGCACTGCGGAACAGCACCACTTCACCACCAATGACTGGGCCTCCATGCAAGCCCTGTGTGCCCTGTTGCGCTGTTTCGAGTACTCCACCAACATGGCCAGTGGCGATGACGCCGTTATCAGTGTTACAATACCACTTCTATGTCTCCTTGAGAAAACACTTAGTGCGATGATGGAAGAGGAGGTGGCCCAGGAGGAGGAGGAGGAGGAGGAAGAGGGGTCATTATTAGCACTTTCAGGCCAGTCTCTTAGAAGTGACTCAGAGGGAGGTTTTTTGCAACAACAGAGGCCAGGTACAAATGTGGCCAGCCAGGATGGATGAAGCATGGTCACAGCGGGGTGGCACCCAACGCAGCTCGGGCCCATCACTGGTGCGTGGCTGGGGGGAAACGCAGGACGATGACGATACGCCTCCCACAGAGGACAGCTTGTCCTGACCTCTGGGCAGCCTGGCACACATGAGCGACTACATGCTGCAGTGCCTGCGCAACGACAGCAGAGTTGCCCAGATTTTAACATGTGCGGACTACTGGGTTGCCATCCTGCTGGATTCACGGTACAAAGACAATGTGCCCACCTTACTTCCTGCACTGGAGCGTGATAGAAAGATGCGCGAGTACAAGCGCACGTTGGTAGACGCGCTACTGAGAGCATTCCCAAATGACACAGGGGAACAAGTGGAAGCCCAAGGCGAAGGCAGAGGAGGAGCAAGAGGTCGCCAACGCAGCTGTGTCACGGCCAGCTCCTCTGAGGGCAGGGTTAGCATGGAAGAGATGTGGAAAAGTTTTGTCAACACGACACAGCTAAGTGCACCACCACCTGATACGGAACGTGTTAGCAGGAGGCAACATTTCACTAACATGGTGGAACAGTACGTGTGCACACCCCTCCACATACTGACTGATGGTTCGGCCCCATTCAACTTCTTAGTCTCTAAATTGTCCCATGTGGCCAGAGCTAGCCTTTTATGCCTTGGAGATGCTGGCCTGCCCGGCGGCCAGCGTTTTGTCTGAAAGTGTATTCAGCACGGCAGGGGGCGTCATTACAGACAAACGCAGCCATCTGTCTACAGCCAATGTGGACAAGCTGACGTTCATAAAAATGAACCAGGCATGGATCCCACAGGACCTGTCCATCCCTTGTGCAGATTAGACATTAACTACCTCCCCTTAACCATATATTATTGTACTCCAGGGCACTTCCTCATTCAATCCTATTTTTATTTTCATTTTATCATTATATTGCGGGGCAACCCAAAGTTGAATGAACCTCTCCTCTGTCTGGGTGCCGGTGCCTAAAAATATCTGACAGTGGCCTGTTCCAGTGTTGGGTGACGTGAAGCATGATTCTCTGCTATGACATGAAGACTGATTCTCTGCTGACATGAAGCCTGAATCTCTGTTATGGGACCTCTCTCCTCTGACTGGGTGCCGGGGCCTAAATATATGACAATGGACTGTTCCAGTGTTGGGTGATGTGAAGCCTGATTCTCTGCTATGATATGAAGACTGATTCTTTGCTCACATGAAGCCAGATTCTCTGCTATGGGACCTCTCTCCAATTGATATTGGTACATTTTTATTTATTTTACTTTTATTTTTATTCATTTCCCTATCCACATTTGTTTCCAGGGGATTTAACTACATTTTGCTGCCTTTTGCAGCCCTCTAGCCTTTTCCTGGGCTGTTTTACAGCCTTTTTAGTGCTGAAAAGTTCGGGTCCCCATTGACTTTAATGGGGTTCGGGATCGGGACGAAGTTCGGGTCGGGTTCGGATCCCGAACCCGAACATTTCCGGGAAGTTCGGCCGAACTTCTCGAACCCGAACATCCAGGTGTTCGCTCAACTCTACTCATAAGCAATCCTTACTCTCTCAGCAACTTGCGGAACTCTCTTCTCTCAGAACTGAACTAAACCTTCTGAATGATCGTTCAGCCAAGTAATTCTTGTCTGCTCAACAGAAATTATTTGCCCATGGTAACAAGGCATAACATTTTATGATGCAGAGAATTAAACAAAGAAGAGTCTCCCGCCACGTTCAGAGCATCAAATCCCTGAGGGGAGACCTTTTATTTAAAGCAGAAAAGATTGCTGAGTAGTTTAAGCTTTTTTATGAGTCATTGTACTATCTAACTGCCTCTAAGCTTCCAGACCCCTCTCAGGGGAGAGAGGCCAATATTAACTCATTCTTGGATTCTCTCCAACTCCCTACTCTTTCCATATGCCAACGTAACTCTCTAATAAAACCATTCACTATCTCCGAGTTGATGCTGGCCATTAACTCCACCCCAAAGGTAAATGCCCAGGACCAGATGGCCTCCCTATATCATACTACTCAACCTTCAGAAACTCCCTCCTCCCCTTCCTACTTCCTATATGCAACCTCTCTATGCTCAACCATTCTATCTCTGCTGATATGACTAGAGCCACCATTATTATCATCCCAAAGGAGGGCAAAGACCCTTCATCATGCTCCAGTTACCGCCCCATCTCACTACTCAATATAGACCTCAAATTAATAGCCAAGATGCTGGCCACTAGACTACCGGGCCTTTTACCCAGCTTAATCCACCCGGATCAAGTGGGATTTGTCAGGGGACATGAGGCTAAGGACAATACTACAAAGGTCTTAAATGCCCTATTCTATGCTTCTTATAAATCTATCCCCTAAGTCGTGATTGGCACGGACGCCGAGAAGGCATTTGACAGGGTTGACTGGTCTTATATCAAGTTGACTATGTCTAGGTTTCGGATTCCTGAACCCTACATTAACGCGGTGTTCTCTATGTACTCCTGCTCTTCGGCGTCTGTGTCGGTCAATGACATCTTAGCTTCCTCTTTCCCAATCAGAAACGGAACGAGGCAGGGTTACCCCCTTTCCCCCCTCCTTTTTGTCCTGGTCATGGAAACTCTATTACAAGCTCTCAGATGGGAAAATTAAATCAGAGGCCTTTCTGTGGCGGGTTCTGAGTTCAAACTTGCTGCCTTTGCAGATGACTTGCTGATCCTCACAACAAACCCCTGTAAATCTATGAGTATCACCCTTTCGATACTTAGCCATTTTGGCTCCCTGTCCAATTTTAAAGTGAATCCATCCCAGGTGCTTCATATTGGCCTTCCACCCCCAACCCTCTCCTCCCTCCATAGAGATTCCCCATTTAACTGGCACACTTAACAACTCACATACAGCTTACCCCGTACCTATCAGATATATTTAAGCTAAATTACAAACCCCCGCTTACTAAATCTAGAGCCCAGGGAGGTATTGGTCTGCTTGACCCTGAAATTTACATGTAAGCTATCCAACTTTCCAGGGCCGTGGATTGGATTAGCAACCCAACTCATAAAGCATGGCTTACCCTGGAGAATGCTTTCCTACACACCCCTGCCCGGGCCCTTCTGCTGGCTGACAGATCACCTCCAACACCCAGCACTATTTCCAACTCAATGATTCGCAACACAATAAAGGTTTGGAGGTATTTTTTGGCCAGTGATGGGGCCTTGGCACTACCATCCACCCTCTTATTTTTAAAAGATGTTTTAGACCTAGCCCCTAAAGAACTTAGGGAAAGCTGTCCTATCTCTTTAAGGTCTTCCAGGCTCCCCATCTCTGATATTTTAGATCAGGATGGTTGCACACTCCCCGACTCTGAACTTCACAAGAAGTTGGGTTTACCCACTCAAAACTTCATGCTCATGCGTTTTCTTAAGTCGGAAACACTCCTCCTCATAAAAAATACTCCCCCTCCGAGAGAGGCTAACTGGTTTGAGAAGCTGATAGGCAATTTGCTTCCCACTCCCAAATTAATATCAAGAATATACAAGTCTATCAAGACATCCCCCTCTAGTGCTAAACCTGCTGCAATTGGTCTTTGGGAGAGGGATTTGAAACTGACCCTGTCGTCCTCTGAAACTGCTAAGATTTTGATTACCCCACATAAGATCTCTATATGTATTTGCATTCAGTAAAACAGTTACAAAATCCTATTATGCTGGTATAGGACCCTAGACAAGACTTGTCTTTATAAGCCTGGATCCCCAGATGTCTGTTGGAGATGCTATATAGAAAAAGGTACTTACGTCCACATCTGGTGGTCTTGCGACCCAATCAAAGCCTGGTGGCCGGAACTAATTAAAATCAGCAACCAGATATGCAAGACTTCCTTTCCCTGCACCCCGGAACTAGCTTTGCTTACTCTAGGGATAGGAGGAGTAAACCCACATAAAGCCTCTCATTTCTCCCTACTATTAGCAGTGGCCAGAATGCTCTTGCCTTCCCATTGGCTCTCTTCTGAAATCCCAAATGTAGACCACTGGGTTAACAAAGTTGACCAGATTTATAGATTTGAGGAAATTTCCCACTGGGAGCTAAGATCTAGACCTACTTTCGTCAGATATGGTCACCTTGGAGAAATGATAGATATTTCTCATGATCCCCTTCTCCAACTGATTCCGCCTCGCCTGTGCCACAAGATTAAGGATATAGCGTCTGTTCTATTCTAAATGCAAAGATTACCACTACTTTCCCATGTCTAACTGTTGTTGTTATGGTTATGTTATTGCCTGTACAAGCTGTATTGCCTACTCACTCTGGTCTATACCGGTCAAGATATGTCTACCACTTTCACTTGTAACTATGATTTTTATGGTCTTACTTGAAAGTACATATTGTATGGCTACCTATAACTATCTAATAACACAATAAAAAATTGTTAATTATAAAAAATAAGCACCTGTGCAGGCAAAAAAGAGTATATTGTTGCCCCCTCTGTTATGAAAACATATTGCATCCCAAGATCCCCATTCAAATCAATGATAATAATGTAAAGCATTTAATATACAGTGGATATAAAAAGTCTACACACCCCTGTTAAAATGTCAGGTTTCTGTGATGTAAAAAAATTAGACAAAGATAAATAATTTCAGAACTTTTTCCACCTTTAATGTGACCTATAAACTGTACCATTCAATTGAAAAACGAACTGAAATCTTTTAAGTGGAGGGAAGAAAATAATGTGGTTGCATAAGTGTGCACACACTCTTATAACTGGGGATGTAGCTGTGTTCATAATTAAGCAATCACATTCAAAATCATGTTCAATAGGAGTCAGCATACACCTGCCATCATTTAAAGTGCCTCTGATTAACCCCAAATAAAGTTCAGCTGCTCTAGTTGGTCTTTCCTGAAATTTCCTTAGTCGCATCCCACAGAAAAAGCCATGGTCCACAGAGAAGTTCCAAAGCATCAGAGGGATCTCATTGTTAAAAGGTATCAGTCAGAAGAAGGGTACAAAAGAATTTCCAAGGCATTAGATATACCCTGGAACACAGTGAAGACAGTCATCGTCAAGTGGAGAAAATATGGCACAACAGTGACATTACCAAGAACTGGACTTCCCTCCAAAATTGATGAAAAGACAAGAAGAAAACTGGTCTGGGAGGCTACCAAGTGGCATACAGCAACATTAAAGATGCTGCAGGAATATCTGGCAAGTACTGGCTGTGTGGTACATGTGACAACAATCTCCCATATTCTTTATATGTCTGGGCTATGAGGTAGAGTGGCAAGACAAAAGCCTTTTCTTATGAAGAAAAACATCCAAGCCAGGCTGCATTTTGCAAAAACACATCTGAAGTCTCCCAAAAGCATGTGGGAAAAGGTTTTATGGTCTGATGAAACCAAGGTTGAACTTTTTGGCCATAATTCCAAAAGATATGTTTGGCGCAAAAACAACACTGCACATCACCAAAAGAACACCATACCAACAGTGAAGTATGGTGGTGGCAACATCATGCTTTGGGGATGTTTTTCTTCAGCTGGAACTGGGGCCTTAGTTAAGCTAGAGGGAATTATGAACAGTTCCAAATACCAGTCAATATTGGCACAAAACCTTTAGGCTTCTGCTAGAAAACTGAACTTGAAGAGGAACTTCATCTTTCAGCAACGATCCAGAGCATACATCCAAATCAACAAAGGAATGGCTTCACCAGAAGAAGATTAAAGTTTTGGAATGGCCCAGCAAGAGCCCAGACCTGAATCCGATTGAAAATCTGTGGGGTGATCTGAAGAGGGCTGTGCACAGGAGATCCCCTCACAATCTGACAGATTTTAATTGTTTTTGCAAAGAAGAGTGGGCAAATCTTGCCAAGTCAAAATGCCATGCTGATAGACTCATACCCAAAAAGACTGAGTGCTGTAATAAAATCAAAAGGTGCTTCAACAAAGTATTAGTTTAAGGGTGTGCACACTTATGCAACCATATTATTTTATTTTTATATTTTTCTTCCCTCTACCTAAAATATTTCAGTTTGTTTTTCAATTGAGTGGTACAGTTTATAGGTCACATTAAATGTGGAAAAAGTTCTGAAATAATTTATCTTTGTCTCATTTTTTTTACATCACAGAAACTTGACATTTTAAAGGGGGTGTGAAGACTTTTTATATCCACTGTACATGATTATTCGACAATTAATGACAGAAAAGCAATTGGTGCCCATGATTGGTCATAATAAATGATAAAAAATGAAATCTAATATATAAAGCTGAGTGTATGTGTGTATGTCATAGTAACATAGTATATAAGGTCGGAAAAAGACATTTGTCCATCCAGTTCGCACTATTATACTGCAAGTTGATCCAGAGGAAGGCAAAAAAAACTGTGAGGTACAAGCCAATTTTCCCTACTTAAATTCCTCCGGACCGCCTAACGCAGGATCGCGGTCCAGGGGCGGTCGATTCATTCCTCGTAGACGCAGCTGTGCGTCATCTCGCGAGACGCGAGATTACGCAAACAGCTGGCCCGCGCATGCGCATTGCGGACCGGCAAAAGTTCAAGGACTATTTCGTCACCAGCCTGCCAGCCAATGATCATCGCTGGCAGGCTGGTGATTTTCAAAAAACTGAATCAGAAGCCATTTAACACTTATATTTATAAATATAAGGTGTTAAATGGCTTGTGTGCTCCTCTGCTGGTCCTTTTCGTCGGTTTGTCCCAGCAGAGGAGCACACATTACTGTAAGTACACACCCAATACTACACTTAGCCCCAGATCACCCCCCATCACCCCAATTAACCCCTTGATCACCCCTTGATCACCCCTGTCAATCACTAGAGAAAGGGAAAAAAGTGATCGGTGTAAACTGTCACTTTTTTTTTTTTTCAATAGTATTGACGGTTAGGTTTAAGGATAGTTTAGGCCCCTTTGTTAGGTAGTTAGCCTCGGTTAGCGCCCAGCCCACCGCACCGCAGTCACTGATTCTCTGATTAGCGTTTCGCTAATCAGCATTGGTACTTTTATAGTATCTGTAATTGATCAGAACTGATCACAGTCAGATCTATAATAGTATTAGTGTCACCTTAGCTCACCGTCCACCCAAAACGCAGTGTTTGCCCGATCAAGCCTGATCGGTCGCCCACACGTGCGTTCACCCACACCCGCCCCACCGCAGTGACAAAATTGTATTATTTTTTTTTATCACTACACAATCACTTTACAAGACCTGCGGCGATAAAAAAATCAGTTTTGATATTTTTTATGAATCGCAGTGGCTTCCGGTACTTCGCTAGCCTCCCATTTGTATGACAGGCTTGCTTTTTTTCTTGGGTAGTCTCAGGGAATACCCCCTAAATTTAGTTGACCAAATGGCAAATAAGGGGTATTCTTCTGAAGAGGCCTACAGGCTTCTGACCCAGTTGGAGGAGGAATGGGAACCCTCATCTGACGCATCCAGCGGGTCAGAATACGAACCTGTAGAAAGCAGTGGCAGTCTGACCCAAAGTTCGGACGATGAGGTTGAGGTCCCTGATACCACCAGGCATATCTGATCCCGTTTTGCTAGACCACAGGTTGCGCAGGATCTGCTTCAAGGGCAGCAGAGTGGGGCTGGCGCTGTCGTATTACGTGGTGAGACATACACCAGCAGTGCAGCCCATCATGGACCTAGTACCAGCACTGCCGTACAACATGGTGAAGTGGCAAGCACCAGAAGGGCAGTTAAAGCTGGTACGGTGGCACGTGCAGTAGTTCCCCCGTCGCAGCCACCACACAGACAGGCCCATAGAGCCCCTAGAATCCCTGAGGTGCTGGCAAACCCTGATTGGCAGCCCCCAACTTCAGCCGCACAAGTAGTTCCCCCATTCACCGCCCAGTCTGGAGTTCGGGTTGAGACAGCTCAGATCGGATCGGCACTGTTTTTTTTTTTAGCTGTTCTTGACTGCGGAGCTCTTGGACTTAGTCGTGGCAGAAACAAATCGGTATGCCACTCAATTTATAGCCACCAACTCGGTGGAAACCCGTCCAAGTTTCCGAAATTAAAACTTTTCTGGGCCTTCTCCTCATCATGGGCCTAACAAAAAAGCATGAATTGCGGTCATATTGGTCCACAAACCCAATTCATCACATGCCCATGTTCTCTGCTGCCATGTCCAGGACACAATTTGAGACCATCCTGCATTTCCTGCACTTTAGTGACAACAGCACCTCTCGTCCCAGAGGCCACCCAGCTTTTGACCGGCTCCACAAAATTCGGCCCCTCATAGACCACTTTAACACCAAATTTGCAGATTTGTATACCCCTGAGCAAAACATCTGCATAGACGAGTCCCTTATACATTTTACCGAGCGCCTTGGCTTCAAACAATACATCCCAAGCAAGCGCGCCTGGTATGGGGTCAAAATTGTATAAACTTCGTGTCTATGAGGGTAAAGATCAGACCCTGAAGCCGGTTGGTTGCCCTGACTACCTGGGGAGCAGTGGGAAGACAGTCTGGGACTTGGTGTCATCCTTATTTGGCAAGTCGTACCATCTTTATGTGGAGAATTTTTACACAAGTGTGTCCCTCTTCAGCCATTTGTTTTTAGAACAGATTGGCTGCTGTGGCACCGCGCAACCTAGTTTGCCGGGGCTTCCCCCAACGGCTCGTTACCACCCATCTTGCAAGGGGGGAGAGGGCTGCCTTGTGTGACGAAGAACTGCTCGCGGTGAAATGGAGAGACAAGCGTGACGTTTACATGCTCTCCTCCATTCACGCAGACACAACAATACAAATTGAACGAGCAACCAGTGTCATTGAAAAGCCCCTCTCGGTCCATGACTATAATTTGCTCATGGGAGGGGTGGACTTCAATGACCAGATGTTGGCTCCTTATTTAGTGTCCCGCCGCACCATACGCTGATATAAGAAGGTGTCTGTATATTTAATTCAATTGGCTGTATATAATAGTTTTGTTCTCTACAGTAAGGCTGGGAGAACAGGATCCTTCCTCAAATTTCAGGAAGAGATCATCGAGAACCTCCTGTATCCAGGAGGTGCCGTGGCCCCATCCACCAGTGTAGTGAACCGTCTACACGAGCGACATTTCCCCAATGTCATTTCTGGTACCTCAACTCAAGCCAAGTTATGTCTGTAGCAGAAGTGGAACAAGGCATGACACCCGCTATTTCTGTCCTGACTGCCCTGACCACCCTGCCCTATGCTTACAGATACACTATTAGCATAGGGATTGCATCTCACAGGACAGGCACACAGGGCTCTTAGCGCGCTTTCACACAGAGCTGCTGCAAACCTCTCCTTTCACCTGGGACAAAGTGCATAATGTACTTCGCCACATCTCTGGGCGATTTGCGCTTTGCACATTGTCCCATGGGGAAGGAGAGGTTTGTTCTATAAAAGGGAAAAAAAAGCAATACAAAAAAAAATCACCAGTAAGCAAAATAGTTAATGTTCTGTATCAAAAGTTCAAAAAAGTTGATAAAAGTTAATGTTCTGTTGAAATGTTATTATAAAGTTCATGTTAATAAATTTATTGCATTGCGGCCTGTTTTTTTTTTTGCTTTTTTTTTACCTTCTAGGTGGACCAACCAATGAACCAGCTGCAGCACTGATGTGCATTCTGACAGAAGCATTGCGCTGCTGTCAGATTACACAAAAGTCAGTGTATGCGGCGCTGCAAGACGAGATTTCTCCTCTGCAGTAAAAAAGATATGTTTGCCGAGGCTTATGAGCTGAGGGGTGGTGTTCATATGCTTTGGCAAACACTTTGTATATAAAAAAACTAAAAAACAACAACCCGGCAATGGTTTATTCATCAACATCAATTGATGTGAATGGAGAAATCGGGTTTGCCAGGGCATACAAGCTGAGTGGGTATGAATGTTGGGGCGGAGCTCCTATGTCCTGGCAGACGCCTTTCCCCTCCTTTTTTTTTTGGCAGAAATGTTTTCATCCACATTGATCGATGCGAATAAAGAAATCTGTGCCGTTCATTTTTTCTTTCAGCCCAGAGAACGGAAAAAAAAGATCTCATTAACCGTATGCTCAATATAAGGAGAATAGCAGAAACTCCTAATGCTGACCATACATGTTATGATTGCGGAGACCCTCAAATGCCAGGGCAGTACAAACACGCCACAAATGACTCCATTTTGGAAAGGAGACATCCTAAGGTATTTTCTGATGGGCATAGCGAGTTCATAGAAGTTTTTATTTTTTTGTCACAAGTTAGCGGAAAATTATGGGTTTTTTTTGTTTGTTTTTTTCTTACAAAGTCTCATATTCCACTAACTTGTGACAAAAAATAAAAACTTCCATGAACTCACTATGCCCATCACAAAATACCTTGGGGTATCTTCTTTCCAAAATGGGGTCACATGTGGGGTATTTATACTGCCCTGACATTTTAGGGGCCCTAAAGCGTGAGAAGAAGTCTGGAATCCAAATGTCTAAAAATGCCCTCCTAAAAGGAATTTGTGCCCAGCATGGGTATATGTAAAAATACACCCCAAAACACGTTGCCCTGCTTCTTCTGAGCACAGCAATACCACATGTGTGACACTTTTTTGCAGCCTAGGTGGGCAAAGGGGCATAAATTCTAAAGAGCACCATTAGGATTTTACAGGGCATTTTTACACATTTGGATTTCAAACTACTTCTCACGCATTAGGGCCCCTAAAATGCCAAGGCAGTATAGCTACCCCACAAGTGACCCTATTTTGGAAAGAAGACACCCCAAGGTATTTCGTGATGGGCATAGTGAGTTCATGGAAGTTTCTATTTTTTGTCACAAATTAGTGGAATATGAGACTTTGTAAGAAAAATAAATAAAAAAAATCATCATTTTCCGCTAACTTGTGACAAAAAATAAAAACTTCTATGAACTCACTATGCCCATCAGCGAATACCTTAGGGTGTCTTCTTACCAAAATGGGGTCATTTGTGGGGTATTTATACTGCCCTGGCATTTTAGGGGCCCTAATGCGTGAGAAGTAGTTTGAAATCAAAACGTGTAAAAAATGCCTGTGAAATCCTAAAGGTGCTCTTTAGAATTTGTGCCCCTTTGCCCACCTAGGCTGCAAAAAAGTTTCACACATGTGGTATCACCGTTCTCAGAAGAAGTTGGGCAATGTATTTTGGAGTGTCTTTTTACATATACCCATGCTGGGTGAGAAAAATATCTCTCTAAAATGACAACTTTGTATAAAAAAAGGGAAAAGTTGACTTTTAGAGAGCTATTTCTCTCACCCAGCA
Organism: Bufo gargarizans; assembly: GCF_014858855.1. Taxonomy (NCBI): domain Eukaryota; kingdom Metazoa; phylum Chordata; class Amphibia; order Anura; family Bufonidae; genus Bufo; species Bufo gargarizans. The sequence goes on along the minus strand of NC_058084.1, from coordinate 292,045,247 downwards.
TCGGGTAAATGGGTGTGACACTTTTGTGCAGCCTAGGTGGGTAAAGGGGCAGCACAAATTCTAAAGAGCACCTTTAGGATTTCACAGGGCATTTTTTACACATTTGGATTTCAAACTACTTCTCACGCATTAGGGCCCCTAAAATGGCAAAGCAGTATAACTACCCCACAAGTGACCCCATTTTGGAAAGAAGACACCCCAAGGTATTTTGTGATGGGCATAGTGAGTTCATGGAAGTTTTTATTTTTTGTCACAAGTTAGTGGAATATGAGACTTTGTAAGAAAAAAAATCATCATTTTCCGCTAACTTGTGACAAAAAATAAAAACTTCTATGAACTCACTATGCCCATAAGCAAATACCTTAGAGTGTCTACTTTCCGAAATGGGGTCATTTGTGGGGTGTTTCTACTGTCTGTGCATTGTAGAACCTCAGGAAACATTACAGGTCCTCAGAAAGTCAGAGCTGCTTCAAAATGCGGAAATTCACATTTTTGTACCATAGTTTTGTAAACGCTATAACTTTTGCGCAAAACAATAAATATACACTTATTGCATTTTTTTAATCAAAGACATGTAGAACAATAAATTTAGTGAAAAATGTATATAGAAATGTAGTTTTATTTGAAAATGTTTACAACTGAAAGTGAAAAATTTCATTTTTTTGCAAAACAATTGTTAAATTTCAATTAATAACATAAACAGTAAAAATGTCAGCAGCAATGAAATACCACCAAATGAAAGCTCTATTAGTGAGATGAAAAGGAGGTAAAATTCATTTGGGTGGTAAGTTGTATGACCGAGCAATAAACGGTGAAAGTGTAGTGCAAAATTGTATAAAGTGCTCTGGTCATTAAGGGGGTTTAAGCTAGGGGAGCTGAGGTGGTTAAGGGGGGAAAAATTCCTCCAATAAGGCAATCAGAATAACTCCTTGGATCAACAACACTTCTCTAGTAGCTATAGCCTGTACTGTACTGTGTCCCCTCATCACAGTCACAGTCCTGGGGATAAATAGATGATGGGAGAGGTCTCTGTACTGACCCCTGATATATTTATACATAGTTATTAGATCTCCGCTCAGTTGTCTTTTTTATAAAGTGAATAACCCTAATGTTGATAATCTTTCAGGGTACTGTAGTTGCCCCATTCCAGTTATTACTGTATTTAGTTGCCCTCCTCTGAACCCTCTCTAGCTCTGCTATGTCTGTCTTGTTCACAGGAGCCCAGAACTGTACACAGTACTCCTTTGATTAGTGATTTGTAAAGTGGTAGATGTTCTCATCACGGGCATCTATGTCCCTTTTGATGCAACCCATTATCTTATTGGCCTTGGGGCTGCAGCTGCCTGACACTGGTTTTTACTGCTTAGTTTGCTGTTTATTAAAATCCCTTTTCCATGTCAGTGTTACCCAGTGTTTTGATTACTTTACACAGTGTTAATTATTTTACACAGTACAGTTTAGCGCCATCTGCAAAATTTTACTGTGCATGCCTTCTACAAGATCATTAATAAATATATTGAAGAGAATAGGGCCCAATACTGATCCCTGAGGTACTCTGCTAGTGACAGTCCGTTAAAGGAATCCGAACTGTCGCATTTACAATTACAAAATTTGGCACACAGGTAACGGGAAGGTTTTAGACTGGGTATCAGCTCTTTAGGACGTATCGTTACGGAGATATTCCCAAAAAAAAAGCATTAGCCAATAGAAGCCTGCAGATCTTTCTCTTCAACTGTCATACATGCGGTCACATGTCCCTTATCAGCCAATGGAAGCTCACAGACCCTTAGTCTCCATATACACATAGTTTTACACCAGGTTTCCATAACAATCCAGACATTTTTCTTCACTGCTGTAGGTCAACTTTGAAGGGGCAAGGTGCTGTGGATGACACTGTTAAGGGATCAGTGTTCTGTGGAGGTCACAGTTAAGTTGGCAGGTAGGGTGGCCAATTTTTTTTAACCCCTCCAGCGCTATTGTACTATTTATTCTGTATTCAGAATGCTATTATTTTCCCTTATAACCATGTTATAAGGGAAAATAATACAATCTACAGGACACCGATCCCAAGCCCGAACTTCTGTGAAGAAGTTCAGGTTTGGGTACCAAACATGCTGATTTTTCTCATAAACGTGCAAAACGCATTACAATGTTTTGCACTCGCACGGAAAAATTGTGCATGTTCCCGCAACGCACCCGCACCTTTTCCCGCAACGCCCAAGTGAAGATGCCTTAGAATCACTGCAAACTTCAATTATTTGGGCAGTTACGGGGCCAAAACTGACCAAATAACTCAAGTGTGAACTCAGCCTTACAGGTCAATGTTAGCACCAGGTATAAAGAATGGTGCAGAGGCCCAAGATCCTACTATAGCGTGAAAGAGTGCACTCCTTTTACACCAATTCACTGATTCCACATAGATTTCTACAGCACCTGTTCTATTAAACGCTTACACAAGTAGAGCGCCCTCCCCCCAAAAAAGTAGTAGGAGTAGGCATCAGCAGTAACTTTGTGTTGATGTTACTGATATTTTGCCCTTCCTCTGAATCCTGTCTGTGGAGCATCCGCCTACACTCGGTCAGCATTTGGTGGAGTGGATCCAAAACGAAGATGACAGGTGAATGGAATAGTTGCATGTCTTCTGTGTTTTGTACCTGCTCCTCCTTTTAGTTACGAAATCATAAGCCAATTGCAAAAAAGGGATTATGTCATGCAGGCCTTACCACTGTTACATAGACAGGATTCGTTGTGCATTACATTTTTCCTTCCTTCTAACAGATCAGAAGAAGGATCAATTAAATGATGTCAGCCAGTCCAAAAGGCAAAATAGTGGCCCAGTCATGAAGTGGGGAGGGTGGGAACAGCATGAAAAGTCCACAGAATGGCCCAATGACAGTGTGGAGGTGGGAGCAACATCACAAGGCCACAGAGTGGCACAATGACAGTGTGGAGGTGGGAGCAACATCAGGAGGCCACAGAGTGGCACAATGACAGAGTATGGAGGTGGCGGCAGCAGCAGCATCAGGAACAGGCCACAGAGTGGCAAAATGACAAAGTGTGGAGGTGGCAGCAGCAGCATCAGGAGGAGGCCACAGGGTGGCACAGTGGCAGAGTGGAGGTGGCAGCAGCAACATCATCAGGCCACAGAGTTGCACAATGACAGAATATGGAGGTGGTGGCAGCAGCAGCATCGGGAGGAGGCCACAGGGTGGCACAGTGGCAGAGTGGAGGTGGCAGCAGCAACATCAGCAGGCCACAGAGTGGCACAATGACAGAGTATGGAGGTGGTGGCAGCAGCAGCATTGGGAGCAGGCCACAGAGTGGCAAAATTCCAAAGTGTGGAGGTGGCAGCAGCATCAGGAGGAGGCCACAGGGTAGCACAATGACAGTGTGGCAGTGGCAGCATACGCATCAGTAGACTTGAGTGTTTGGTGGCAATACCAGCACCAGCTGACGATGGTGGGTGAGAGAGCACTTGGCATCAGATGTGTGGCATCAGGAAGGTGGTAGCATCAGAACAGTAGCTGGGACAGGTAGCCAGAAGAAACCGGTCTCTATTGTCAAAGTGTTGGTGTGGCACGATGGATGATCTAGTCTGATGAAACAGACATTGGTGGGTGGAATCCTGGCTGATCCATTCCTGATTCATCTTGACAAAGGCCAGTCTCTCCACATTTTGGGTGGACAGGTGAGTTCTTCCTGGGGTAACTATGGAACCCATTGCACTAAACCCCTGCTCTGATGCAACACTACTGGCCGGGCAGGACAGTTTTTCCAAGGTAAACTCTGCCACAAATACAGTTTGGCTGCCCAGTAGTCCAATGGATCTTCAAAGTGGGGTGGCAGGGTGCTGTCCAAGTATGCCACTACCTGCTGCTTCATGTCCTGCTCCAGGTCTAGCTGCTGCTGGGGAGTAGTTTCTTCACTATACGGGTGAAGAAAGCTGATTATCAGTGAAGCTGATTATCAGTGACTCTAGACTCAAGTTGCTGCTGATGGAGCTGGAACTGCTCCTAGCCCCCCACCGAACCTCAGCAGCCATGGCAGAGGAAAGTAAGCGCACAGGGCCCCTCTGGTCAGACCTGCGAGAGGATGGACAATGGCGCACATAGGCAGCAGCCAACTGACTACATAGAATATATCTATTCTAGGTGTAAAAAAGGCCCAAATTTGGACCGGTTGCAAGGGTTCAACAAGGTGGAGAGCCAGAAGTCATCCCGATTGCTGACAATTCAGCTGTCACTACACAAGCAAGTGAGCCTGCATCGGGCCATTTGTGCAAGTGACTCGGAGGGACTCCCTGCCTCCATCTCCACTGCATACTGCCACGCCCGCCCTGTAGCTCCACTGGCGGATCCTGCTCCTCCTACTCTCCCGCCACCTGTGTATAAAACAAACCATTTCTCTACACATTGTTTGTGCTCTAATGCCCTTCTCCTCCTCCAATTCAGCCCACACAGGGCTCATATGGCAGTAAGATCTAGGCGCCATGTCTCCAGTCTCCGGAAAAGCCAGATTTACCAGCATCTGTTCCAGGACATGAAGCAGTGGAATTACATTGTTCATCCCATAGTCCTGGAGACTGACAAATAACGTGGCCTCTTCAAAGGGCCTGAGCAAACGGCAGGTATCACTCATGAGCTGACACTGGCTGACATCAAAGTTACACAGGGGAGTACTCTTGTCCACTTGGATCATCAATAAATAGCTAATGGACTTTCTCGGGTGGAAATGTCGCATATCAGCCTATGTTGGGGGATGCCTTTCTGGCACTGCAGCTCAATTAGGGTATGCTTTGTGGTGTACGAGTGGTTGAAGTGCATGCAAAGTTTTCTGGGCATTTTTAGGATGTCTTGCAGATGGGGTGAAGACTTCAGGAACCGCTTGACAACCAGATTGAACATGTGTGCAATGCAGGGTGCATGGCTCAGCACTCCTTGACGCAGCGCCGACACCTTGTTCTTCCGGTTGTTGGACACCATAGTTCTGATTTTTAGTTGTCACGGAGAAAGCCAAGATTCGATTTCTTCAAGGACACAGAGCAGTTCCTCCCCTGTGTGACTCTGTTCGCCCAGGCAAATAAGGTGCAGAACAGCTTGACACCGCCATGCCCTGCACATGTGGTATGCTGGAGGGGCACTGTGAATTGTCCCTGCAGTGGAGGTTGAGGACACGGTGGAGGATGAGGAGGTAGAGGCGGACATTGTCGCAGGACCAACGTCGTGAGAACGTGGAGGCAGAAGTGTTGTCACCTGGCCAAGTTGCTGGTGTGGCTGTGCAGTAACCACATCCTGGCCATAAAAGAAATGTATGGTCCCTGACCGTAGTTAGAGCTCCACATGTCGGCGCTGCCTTGCACTTTGGAAGACACCGACAGGCTCAAGGACTGGCCCACCTTCTGTTCTACATATTTGTGCATGGCTGGTACTGCCTTTTTTGGCAAATAAATGACAGCTTGGGACTCTCCATATTGGCTTGGCACTAGCCATCAATTCTCTGAAAGGTGCAGAGTCCACCACTTGGAAAGGGAGGGACTGCAGCACCATCAACTTGTCCAGGAGCACATTCAGCTTCTGTGCCATTGCATGAGTGCACACATACTGTTGTCTCTTGGCAATCACTTTGGTGATCAATTTCTGACGGAATGACTGATGAGGAGGATCAGGACCAGCAGGTTATGAGAAGGACAGACAGCTTCCTTTGGATGAGGTGGTGACTGCCTGAAATCGGGTGCATGCCACTGGGTGATGCAGTGGTTCCTGCGGCAGTCTGGACCACCACATCAGAGCCACGGTTCTCCCAGGCCACTTTATGGTGATGCTGCATATATTGACGCAGGGCCATGGTGCCAACATTGGCACTCTGGCCACACCTCCTCTTCTGCCCACAGAATCTATAAATAGCCATGTTCACCTCCTCCGGCGGCTTAACAACCGCAGGAGCCACACCGCTGAGTAGGTGATTTTACCTCCAACACTTCTCATTGACTGACTGCTACAGCCACTTCTTCCGTGAACCCCTGCACCACTACTTTCAGGGCAGGTAGGCTCCTGCATAGCTGGTGGTCTACCCCAGTCACGTTTGGCTCCTGACCACCCATACTGCCACCCTGCTGACTCCCGGCCACGCTAGCAATTTGCTGGCTCCGCCGCTGCCTCACAGGCAATCTGCCCCCCTCCACTTCCGATGAGGATGAGGCCCCTAATACACCCAGCTCACAAGTGTGATCAGCAAAATCATCATCATCGAGTACTGTATGCATGTCACAGATGCCCTTTTCAACGGTCTGTGGGTCAGGAGCTTCACGGCTCGCAACACCAGTTTTCATGCCACTCTCCTCATCACTACTGCCCGCCTAGCAGAGGAAGCGGCGGATGTCTCTTCCACATCTTGGCTGGACAGTAGCTTCTGACTGTCCTATAGTAGCTCGTCCTCGCTGTACAGTGGAGCTGAGCCCACAGCATATAATACTTGTCTGACTGAGTGAACAGAAAAGGACAGTTGAGGCACAGGGCTTGCTCCTGGGCCATGCCAACTAAGGGTTTTGTCTGACAAACCCACCGACTCTTGGCTGGGGGTGTCTGATCTCACTTCGGACGAAGTGGATGACCGAGTCAACCATTCAAGAACCGCTAGGTTGATGGTCAAGACATGACCGCTAGATGACACCGGGAGCTCAGGCTTCTAGCTGCGACTCCTGCTGGCTCACCACCTTACTCTTCTGGGACCTGTTTCTCTGTCTGACATACTGTTAGATCAAATAAATAAAATGGTAATTAAAACACCCCAAAAAAGTCTGTAATTTTCTCACTTCACCACACAACAGCTAATTAGCCCTTTTTTTCCAGTAATACACACCAAAGAAGGCTGTAGAATATATAACTGCACCAGTGAACATCAAATAGGCCCCTACTTTTTTCCACTTATACACGCCACAAAACGCTTTAGAGCATATAACTGCACCACTGAACGGCAAATAGGCCCTTACCTTTTTCCACTAATACACGCCAAAAAGGGATTTAGAACATATAACTGCACCACTGAATAGCAAATAGGTCCTTATTTTTTTCCATTTATACATGCCAGAAAAGGCTTTAGAACAGAGAACTGCACTGCTGAACGGCAAATAATATATACGTACTGTATATTTTTGCCACTTATACACACCAAAAAGAGCTTTAGTACATATAAATGTTCCCCTGAACGGCAAATATATATTTTTTCGCCACTTGTACATGCCAAAAAGGGCTTTAGCACATATAACTCCACCGCTGAACGGCAAATAGGCCCGTATTTTTTTCCGCTTATACACTCCACAAAAGGCTTTAGAACATATAACTTCACCGCTGACCAGCAAATAATATAGTTTTTTTTGCCACTAATACATGCTAAAAAAGAGCTTTAGAAAATATAACTGCACCATGTAACAGCAAATAATATATATATTTTTTGCCACTAATACACGGCAAAAAGGGCTGTAATTTTCTCACTTCACCACACAATGCCTAATAAGCCCTTTTTCCCCATTAACTAGATTAATACAAGCCAAAAAATGCTTTAGAACATATAACTGCACCGCACAAGGGCAAATAAGACGTATAAATATTTCCTTGTAATAAGCCCTGTTAATTTCTGTCAAACAGCACCTGCACCCTAATAACAAGAACTGTTTTCTGGAATTACAGAGCTGTATAATGACAATTTGGATCCCCAGTCAGTGCAGCAAGGTTTAATATGATTGTTCCTATTACCCAGGCAGCAAACTCCCCTAGCTGAACCCTGTTCTACTTCAATACTGTGGAATGATTCCTCCCTATCCTTTTCCTAAACTTCTATACAGCAAAATAAAAGTTTTAAAGTCTTTTCTACCACTGTGCCTTCTCTCCCTGCACTAAGTACACTGCAAAGTTGCTGAATCCAAGATGGCTGAGGCTATTTATAGGGCTGTGACATCACAGGGCTGGCTGTTGATTTGCTGCATGCATGGCATTGTGGGTGATCCCTTGTTCCCAGAGCTCCTTGCTCCATGTCCTAACACGTGCAGCAGCCATTTTAGGAAACTCGGATTCGGTGAGAATCAATACATGTGACTATAACTCTAAATATAATGTATGTACAAGGTGGATGTGTGAGTGGAAAAAAAAAATAGAAAAAATATGAGAAGAATATGATGTAAACATTTGAAAAATTGGCAATCTTTTTAAAGTCCACCATTGATAAAAAATATGAGGTAAAACAATGTGAAAATAATACAAATAAAAATGTGTATGTGAATGATATTTAAAGAATAAAATTTATGCATGAAAAAAATGATAAAAAAAGGTTACAGGGATTTTTTGGCAATAGAACACAGAAGGTGGTCAGATTGTTTCAATTCATCTGCTTGATGCTTATATGGGTCCTCTGAAGAACAAATTCTACGGGCACTCAGAAACTGCCTGACCGGTATTGACCTTATCATCTGTGAGGGGGTGAGATAAAGATGCATGTAAATAGGAATTGTGCGCCCTCATACACTAATTTGTTCCTGGGGCTATGTAAGAGCGATCCATTCCTGTCAGATCAATATGCATTGATGGACCATGCCATTTTACATCAATGACATATTTTTGATCTGGCAGGGAACAATAAGTGAACTGCATGATTTCTTTAAGATGTTGAAAAAGAACAACAAAAATATCAAATTACCTTCAAATTTGATAAAGATGTGAGTGATTTCCAGGATGTGAAACTCCAACGTGGTGTTGATGGTCACATCATGACTGATGTGTTCAGCAAAACCACAGCAGAAAATTCCTTTTTACATGCATCTTCACCTCACCCCCACAGATGATAAGGTCAACAACTGTCAGACGATTTCTGCATGCCTTTAGAATATGTTCTTCAGAGGACTGATATAAGTATCAAGCAGATGAATTGAAACAATGGTTCACCAATCGGAGATATAGTCAAAGATCCATAAAAAAGGCTCACAGAAGAGCCATAACAAGTTAATGTGATGATGAACAATTTTCTAAGAAAATGAGATCTGCAGACCACAGGGCATGGTTCATCGCAAACTATCATGCTAGATGGCCTGAATGAGGACATGTTTGGAAAAATATTGGCCTATTCTTTTGACGGACCCTGTTGTAGCTAAATATGCTACTCCAAAACCATCTTTAGTTGCAAGCAGGTTCAAGAATTGTCATCCCAATTTTGTAATCAGTCATCTTTTATTTTTAACAATCATTGTATTAATTGCTTTTTTATCGCACATATCGGTTTATTATACATTATAGTTATATTCACAATTAATTGCACATAATTTCATAACTTATCTATTTTATTTTTTTATCATGTATTATTATCAATCATGGGCATCAATTGCTTTTCTATCATTAATTGTCAAATACTTATGCATATTTAATACTTTATATTATTATCATTGGTTTGGCTGGTGCCTGCAAGATCTCGTGGGACTGCCCATGTTATCAATGAGTGAGAGGCTGATCACGTGACCTGAGCGGTCATGTGTTTGCCAACAGCATTATTGAGGCTGGTATTCATTGTAATACCCTTGTAAGCAGGGCTTTTTTTCTCAGAGAAAAGGTGGTGGAACTCACCCCCCCATCCCCTGGCCACACCCCTACCCACCCCTAGGACCACCCCCTAAAACCGCCCCTTTAGAGAACAGGGATGCAAGTAACATTTGGGGGGGGCTATAAAAGTAAATGTATGGAATTAAATAAAAAGCAATGCAGTAAAATGCACCAGGAGGCTGCCAGTCCATGCTGAGCCTTATAGTTCTACATTTCAACAACTAGTACAGCAAGTAGATTGTACGCAAAATAAATATTTACCAAAAGTGGTATATCAATTACCCATGCGCCATGACAAGTGCCCCGGCACCCACTATGCAGCATCTGATGGCTGAGCTTCAAGTGCAGGTCTGAATATTACAGTGGTGTATACCCAGCGCACGTAGAGGCTCTTATTATTGTATTTTACATTTAGTGATTACACTACTGGTTGCCTGCTCTTGACGTGCGTTTGTTTTTATTTTTATTGTTATGTGACGATTTGTATATAGTAAACATTAACTTTTAATTGATCATGTTTAATAGATAGTGAAACTTATAACTAACCTACTTAAATCATAAATTTAAAACTTTCATCAGTGGGCCTTTTCAGGTGCTATACTGGATGTATTATTTCACTGGCAGTCGTTTGACAATGTCAGCTATAGCTTAATTCAGCTAGCTGTTAGCCTCTCTGTATACTTAGATGGATATTATATCCGTTATAGTGTAAGCAGTTAATTTCAACATTGTAAGGCCTCATGCACACGACCGTTTTTTTTTAAGGTCCGCAAAAACGGGGTCCGTAGGTCCGTGATCCGTGACCGTTTTTTCGTCCGTGGGTCTTCCTTGTTTTTTGGAGGATCCACGGACATGAAAAATGAAAAAAAAATCTAAGTCAAGTTTAACATTGAAATGATAGGAAAAAACGGACACGGATCACGGACACGGATGACAATCTTGTGTGCATCCGTGATTTTCACGGACCCATTGACTTGAATGGGTCCGTGAACCGTTGGCCGTGAAAAAAATAGGACAGGTCATATTTTTTTCACGGCTAGGAAAAACGGATCACGGATGCGGCTGCCAAACGGTGCAGTTTCTGATTTTTCCACGGACCCATTGAAAGTCAATGGGTCCGCAAAAAAAAACGGAAAACGGCACAACGGCCACGGATGCACACAACGGTCGTGTGCATGAGGCCTTAGCGGACTGCTCAGTGCAAGTGCCTAATTTGGCACTGTGTCGTAACTTTATTAGTGATTATGCGGATGCTGGGGTGGCTGCCTGCTGCCTATCTTATTCCCTCCGTTCGGTCTGTGGTTAGGATTGCAGCATTATCTATGACTATGCTGCCTTCTTATAACGGCGCAGTCACTTGCTTCTACCAGCTTGCTGCACACTAGCCGGCGCACCCTAGGTTGGTCCACTGTGCTCTAAAATCTTAAGCGCTGCCCCCCGACATGTTTCGCCATAGATATGGCGTCCTCAGACTGCCCGATCCCCTGAGGACGCCATATCTATGGCGAAACATGTCGGGGGGTAGCGCTTAAGATTTTAGAGCACAGTGGACCAACCTAGGGTGCGCCGGCTAGTGAGCAGCAAGCTGGTAGAAGCAAGTGACTGCGCCGTTATAAGAAGGCAGCATAGTCATAGATAATGCTGCAATCCTAACCACAGACCGAACGGAGGGAATAAGATAGGCAGCAGGCAGCCACCCCAGCATCCGCATAATCACTAATAAAGTTACGATACAGTGCCAAATTAGGCACTAGCACTGAGCAGTCCGCTAACAATGTTGCAATTAACTGCTACACTATAACGGATATAATATCTATCTAAGTATACAGAGAGGCTAACAGCTAGCTGAAGTAAGCTATAGCTGACATTGTCAAACGACTGCCAGTGAAATAATACATCAAGTGCAGGTCTCACACCCTCGATAAACCGCACTGGCCGCTGCCCGCACGGCACAGCAATTATGCCATAATTATCGCTCACCTTCTTCTCATGATGATGGCGGATAGCTGGCTCTCAGCTGCCGCTGCTGCAACCGTTTCCCCTCCTCAGCCGCACTAACTTTTCAAATTAGCCTCGAGAACACATCTCCCCGCAGAGCGATTGGCTAGTAGCGATGACGTCACGTATTACCAAGGTAACGGCTGGAATGACAGCTTCAAAGCTCCACACCTCAGTTAGGAATAAGGGACTGTGCATGCGTGATCAGGTGGCTGCCAATTCAAATCCTCGGTCGGGCAATAATACAAACCTGTGGGACAGGAGTGACCGTGTCCCTGCAGAGGACTGTGCATCACATGACCAGTGGCGACTCTAGGAACAATATATAGGGGGGGCACGAAGATACCACAGTCAAAAATGGGGTTGCAAAAACAAAATAAGTATATATAAATAAGATTACAAAATACAAGAGAATTGCGGTATGCAGGGATACATTTATAATAAAACAATTTACTTACAAAAGAAGCTATTCAGTCTGCTGTGCCGTCCTCTGCTTGCTTCCACGGATTCTTTCCCCTTCTTTCTGTCTCTCGTCAGTGCGCAGGTGTACTGTAATGGTGGATCTGTGGAAGACACACTGTTATGGGGGCATCTGTGGATGACACTTATTATGCCTCTCATTAGCCCTCATTATGCCTCTCATCACACCTATATCAGCCCCTATGCCTCTCATTAGCCCCCATATCAGCCCTTATGCCTCATTAGCCCTCATTATTCCTCTTATTAGCCCCCATTAGGCCTCTTATCACCCCCATATCAGCCCCCATGCCTCATTAGCCCCCATATCAGCCCATATGCCTCATTAGCCCCCATATCAGCCCCTATGCCTCTTATTAGCCACATTATGCCTCTTATTAGCCCCCATATGCCTCATTAGCCCCATATCTCTCATTATCCCCCATATGCCTCATTAGCCCCATTATAAGCCATTATGCCTCTTAATAGCCCACATTATGCCTCTTATTAGCCCCATATGCCTCATTAGCCCCCCATATGCCTCATTAGCTCCCATATACCTAATTAGCCCCATTATAAGCCTTCATGCCTCATTAGCCCCATTATGCTCCTAATTAGCCCCCATTATGCCTCTAATTAGCCCCATTATACCTCTAATTAGCCACCATTATGCATCTAATTAGCCCCATTATGCCTCTAATTAGCCCCCATTATGCCTCATGATTAGCCCCATTATGCCTCATGATTAGCCCCCATATGCCTCATGATTAGCCCCCATATGCCTCATGATTAGCCCCCCCATATGCCTCATGATTATCCCCCATTATGCCTCATGATTAGCCCCCCATATGCCTCATGATTAGCCCCTCATATGCCTCATGATTAGCCCCCCATTATGCCTCATGATTAGCCCCCCATTATGCCTCATGATTAGCCCCCCATTATGCCTCTCATGATTAGCCCCCCATTATGCCTCTCATGATTAGCCCCCCCATTATGCCTCTCATGATTAGCCCCCCCCATTATGCCTCTCATGATTAGCCCCCCCCCATTATTCCCCCAGCAGCCACATTTTTCTATAAAATAAAAAAAACACTTACCGCTCCTGCTCCTGGACGCCGCCTGCAATTTTCTTTCTCCTCAGTCGACTGTGCTCTGAACTGGCGCGCACAGCGTGAGGTCACAGAGCGCCCTCACGCTGTGCGCAGTGCTGCACAGCCGACAGCCGAGGACCAGGAAGTGGTAAGTACAGAGCGTTTACCGCTTCCTGGTCCTTCGGTACTAATGAGAGTTCCATAATGGAAGCGCTCATTAGTATTCACCTGGGGGAATCAGCGAGGGGGCACCCAGGGGGGCAAAGAACAACATGGGGGGGGATTGCCCCCCCCCTCGCTCCCCTCTATGGACGCCACTACACATGACCCAGGGGCCTAAGCAGCGGGCCGGCTGGGCCCAGTAACTAAAGGGGGGCGGGGCGAGTCGGCAGAAAATAGGTGGCGGAACGCCATTCCGGTGCGTTCCGCCAGAAAAAAAGGCCTGCTTGTAAGTATGTAGGTATTTAACATAGATGGTGAGTGTTCTGCTCGATTGATTGGGGGCTACTTAAATCATGTCTAGCAGTGATGACGCCACCCCTGGATGAAGGATTGCAGAAACGTGCATTGGGGTTGGTGCCATCTGGGACAGAGACACACTATGGGTAACTACAGTTTTTCCAATGTTACTTTAGCCAGTATTTGCACTTGCACTTTATTTCTGGTCTTTTGATGGTTTACTGATATATGATATTGCTCATGTGGCCCCCTTCAGAGATGTTGCCATCTTACCTGCACTGTTGTTTTTAAACCTTTCTAATAATTTATTTGTATTGTTTAATTCATTTTGATGATAATTATGCGGACTGGCAATTTTTGTAGGTTTATGTATGTATGATTTGTTGTCAAAAGGCATTTCTTTATATATTTTATATGTTCATACTGTTTCCCAAAGGCGAGAACCGTGACAAGGGTTTCCATTTTTTTAATTTTTTCTGATGTGGTGTACTTGCTAACAAATGTACACAACTGTTGGCTGTTTTGTTTAGTTTTATAGATATTTCTTTAAGGTTTGTCTTAAGTTATTTGTCTAGCATTTTTGATGATGGGTTTTGCATATTTTTGTGGCTGGAGTTTTAGCAGCATTTTTTAGACAAAAAAAAAAGCCAGTGCCTAGTTGCATGGAAGTCAATGGTATGTATTAAAGGGTTTTCTCAACCTTGTAGTGCTTTTTTTTTTTTTAAATGCTTTTTCCCATAGACAATTGGAGAAAAAGCAGCCTGATAAAAAAACAAAAAACAAAAAACAGCAAAATGTGTGTCTAAAAATGACACCCCCTAGGAAACTTTCCTAATGGTATTTCACAAGCCTAAAACAATGCTAAAAATACTGTCTTTGGCAGTAAACTAAAAGATAATAGTAAAATATTGAGAAAAGTACATAATCAAAGTTTTGGTGTTTTGCTGCATTTTGGAGTCAGTGACATTTCAATTAAAGTATAGCATGTCTTTTTCTTATGTTTTCTCCTTAGGTTTCTCCACTGGATTTATAAGATGTCTGTATAAAATGCCAAAGGGTAGCACAAATACAGTAAAACTTTAGTGACCAATCATTTATATTTTATTTTTTTTTCATTTCTTTTCATTCTTGCATTCCAAGAACTATAGTTTTATTTTATTCTTTATGCTGCTTATTTTTAACAATACCATTTGGGGTACACACAACTCATTATTTAACTTTCTGAAGTGGGTAATGAAAAAAAAAAAAAAAAACATTTTTGCCATTGACTTTTATTTTTATTTTTTATTTTCAACAGAGGATGTGTGAGAGCTTAATTTCCTTGAGATGAGTTGTAGTCTTAAAGGGGTTGTCCAGGTTCAGAGCTGAACCTGGACAGCCCTCCATTTTCACCCAGGCAGCCCCCCTGACATGAGCATCGGAGCAGTTCATGCTCCGATGCTCTCCTTTGCCCTGCGCTAAATTGCACAGGGCAAAGGCATTTTTCTGAGTTCTGGTGACGTACCGGGGCTCTCTATGGGGCTGACAGAAACCCCGGTGACGTCACCGGCACTGATGGGCGGGATTTGGCTCTGCCCTAGCCAGTAAAACGGCTAGGGCAGAGCTAAAGCCCGCCCCTCAGAGCCGGTGACGTCACCGAACACACCGCTGGGCGGAAGTTACCGCCCGGCAGTGTGTTATTGAAAACACAAGAGCCCGTGCCCTGCGCGATCTAGCGCAGGGCACTGGAGCGCATCGGAGCATAAGATGCTCCGATGCTAGGCTCAGGGGGGCTGCCGGGGTGAAAATAAGGGTATGTCCGGGTTCAGCTCTGAACCCGGACAACCCCTTTAATTTATGTTACTTTGGAGGACATAAGACATTTTGATTCATTTTCTGTGTAACATACAGTACAGACCAAAAGTTTGGACACACCTTCTCATTCAAAGAGTTTCCTTTATTTCCATGACTATGAAAATTGTAGATTCACACTGAAGGCATCAAAACTATAAATAAACATCCAATGTGTGAGAGAGAATCTAAATCGCACATCCTCATTACTATGCTTTTGATACAACTACTGTTATAATTTTAAGCAAGATAAACAATGGCTATACAGCACTTCTGTGCCACGCCATAGTTAGAGTAGGTCCCCACTTAAAAGGAGGCGACCTTGTCGTGGTAAGTGGGCCTATGCTCTTTGATCAAACTGTATACTAATGCCTCCTAATAGTGCATAGCAAATTTATGATAAGAAGTGCTGTATAGCCATTGTTTATCTTGCTTAAAATTATAACAGCAGTTGTATCAAAAGCATAGTAATGAGGATATGCGATTTAGATTCTCTCTCACACATTGGATATTTTGTATAGACTTTGCTTTTCCCCCTCTCTGGATCAGCACTCCTCCCCATTCGGCTCAGGTGCTTTTAATCTGCAGAAGTCTGCATAGGGTTTAAAATTCCTACCAAATCTCAGTTGGTGTTCCTGAGAGGCTGTGAACAGGTGAGCTCTTTGCACCAGTTCACATGCGGTGCTGGACGGCGGCCGTCGCTGCTTTTGTGCCGTGCTGGTGGAGTAGTGGGACCCAGGGCCTTGGTGGCTTTTCTGCACAGTGGGTGCTGTGTGGCTACTGGGTCCCATTGCCTGCTGGAGCGGTGTGGGGGCGCGATGGTCGCCGCACTGCGCCGCGCCATAGTTAGAGTAGGTCCCCACTTAAAAGGAGGCGACCTTCCCCAATTTGCCCCTGTCACAAAAATGGAAAACATTTTTGTTAATGCAACGATGACTGTGTGGAACACAAAGTCTATAAGGGAAAGCTGTTCAAAATACCCATCCCATCTCCTGAGTCTAGGGGATTGTCTCCTCTCTTCTGGTGAAGGTTTTACAACCCTCCCGACACAAATTCAACACAACTCTATCTCACCTGCAGACCTCTTGGAAGAGGATGGAAGTATTCCAGACCTATCTTCAATGAAAGAAAAGCTCAGGACTCCGTTATTAAATAGCCTACATCACAATCTTATATCCAAGGCAGTAAAGAAAGCCATGAACCTAGATCAACAAACTAGAGATCCCTCCTGGTTTGAAAAGTTGATTACACAATCACAGTCACCCAAGAAACCTATCCATAATATAAGCCAGCAACTCCTCCTGATTGAAACACCGAGCTCATTATATTTCTTGAGAGAGTGGGAAAGAGACCTAAACATTAAATTCACAAAAGAAGACATTAAATGGATACTAATGTCACCAAAATGGTCCTCAAGATGCTCTAACATCCCAAAAAATACCTATAAAGTATTTTCTAGATGGTATCTCACACCAGTTAGATTAAGCCAGATGTATAGCAACACATCAGACAAATGCTGGAGATGCCTAAAGGAGAGAGGCACCTTCATACATATTTGGTGGACGTGCCCACAGATAAAAACATTCTGGTCCCAGATCTTTGATAACATTAACACTATTATAGAGAAAGGGAACACAAAGATTTCCATCAGTCCAGAAATTGCTCTATTAAACATACTTCCACACCATCTGACCTCACCGGATAAAAAACTGACAAGAGTCCTTCTTGCAGCAGCAAGATTACTTATAGCCTCCAATTGGAAAGTACAAGGGACCCTGTCCAGCACCTGCTGGTTGAACAAAGTAGCCTCCATCTCCAGACTAGAAGAATTATCATATTGGGAACTTAGAACCCATAGTAAATACAAAAAAATCTGGTCTCCATGGATGAAATGGTTCTCACTAAAGAGTCAAGCGCTGACTGGCTCATATGGTTCTGATATAGGGACTACTGTTACTCCTGGAGTTTAAAATAAGACATGGCATCCCACAACCCCCTCTTGATATCAACAAATCCTAGGTCTTGATACGATCTCAACTAGATGGGCACCCTTCCCTACCCCCTCCCTTCCTTTTCCCCTCTCTCCCTCTGTTTTTATACCCTATGTTTATGTTTATGTTCCTACGCCTTGCAGGTACTATTTTCATTTCCATTTCTGGAACTCGTTTTTGGCTTATCAGTTCCCATGACCTGTTTCCTATTCCAGACAACTCGGATAGTGGGTTCTCATGGAACCTGGGACTAGGTAAATTCTTGCTTACTTGGTATGTACTAAGTCCACCTTTTGGCATGATTTAATGTCAACTAGCAATATCTTCTGTTGTCTTTATAATCTGCCCCGTGGCAGGTTCTATATGTGGCATTTCTGATTACCTTGTCTTCAATGTACTTATAAGTCACGGGTCACCGGATTGTATATTGTCTCCAGAATAACTGTCTGTAATCGCTCTATGGACTGTACCTGCCTTTTGGCAGTTTGTTTAGCCATTTGTATGTCATCACCTTTTATTGAAAATTAATAAAAAGAATTTGAAAAAAAATAAAAAATAAAATAAAAGGAGGCGACCTTGTCGTGGTAAGTGGGCCTATGCTCTTTGATCAAACTGTATACTAATGCCTCCTAATAGTGCATAGCAAATTTATGATAAGAAGTGCTGTATAGCCATTCTTTATCTTGCTTAAAATTATAACAGTAGTTGTATCAAAAGCATAATAATGAGGATGTGCGATTTAGATTCTCTCACACATTGGCTATAAATAAACATATGTGGAATTATATACATAACAAAAATGTGTGAAACAACTGAAAATATGTCATATTCTAGGTTCTTCAAAGAAGCCACCTTTCGCTTTGATTGCTGCTTTGCACACTCTTGTTATTCTCTTGATGAGCTTCAAGAGGTAGTCATCTGAAATGGTTTTCCAACAGTCTTGAAGGAGTTCCCAGAGATGCTTAGCACTTGTTGGCCCTTTTGCCTTCACTCTCACCCCAAACCATCTTGATTGGATTCAGGTCCAGTGACTGTGAAGGCCAGGTCATCTGGCGCAGCACCCCATCACTCTCCTTCATGATCAAATAGCCCTAACACAGCCTGGAGGTGTGTTTGGGGCCATTGTCCTGTTGAAAAATAAATGATAGTCCAACTAAACGCAAACCGGATGGAATAGCATGCCGCTGCAAGATGCTGTGGTAGCCATGCTGGTTCAGTATGCCTTCAATTTTGAATATATCCCCAACAGTGTCACCAGCAAAGCACCCCCACACCATCACACCTCCTCTTTAGCCCAAACAAGTCTCTTCTGCTTGTTGCCTGTCCTTAGCAGTGGTTTCCTAGCAGATATTCTACCATGAAGGCCTGATTCACACAGTCTCCTCCTAACCCCATTTATAAGGCAATAAATCCCACTTATTAAACCTGAAAGGGCACACCTTTGAAGTCAAAACCATTTCAGGTGACTACCTCTTAAAGCTCATCAAGAGAATGCCAAGAGTGTGCAAAGCAGTAATGAAAGCAAAAGGTGGCTACTTTGAGGAACCTAGAATATGACATATTTTCAGTTGTTTCACACTTTTTTATTATGTATATAATTCCACATGTGTTAATTCATAGTTTTGATGCCTTCAGTGTGAATTTACAATTTTCATAGCCATGAAAATAAAGAAAACTCTTTGAATGAGAAGGTGTGTCCAAACTTTTGGTCTGTACTGTATTAGATAAAAATTCAATTCTAGTATTAAAAAAATAAATATAATTTATATTTTACAATGTTCAATGTGTGGGATAAATAATGTGATAATTCTATAGAGCAGGTCATTGCATATCTGGTGACACCAAATATGTGTATTGAATTTTGTTTTGTTATTTTATTTTTATTTAAAATCTCTTTTCAGGTAAAAGGTGATTTTTATATTATTAATTTTTTATTTGAGGATTTTAAGAACTGGGTTAATTTTTGTGATTTTCTGTCTTGTCTTCCAAAACTAATATCCTTTTTTACTTTCCTGTTCTTATAGGCTTATGCATGTTTATTTTTTGCAGTCCAAGTTTTTTTTTTTTTGTTTAATGGATTTATTTAATTTGTGGTACAGTATATTGAAGAATGGGTACAAATCATTTTGTTGGCAATACCAAATGTGTATTGTTTTTGTTTTCTACTTTTAAAAAATAAAAACTTTTCCAAAAAAACTACTTTACATAGCTATATACTGATAGCCATAACTTTTTTTTTTTACATTTCTTTTATCTATAGAGTTGTGAGATGTGTGGAAACCTATTTCTTTTGGGTGAGGTATATATTTTTTTTTTGTTTTTTTTTTACACTATTTTGGTGTACCTTTTGATAACTCTTTTTTAAATTTTTGGGGGAAAAGGTGACAAAAAACATTGAATTGTATAATAATCAGTATAGTCTTTGCAATTTAGAATAATTACTTATGTGATTTCACATCATGGGGTTCATGACCCCCATTATGCCTCTCATGATTAGCCCCCCCCATTATGCCCCCAGCAGCCACATTTTTCTATAAAATAAAAAAAACACTTACCGCTCCTGCTCCTGGACGCCGCCTGCAATTTTCTTTCTCCTCAGTCGACTGTGCTCTGAACTGGCGCGCACAGCGTGAGGTCACAGAGCGCCCTCACGCTGTGCGCAGCGCTGCACAGCCGACAGCCGAGGACCAGGAAGTGGTAAGTACAGAGCGTTTACCGCTTCCTGGTCCTTCGGTACTAATGAGAGTTCCATAATGGAAGCGCTCATTAGTATTCACCTGGGGGAATCAGCGAGGGGGCACCCAGGGGGGCAAAGAACAACATGGGGGGGGATTGCCCCCCCCCCTCGCTCCCCTCTATGGACGCCACTACACATGACCCAGGGGCCTAAGCAGCGGGCCGGCTGGGCCCAGTAACTAAAGGGGGGCGGGGCGAGTCGGCAGAAAATAGGTGGCGGAACGCCATTCCGGTGCGTTCCACCAGAAAAAAAGGCCTGCTTGTAAGTATGTAGGTATTTAACATAGATGGTGAGTGTTCTGCTCGATTGATTGGGGGCTATTTAAATCATGTCTTGCAGTGATGACGCCACCCCTGGATGAAGGATTGCAGAAACGTGCATTGGGGTTGGTGCCATCTGGGACAGAGACACACTATGGGTAACTACAGTTTTTCCAATGTTACTTTAGCCAGTATTTGCACTTGCACTTTATTTCTGGTCTTTTGATGGTTTACTGATATATGATATTGCTCATGTGGCCCCCTTCAGAGATGTTGCCATCTTACCTGCACTGTTGTTTTTAAACCTTTCTAATAATTTATTTGTATTGTTTAATTCATTTTGATGATAATTATGCGGACTGGCAATTTTTGTAGGTTTATGTATGTATGATTTGTTGTCAAAAGGCATTTCTTTATATATTTTATATGTTCATACTGTTTCCCAAAGGCGAGAACCGTGACAAGGGTTTCCATTTTTTTAATTTTTTCTGATGTGGTGTACTTGCTAACAAATGTACACAACTGTTGGCTGTTTTGTTTAGTTTTATAGATATTTCTTTAAGGTTTGTCTTAAGTTATTTGTCTAGCATTTTTGATGATGGGTTTTGCATATTTTTGTGGCTGGAGTTTTAGCAGCATTTTTTAGACAAAAAAAAAAGCCAGTGCCTAGTTGCATGGAAGTCAATGGTATGTATTAAAGGGTTTTCTCAACCTTGTAGTGCTTTTTTTTTTGTTAAATGCTTTTTCCCATAGACAATTGGAGAAAAAGCAGCCTGATAAAAAAACAAAAAACAAAAAACAGCAAAATGTGTGTCTAAAAATGACACCCCCTAGGAAACTTTCCTAATGGTATTTCACAAGCCTAAAACAATGCTAAAAATACTGTCTTTGGCAGAAAACTAAAAGATAATAGTAAAATATTGAGAAAAGTACATAATCAAAGTTTTGGTGTTTTGCTGCATTTTGGAGTCAGTGACATTTCAATTAAAGTATAGCATGTCTTTTTCTTATGTTTTCTCCTTAGGTTTCTCCACTGGATTTATAAGATGTCTGTATAAAATGCCAAAGGGTAGCACAAATACAGTAAAACTTTAGTGACCAATCATTTATATTTTATTTTTTTTCATTTCTTTTCATTCTTGCATTCCAAGAACTATAGTTTTATTTTATTCTTTATGCTGCTTATTTTTAACAATACCATTTGGGGTACACACAACTCATTATTTAACTTTCTGAAGTGGGTAATGAAAAAAAAAAAAAAAAACATTTTTGCCATTGACTTTTATTTTTATTTTTTATTTTCAACAGAGGTGTGTGAGAGCTTAATTTCCTTGAGATGAGTTGTAGTCTTAAAGGGGTTGTCCAGGTTCAGAGCTGAACCTGGACAGCCCTCCATTTTCACCCAGGCAGCCCCCCTGACATGAGCATCGGAGCAGTTCATGCTCCGATGCTCTCCTTTGCCCTGCGCTAAATTGCACAGGGCAAAGGCATTTTTCTGAGTTCTGGTGACGTACCGGGGCTCTCTATGGGGCTGACAGAAACCCCGGTGACGTCACCGGCACTGATGGGCGGGATTTGGCTCTGCCCTAGCCAGTAAAACGGCTAGGGCAGAGCTAAAGCCCGCCCCTCAGAGCCGGTGACGTCACCGAACACACCGCTGGGCGGAAGTTACCGCCCGGCAGTGTGTTATTGAAAACACAAGAGCCCGTGCCCTGCGCGATCTAGCGCAGGGCACTGGAGCGCATCGGAGCATAAGATGCTCCGATGCTAGGCTCAGGGGGGCTGCCGGGGTGAAAATAAGGGTATGTCCGGGTTCAGCTCTGAACCCGGACAACCCCTTTAATTTATGTTACTTTGGAGGACATAAGACATTTTGATTCATTTTCTGTGTAACATACAGTACAGACCAAAAGTTTGGACACACCTTCTCATTCAAAGAGTTTCCTTTATTTTCATGACTATGAAAATTGTAGATTCACACTGAAGGCATCAAAACTATAAATAAACATCCAATGTGTGAGAGAGAATCTAAATCGCACATCCTCATTACTATGCTTTTGATACAACTACTGTTATAATTTTAAGCAAGATAAACAATGGCTATACAGCACTTCTGTGCCACGCCATAGTTAGAGTAGGTCCCCACTTAAAAGGAGGCGACCTTGTCGTGGTAAGTGGGCCTATGCTCTTTGATCAAACTGTATACTAATGCCTCCTAATAGTGCATAGCAAATTTATGATAAGAAGTGCTGTATAGCCATTGTTTATCTTGCTTAAAATTATAACAGCAGTTGTATCAAAAGCATAGTAATGAGGATATGCGATTTAGATTCTCTCTCACACATTGGATATTTTGTATAGACTTTGCTTTTCCCCCTCTCTGGATCAGCACTCCTCCCCATTCGGCTCAGGTGCTTTTAATCTGCAGAAGTCTGCATAGGGTTTAAAATTCCTACCAAATCTCAGTTGGTGTTCCTGAGAGGCTGTGAACAGGTGAGCTCTTTGCACCAGTTCACATGCGGTGCTAGACGGCGGCCGTCGCTGCTTTTGTGCCGTGCTGGTGGATTAGTGGGACCCAGGGCCTTGGTGGCTTTTCTGCACAGTGGGTGCTGTGTGGCTACTGGGTCCCATTGCCTGCTGGAGCGGTGTGGGGGCGCGATGGTCGCCGCACTGCGCCGCGCCATAGTTAGAGTAGGTCCCCACTTAAAAGGAGGCGACCTTCCCCAATTTGCCCCTGTCACAAAAATGGAAAACATTTTTGTTAATGCAACGATGACTGTGTGGAACACAAAGTCTATAAGGGAAAGCTGTTCAAAATACCCATCCCATCTCCTGAGTCTAGGGGATTGTTTCCTCTCTTCTGGTGAAGGTTTTACAACCCTCCCGACACAAATTCAACACAACTCTATCTCACCTGCAGACCTCTTGGAAGAGGATGGAAGTATTCCAGACCTATCTTCAATGAAAGAAAAGCTCAGGACTCCGTTATTAAATAGCCTACATCACAATCTTATATCCAAGGCAGTAAAGAAAGCCATGAACCTAGATCAACAAACTAGAGATCCCTCCTGGTTTGAAAAGTTGATTACACAATCACAGTCACCCAAGAAACCTATCCATAATATAAGCCAGCAACTCCTCCTGATTGAAACATCGAGCTCATTATATTTCTTGAGAGAGTGGGAAAGAGACCTAAACATTAAATTCACAAAAGAAGACATTAAATGGATACTAATGTCACCAAAATGGTCCTCAAGATGCTCTAACATCCAAAAAAATACCTATAAAGTATTTTCTAGATGGTATCTCACACCAGTTAGATTAAGCCAGATGTATAGCAACACATCAGACAAATGCTGGAGATGCCTAAAGGAGAGAGGCACCTTCATACATATTTGGTGGACGTGCCCACAGATAAAAACATTCTGGTCCCAGATCTTTGATAACATTAACGCTATTATAGAGAAAGGGAACACAAAGATTTCCATCAGTCCAGAAATTGCTCTATTAACCCCTTAAGGACCGAGGACGTACCGGTACGCCCTATTTCCCGAGTCCTTAAGGACCGAGGACGTACCGGTACGTCCTGACTTAAAATCTGCATTCCGGCGCCGCGGGGGTTAATCGGAACGGGACGCCGGCTGAAATCATTCAGCCGGCATCCCGTAACAATGCAGTGGGGGGTCATTTGACCCCCCCGTGTCGGCGATCGCAGCAAACCGCAGGTCAATTCAGACCTGCGGTTTGCTGCGCTTTTTGCAGTTTCTGATCCCCGCGGTCCCTGACCGCGGGGATCAGAAACTTCAGAGTGCCTAAAATCAATATTGCGCACCCCCCCCTGCACCCCTGCATGATTTGATGGCGGCGGGTGGTGCAGGGGGGGTGTCGCAGGCGGTGGGGGCGTTGCGGGAGGCGGGCGGTGCGGCAGGCGGGATCGCGATCCCCCGCCCGCCTCCCATTGCATAATCGTTGGCGTCTAGTGGGTTATACCAGGGTGCCAGCACATTGCTGGCACCCTGGTATAAACGGCTGACATCGGTGATGCGATGTCAGCCGTTTAACCCTTTCCATGCAGCGGTCCGTACGGACCGCTGTATGGAAAAGGTTAACAGCGCAAGGAGCTCCCTCCCTTTCCGATCGGGGGGCTGCTGTGCCTTTGCAGCCCCCCGATGGGAGAGGGAGAGAGCCCCCAGAGAGCCCCCCGAAGCCCCGTCCTCACCCTTCCCCGTCTGCGAAGTTGTGACAGACGGGGAAGGTTCCCATGGCAACAGGACGCCTGCTCAGGCGTCCTGCTGTCCATGGTGCTGAACAGATCTGTGCTGAAAGCATAGATCTGTTCAGTGTAAGTAAAATACAGTGCAGAAACCTATATAGTTTCTGTACTGTATTTTACAGACATCAGACCCACTGGATCTTCAAGAACCAAGTGGGTCTGGGTCCAATTTTTTTAAAAAAAAGTGAAAAAAGTTAAGATAAAATAAAAAAACATTTATCACTGAATAAAAATAAAAATAAAAAAATACACTACACATATTAGGTATCGCCGCGTCCGTAACGACCTGATCTATAAAACGGTCATGTTACTTTCCCCGCACGGTGAACGCCATAAAAATAAAAAAATAAAAACTATGAGAAAATTGAAATTTTGCCCACCTTACTTCCCAAAAAAGGTAATAAAAGTGATCAAAAAAGTCGCATGTACGCCAAAATAGTACCAATAAAACCGTCATCTCATCCCGCAAAAAATGAGACCCTACTCAAGATAATCGCCCAAAAACTGAAAAAACTATGGCTCTTAGACTATGGAAACACTAAAACATGATTTTTTTTGTTTCAAAAATAAAATAATTGTGTAAAACTTTTATAAATAAAAATAAAGTATACATATTAGGTATCGCCGCGTCCGTATCGACCGGCTCTATAAAATTATCACATGACCTAACCCCTCAGGTGAGCACCGTAAAAAAAAAGAAAAAAAAAGTGTAAAAAAAGCAATTTTTTGCCATCTTACGTCACAAAAAGTGTAATAGCAAGCGATCAAAAAAGTCATATGCACCCCAAAATAGTGCCAATCAAACCGTCATCTCATCCCGCAAAAAATTAGACCCTACTCAAGATAATCGCCCAAAAACTGTAAAAACTATGGCTCTTAGACTATGGAGACACTAAACAATTTTTTGGTTTTAAAAATGAAGTTATTGTATAAAACTTACATAAATAAAAAAAATTGTATACATATTAGGTATCGCCGCGTCCGTGACAACCTGCTCTATAAAATTACCACATGATCTAACCTGTCAGATGAATGTTGTAAATAACAAAAAAAAAAACGTGCCAAAAAAGCTATTTCTTGTTACCTTGCCGCACAAAAAGTGTAATATAGAGCAACCAAAAATCATATGTACCCTAAACTAGTACCAACAATACTGCCACCCTATTCCGTACTTTCTAAAATGGGGTCACTTTTTTGGAGTTTCTACTCTAGGGGTGCATCGGGGGGGCTTCAAATGGGACATGGTGTCAAAAAAACTGTCCAGCAAAATCTGCCTTCCAAAAACCGTATGGCATTCCTTTCCTTCTGTGCCCTGCCGTGTGCCCGTACAGCAGTTTACGACCACATATGGGGTGTTTCTGTAAACTACAGAATCAGGGCCATAAATAATGAGTTTTGTTTGGCTGTTAACCCTTGCTTTGTAACTGGAAAAAAAATATTAAAATGGAAAATCTGCCAAAAAAGTGAAATTTTGAAATTGTATCTCTATTTTCCATTAAATCTTGTGCAACACCTAAAGGGTTGACAAAGTTTGTAAAATCAGTTTTGAATACCTTGAGGGGTGTAGTTTCTTAGATGGGGTCACTTTTTTGGAGTTTCTACTCTAGGGGTGCATCAGGGGGGCTTCAAATGGGACATGGTGTCAAAAAAACTGTCCAGCAAAATCTGCCTTCCAAAAACCGTATGGCATTCCTTTCCTTCTGCGCCCTACTGTGTGCCCGTACAGCAATTTACGACCACATATGGGGTGTTTCTGTAAACTACAGAATCAGGGCCATAAATAATGAGTTTTGTTTGGCTGTTAACCCTTGCTTTGTAACTGGAAAAAAAATATTAAAATGGAAAATCTGCCAAAAAAGTGAAATTTTGAAATTGTATCTCTATTTTCCATTAAATCTTGTGCAACACCTAAAGGGTTGACAAAGTTTGTAAAATCAGTTTTGAATACCTTGAGGGGTGTAGTTTCTTAGATGGGGTCACTTTTTTGGAGTTTCTACTCTAGGGGTGCATCAGGGGGGCTTCAAATGGGACATGGTGTCAAAAAAACTGTCCAGCAAAATCTGCCTTCCAAAAACCGTATGGCATTCCTTTCCTTCTGTGCCCTACTGTGTGCCCGTACAGCAATTTATGACCACATATGGGGTGTTTCTGTAAACTACAGAATCAGGGCCATAAATAATGAGTTTTGTTTGGCTGTTAACCCTTGCTTTGTAACTGGAAAAAAAATATTAAAATGGAAAATCTGCCAAAAAAGTGAAATTTTGAAATTGTATCTCTATTTTCCATTAAATCTTGTGCAACACCTAAAGGGTTGACAAAGTTTGTAAAATCAGTTTTGAATACCTTGAGGGGTGTAGTTTCTTAGATGGGGTCACTTTTATGGAGTTTCTACTCTAGGGGTGCATCAGGGGGCTTCAAATGGGACATGGTGTCAAAAAAACTGTCCAGCAAAATCTGGCTTCCAAAAACCATACGGCGCACCTTTCACTCTACGCCCCGCTGTGTGGCCGTACAGTAGTTTACGGCCACATTTGGGGTGTTTCTGTAAACAGCAGAGTCAGGGCAATAAAGATACAGTCTTGTTTGGCTGTTAACCCTTGCTTTGTTAGTGGAAAAAATGGGTTAAAATGGAAAATTAGGCAAAAAAATGAAATTCTCAAATTTCATCCCAATTTGCCAATAACTCTTGTGCAACACCTAAAGGGTTAACGAAGTTTGTAAAATCAGTTTTGAATACCTTGAGGGGTATAGTTTCTTAGATGGGGTCACTTTATGGAGTTTCTACTCTAGGGGTGCATCAGGGGGCTTCAAATGGGACATGGTGTCAAAAAAACTGTCCAGCAAAATCTGGCTTCCAAAAACCATACGGCGCACCTTTCACTCTACGCCCCGCTGTGTGGCCGTACAGTAGTTTACGGCCACATTTGGGGTGTTTCTGTAAACAGCAGAGTCAGGGCAATAAAGATACAGTCTTGTTTGGCTGTTAACCCTTGCTTTGTTAGTGGAAAAAATGGGTTAAAATGGAAAATTAGGCAAAAAAATGAAATTCTCAAATTTCATCCCAATTTGCCAATAACTCTTGTGCAACACCTAAAGGGTTAACGGAGTTTGTAAAATCAGTTTTGAATACCTTGAGGGGTGTAGTTTATAGAATGGGGTCATTTTTGGGCGGTTTCTATTATGTAAGCCTCGCAAAGTGACTTCAGAGCTGTAGTGGTCCCTAAAAATTGGGTTTTTGTAAATTTCTGAAAAATTTCAAGATTTGCTTCTAAACTTCTAAGCCTTGTAACATCCCCAAAAAATAAAATATCATTCCCAAAATAATTCAAACATGAAGTAGACATATGGGGAATGTTAAGTCATCACAATTTTTGGGGGTATTACTATGTATTACAGAAGTAGAGAAACTGAAACTTTGAAATTTGCTAATTTTTCTAAATTTTTGGTAAATTAGGTATTTTATTATGCAAAAAAATTAATTTTTTTGACTTTATTTTACCAGTGTCATGAAGTACAATATGTGACGAAAAAACAATCTCAGAATGGCCTGGATAAGTCAAAGTGTTTTAAAGTTATCAGCACTTAAAGTGACACTGGTCAGATTTGCAAAAAATGGCCTGGTCCTTAAGGTGAAAATGAGCCCGGTCCTTAAGGGGTTAAACATACTTCCACACCATCTGACCTCACCGGATAAAAAACTGACAAGAGTCCTTCTTGCAGCAGCAAGATTACTTATAGCCTCCAATTGGAAAGTACAAGGGACCCTGTCCAGCACCTGCTGGTTGAACAAAGTAGCCTCCATCTCCAGACTAGAAGAATTATCATATTGGGAACTTAGAACCCATAGTAAATACAAAAAAATCTGGTCTCCATGAATGAAATGGTTCTCACTAAAGAGTCAAGCGCTGACTGGCTCATATGGTTCTGATATAGGGACTACTGTTACTCCTGGAGTTTAAAATAAGACATGGCATCCCACAACCCCCTCTTGATATCAACAAATCCTAGGTCTTGATACGATCTCAACTAGATGGGCACCCTTCCCTACCCCCTCCCTTCCTTTTCCCCTCTCTCCCTCTGTTTTTATACCCTATGTTTATGTTTATGTTCCTACGCCTTGCAGGTACTATTTTCATTTCCATTTCTGGAACTCGTTTTTGGCGAACTTATCAGTTCCCATGACCTGTTTCCTATTCCAGACAACTCGGATAGTGGGTTCTCATGGAACCTGGGACTAGGTAAATTCTTGCTTACTTGGTATGTACTAAGTCCACCTTTTGGCATGATTTAATGTCAACTAGCAATATCTTCTGTTGTCTTTATAATCTGCCCCGTGGCAGGTTCTATATGTGGCATTTCTGATTACCTTGTCTTCAATGTACTTATAAGTCACGGGTCACCGGATTGTATATTGTCTCCAGAATAACTGTCTGTAATCGCTCTATGGACTGTACCTGCCTTTTGGCAGTTTGTTTAGCCATTTGTATGTCATCACCTTTTATTGAAAATTAATAAAAAGAATTTGAAAAAAAATAAAAAATAAAATAAAAGGAGGCGACCTTGTCGTGGTAAGTGGGCCTATGCTCTTTGATCAAACTGTATACTAATGCCTCCTAATAGTGCATAGCAAATTTATGATAAGAAGTGCTGTATAGCCATTCTTTATCTTGCTTAAAATTATAACAGTAGTTGTATCAAAAGCATAATAATGAGGATGTGCGATTTAGATTCTCTCACACATTGGCTATAAATAAACATATGTGGAATTATATAGATAACAAAAATGTGTGAAACAACTGAAAATATGTCATATTCTAGGTTCTTCAAAGAAGCCACCTTTCGCTTTGATTGCTGCTTTGCACACTCTTGTTATTCTCTTGATGAGCTTCAAGAGGTAGTCATCTGAAATGGTTTTCCAACAGTCTTGAAGGAGTTCCCAGAGATGCTTAGCACTTGTTGGCCCTTTTGCCTTCACTCTCACCCCAAACCATCTTGATTGGATTCAGGTCCAGTGACTGTGAAGGCCAGGTCATCTGGCGCAGCACCCCATCACTCTCCTTCATGATCAAATAGCCCTAACACAGCCTGGAGGTGTGTTTGGGGCCATTGTCCTGTTGAAAAATAAATGATAGTCCAACTAAACGCAAACCGGATGGAATAGCATGCCGCTGCAAGATGCTGTGGTAGCCATGCTGGTTCAGTATGCCTTCAATTTTGAATATATCCCCAACAGTGTCACCAGCAAAGCACCCCCCACACCATCACACCTCCTCTTTAGCCCAAACAAGTCTCTTCTGCTTGTTGCCTGTCCTTAGCAGTGGTTTCCTAGCAGATATTCTACCATGAAGGCCTGATTCACACAGTCTCCTCCTAACCCCATTTATAAGGCAATAAATCCCACTTATTAAACCTGAAAGTGCACACCTTTGAAGTCAAAACCATTTCAGGTGACTACCTCTTAAAGCTCATCAAGAGAATGCCAAGAGTGTGCAAAGCAGTAATGAAAGCAAAAGGTGGCTACTTTGAGGAACCTAGAATATGACATATTTTCAGTTGTTTCACACTTTTTTATTATGTATATAATTCCACATGTGTTAATTCATAGTTTTGATGCCTTCAGTGTGAATTTACAATTTTCATAGCCATGAAAATAAAGAAAACTCTTTGAATGAGAAGGTGTGTCCAAACTTTTGGTCTGTACTGTATAAGATAAAAATTCAATTCTAGTATTAAAAAAATAAATATAATTTATATTTTACAATGTTCAATGTGTGGGATAAATAATGTGATAATTCTATAGAGCAGGTCATTGCATATCTGGTGACACCAAATATGTGTATTGAATTTTGTTTTGTTATTTTATTTTTATTTAAAATCTCTTTTCAGGTAAAAGGTGATTTTTATATTATTAATTTTTTATTTGAGGATTTTAAGAACTGTGTTAATTTTTGTGATTTTCTGTCTTGTCTTCCAAAACTAATATCCTTTTTTACTTTCCTGTTCTTATAGGCTTATGCATGTTTATTTTTTGCAGTCCAAGTTTTTTTTTTTGTTTAATGGATTTATTTAATTTGTGGTACAGTATATTGAAGAATGGGTACAAATCATTTTGTTGGCAATACCAAATGTGTATTGTTTTTGTTTTCTACTTTTAAAAAATAAAAACTTTTCCCAAAAAACTACTTTACATAGCTATATACTGATAGCCATAACTTTTTTTTTTTTACATTTCTTTTATCTATAGAGTTGTGAGATGTGTGGAAACCTATTTCTTTTGGGTGAGGTATATATTTTTTTTTTGTTTTTTTTTTACACTATTTTGGTGTACCTTTTGATAACTCTTTTTTAAATTTTTGGGGGAAAAGGTGACAAAAAACATTGAATTGTATAATAATCAGTATAGTCTTTGCAATTTAGAATAATTACTTATGTGATTTCACATCATGGGGTTCATGATCCAGTTTACAGAAAACTAATTAATAGAATACCACTTTTTATGTTGAAAACCGGACGTTTCGGTCCACATGGACCTTCTTCAGCGGCTTTAGATTTCTGTGGTCTTGTTTGGGGTTAGATTGCGACTGGATCTAAGCCACAAAATAGACCACAGAATTCTAAAGCAATATTCTGAGTGCTGCATATTAAATCGAGTCCTTGCTGGCACCAGAATTATCTAATATGCGGTACCCCATCATCTAACACAAAAAAAAAAAAACAAAAAAAAAAAAAACATTGAATCATGCATTTTCATCATTTTCACTTTAGTTTTTTTGGATGCAGTGATAGCAATTACATTTAATTTTTTGTTTGTTTTTATGTGTAAAATTGGTAAAATGTGATGATTTTGAATGTAATATTTTATTTTAATTTTTTTTACTGTAATTTCTAGTACCTTTAGAGGAGTTGTATGTGGAAACACTTGTACCAAAGACTCCAAAAAAGTCTGGAGTCTTACAATTTCACCATGGGGTCTCTGATCAGAGGATATGACAGAGGAACCCCCTTCCCTTTGTCTAACTGTTTAGATGTCAAAAACATGTATGTATGGTCAGTAACAAAACTAAGATAATATTAAAATAGTCAAAATAAATAAATACCTAATTGTTTGAAATGGGAATGTTACACCATATACTATACGTGGTTCTTAACATAAATGTGTTTTAGTATTTTTATATGTCACAATACAGAAAATCACTGAAAATGGTGCACTACAATGGTAGATGCAATTGACAATATATGGCTAAACCCTCACAGTGATATTAAAATAAGACTTTCGGCAATATATTGTTATATCAAGAACATACCAGAGCCCGCACACAATGTCAAGGTATCCCAATGTGGCACGGGACCTAACGCTAACCTACCTATGCAGTATGGAAAATTTATGATAGGTGCATAAGGTCCGACACACAGACAGCAGCTCCAGTGTGAAATCACACATACAATGGGAGGAGGGAGGAGCCTGGGAGTCCCACCTATAACTGGGTCAGGTGCACCTGAATGTTACCCATAGATCAAAATTAAGGCACATTCAAACCTGAGGCTGCCTCACCTCCAAGCATACATATGCAAACAAAATCACAAAATAAAGTGGTCAAAGGGCAAAATATGTTCATTGTATGTGTGATACATTGTATGTGTGATTTTACACTGGAGGTAACTGGGAGCTGCTGGCTGTGTGTTGGACCTTATGCACCTATCATAAATTGTCCATACGGCATAGGTATGTTAGCGTTAGGTCCCGTGCCACATTGAGATACCTTGCCAGCGTGTGCGGGCTCCGGTATGTTCTTGATATAAGAATATACTGACAAAAGTCTCATTTTAATATCGGTGTGAGGGTTTAGCCATATATTGTCAATTGCATCTACCATTGTAGTGCACCATTTTCAGTGATTTTCTGTATCTTATAAGCCCCAGCCGCACATTTGTCTTACATGTGGTCCGTTGCAGGCATCCTTCATTGTATACATTTTTTGCTGGGGATTGCTGTTGGCAATGGATCACATGATTTTCTCCCCCGATTAGTAATGCGCTACAGCATATGGGGTTTTGAGCATTTTCTGCTTTTAAGACCTTTTAGGATGTTTTTGCTATATATGTGGTTCGCTGCCAGCATCCTCCAATGTATGCATTTTTGCTGGGGATTGCTGTTAGCAAAGGATCAGATGGGCAGGATTTGCTCCCCCGGGTAAAAATGTGCTACAACATTAGGGATTTTAAGCATCTTTTGCCTTTTGACCACTTTATTCTGTGATTTTGTATGTTACAATGCATAAAAAACTAAGTTACTAAAGCAGGCTCTTATGCATTGATATTCAGTAACAGTAAGAATTTGTATGGCTAGAAACAATAAAAATGACATACTCGGATTGTTATTTTATGGTGCATCAAATAGAGATAAAACTTAATGGGGTACAAAAATACATTGCATTTTCTGTTGGAAATTCTACGACTCAAGACCAAAATGTGAATGAAAGCAGATTAAAAATCATTTGACAGTTTTGTCTACCATACTGAATACTTAATGTCTCATAGAAACTGCACTGCAATTAGAATTGTTTGAAGCCATTTTTTGGTGTGGCTCTACTCTCATTTGCCGTTGTGCTATATTTGCTGTGCATTTAGTATATTAATGTAAGAGTAAGTAATGTTCCTAATCTTATAAGCACTATAGTACTGTATATATGAGCACAAAAAAAAGGAAAGGAAATGGTAGCCAGGTTATAATATAATAAATATTGCTCATTTCCAGTTTACTTTGTAATCTTTTACAGTGCAATCATTATTGGCCCCAATGAATTCCTTTCTGCCATAGCAATCTTCATTTTTTTGTTCTGTTTTCACTTAACACACTTCAAGTGTCAGAGCTTTTTTTTTATTTTTTCATTCACATATGGCTTATGTTTGTGGGACAAGTTGTCCTTTCAAATGGCACCATTTAATAGTACATATCTATACATATACAGCGGATATAAAAAGTATACACACCCCTGTTAAAATGTAAGGTTTCTGTGATGTAAATAAATGAAACAAAGATAAATAATTTCAGAACTTTTTCCACCTTTAATGGACCTATAAACTGTACAACTCAATTGAAAAACAAACTGAAATCTTTTAGGTGGAGGGAAGATAAAATATAAAAATAAAACAATATGGTTGCATAAGTGTGCACAGCCTTAAACTAATTCTTTGTTGAAGCACCTTTTGATTTTATTACAGCACTCAGCTCAGTCTTTTTGGGAATGAGTCTATCAGCATGGCACATTTTGGATGTATCTACCATACCCTCATTTGAGTCATATCTAAATCGCAACCCTTACGGTTTGCGATTTGTATGCTCCCTTGATGTGGCCTCAGTAAACTTTCTGGATCTTACCCTTAAAGGCACTGTAGGTATTACTATTAAGACTGCGACTTACCGCAAAATCACTGCACGGAATACCATTCTCCGGACTAACAGCCATCACCCAATACATACAGTGAAGGCTGTACCAGTCAGCAAATTTATCAGAACCAGACCTAATTCCAGTAATGAGGACTCCTTCCAAAATGAAATTAAGATCTTTTCTGATCAACTTACCGCCAGAGATTATCCTGGGTGGATGCTCAGACGAGCACAAACAATAGCGCAAAAGAAGACTCGCAGAGAACTTCGTTTTGGTAAAATGTGCCGACACTGGTTCTCACCTATAGCAAACAATTCAACAAAATTAAAAACATCTTTTTTAGGTGTATTCCGATGCTATTTGAGGACCAAACTACGTACTCTCTGCTCAGGGATGGCCACAGGGTGGTCTCGAGACGACCCCCATCTCTTGCGACTTCCCTGTCGCCATCCCTTTATCTATCTGCTTCCAAACAAAGATCAACCTGGCTAAAATATGCTAGCTTTTCAAAGTGTTGGAGTCATCCCTGCAAAGCATGCAGCCATGTTATTGCTCGCAAGGTTTTCCATAATTCCAACAATACGGAATCCTTTCCGATCAAAACATATATAAATTGCAACACCACCGGTGTAGTATATGTTATAGAATGCACAGAGAGTCAACTTTTATATGTGGGATGTACATCTCAGAAATTTAAAACAAGAATATTAGAACATCTGAATTACATCACCAATAGTGCATATGTAAACATATCCAATGCAGCTAAACATTTTATTTCTTCCCACAACAAAAGTCTTTTTCAGCTTATGCCACTGAACGTGTTGTGCTTCCACATAGAGGCGGTGATTTAACCGGTCGATTCATTCCTCCTGGATGCATCCGTGCGTCATCTCACGAGAGGCGAGATTTCCTGTGAACGCGCGCACACAGGCGCGCACGTTCACAGGAACGGAAGGTAAGCGAGTGGATCTCCAGCCTGCCAGCAGCGATCGTTCGCTGGCATGCTGGAGATGCAATTTTTTTTAACCCCTAACAGGTATATTAGACGCTACCTGGTCCTCTGGTGGTCCCTTTTGCTTGGATCGACCACCAGAGGACCAGGTAGCTCAGTAGAGTAGCACCAAACACCACTACACTACACCCCCCCCGTCACTTATTAACCCCTTATGAACCCCTGATCACCCCATATAGACTCCCTGATCACCCCCCTGCCATTTATCACCCCCCTGTCATTGATCACCCCCCTGTAAGGCTCCATTCAGACGTCCATATGATTTTTACGGCTCCACGGATACATGGATCGGATCCGCAAAACACACACGGACGTCTGTATGGAGCCTTACAGGGAGGTGATCAATGACAGGGGGGTGATCACCCAAATAGACTCTCTGATCACCCCCCTGTCAGGCTCCATTCAGACGTCCGTATGATTTTTACGGATCCACGGATACATGGATCGGATCCGCAAAACACATACGGACGTCTGAATGGAGCCTTAGAGGGGGGTAATCATTGACAGGATGGTCATCACCCGACTCCCTGATCACCCCCCTGTCAATGATTACCCCCCTCTAAGGCTCCATTCAGACGTCCGTATGTGTTTTGCGGATCCGATCCATGTATCCGTGGATCCGTAAAAATCATACGGACGTCTGAATGGAGCCTGACAGGGGGGTGATCAGAGAGTCTATTTGGGTGATCACCCCCCTGTCATTGATCACCTCCCTGTAAGGCTCCATACAGACGTCCGTGTGTGTTTTGCGGATCCGATCCATGTATCCGTGGAGCCGTAAAAATCATATGGACGTCTGAATGGAGCCTTACAGGGGGGTGATCAATGACAGGGGGGTGATAAATGGCAGGGGGGTGATCAGGGAGTCTATATGGGGTGATCAGGGGTTCATAAGGGGTTAATAAGTGACGGGGGGGGTGTAGTGTAGTGGTGTTTGGTGCTACTCTACTGAGCTACCTGGTCCTCTGGTGGTCGATCCAAGCAAAAGGGACCACCAGAGGACCAGGTAGCGTCTAATATACCTGTTAGGGGTTAAAAAAAATTGCATCTCCAGCATGCCAGCGAACGATCGCTGCTGGCAGGCTGGAGATCCACTCGCTTACCTTCCGTTCCTGTGAACGTGCGCGCCTGTGTGCGCGCGTTCACAGGAAATCTCGCCTCTCGTGAGATGACGCACGGATGCATCCAGGAGGAATGAATCGACCGGTTAAATCACCGCCTCTATGTGGAAGCACAACACGTTCAGTGGCATAAGCTGAAAAAGACTTTTGTTGTGGGAAGAAATAAAATGTTTAGCTGCATTGGATATGTTTACATATGCACTATTGGTGATGTAATTCAGATGTTCTAATATTCTTGTTTTAAATTTCTGAGATGTACATCCCACATATAAAAGTTGACTCTCTGTGCATTCTATAACATATACTACACCGGTGGTGTTGCAAAACACATACGTACGTCTGATTGGAGCCTTACAGGGGGGGGTGATTACCCCATATAGACTCCCTGATCACCCCACTGTCATTGATCACCCCCCTGTAAGGCTCCATTCAGACGTCTGTATGTGTTTTGCAGATCCGCGAATCCACGGATCCGCAAAACACGGACACCGCTGATCCGCAAAACACGGACACTGGCAATGTGCTTTCCACATTTTGCGGATCCGCACATTGCCAGAACTATATAGAAAATGCCTTTTCTTGTCCGCAATTGATAATTGCAAGAATAGGACATGTTCTATAGGCTCTACAAAAAACGCAGTGTTCGCCCGATCAGGCCTGATCTTGTGCAGTCCGCCCCACCGCAGTGACAGAATATTTTTTTCTGATCACTGCAAAAACACAGTAAAATCGCTGCGGCGCTATAAAAAGATCACTTTTGAGCGGCATGGCGAGTACATAGAAGATTTTTTTTCGGGCACAAGTTAGTGGAATATTCCACTAACTTGTGACCAAAAAAAAATCTCACATGAACTCACCATACCCCTCACAGAATCCAAATGCGTAAAAAATGTTAGACATTTATTTTCCAGACTTCTTCTCACGCTTTAGGGCCCCTAAAATGCCAGGGCAGTATAAATACCCCACAAATGACCCCATTTCGGAAAGAAGACACCCCAAGGTATTCGCTGAGGGGCATAGTGAGTCCATGAAAGATTGATTTTTTTTGTCACAAGTTAGCGGAAAGGGAGACTTTGTGAGAAAAGAAAACTTCT
Organism: Bufo gargarizans; assembly: GCF_014858855.1. NCBI lineage: Eukaryota > Metazoa > Chordata > Amphibia > Anura > Bufonidae > Bufo > Bufo gargarizans. The sequence continues at coordinate 292,007,952 of NC_058084.1, read as the reverse complement.
ACACTACGTGCAAAATTATTAGGCAAATGAGTATTTTGACCACATCATCCTCTTTATGCATGTTGTCTTACTCCAAGCTGTATAGGCTCGAAAGCCTACTACCAATTAAGCATATTAGGTGATGTGCATCTCTGTAATGAGAAGGGGTGTGGTCTAATGACATCAACACCCTATATCAGGTGTGCATAATTATTAGGCAACTTCCTTTCCTTTGGCAAAATGGGTCAAAAGAAGGACTTGACAGGCTCAGAAAAGTCAAAAATAGTGAGATATCTTGCAGAGGGATGCAGCACTCTTAAAATTGCAAAGCTTCTGAAGCGTGATCATCGAACAATCAAGCGTTTCATTCAAAATAGTCAACAGGGTCGCAAGAAGTGTGTGGAAATACCAAGGCGCAAAATAACTGCCCATGAACTGAGAAAAGTCAAGCGTGCAGCTGCCAAGATGCCACTTGCCACCAGTTTGGCCATATTTCAGAGCTGCAACATCACTGGAGTGCCCAAAAGCACAAGGTGTGCAATACTCAGAGACATGGCCAAGGTAAGAAAGGCTGAAAGACGACCACCACTGAACAAGACACACAAGCTGAAACGTCAAGACTGGGCCAAGAAATATCTCAAGACTGATTTTTCTAAGGTTTTATGGACTGATGAAATGAGAGTGAGTCTTGATGGGCCAGATGGATGGATTGGTAAAGGGCAGAGAGCTCCAGTCCGACTCAGACGCCAGAAAGGTGGAGGTGGAGTACTGGTTTGGGCTGGTATCATCAAAGATGAGCTTGTGGGGCCTTTTTGGGTTGAGGATGGAGTCAAGCTCAACTCCCAGTCCTACTGCCAGTTTCTGGAAGACACCTTCTTCAAGCAATGGTACAGGAAGAAGTCTGCAAGGTAAGAAAAACATGATTTTCATGCAGGACAATGCTCCATCACACGCGTCCAAGTACTCCACAACGTGGCTGGCAAGAAAGGGTATAAAAGAAGAAAATCTAATGACATGGCCTCCTTGTTCACCTGATCTGAACCCCATTGAGAACCTGTGGTCCATCATCAAATGTGAGATTTACAAGGAGGGAAAACAGTACACCTCTCTGAACAGTGTCTGGGAGGCTGTGGTTGCTGCTGCACGCAATGTTGATGGTGAACAGATCAAAACACTGACAGAATCCATGGATGGCAGGCTTTTGAGTGTCCTTGCAAAGAAAGGTGGCTATATTGGTCACTGATTTGTTTTTGTTTTGTTTTTGAATGTCAGAAATGTATATTTGTGAATGTTGAGATGTTATATTGGTTTCACTGGTAAAAATAAATAATTGAAATGGGTATATATTTGTTTTTTGTTAAGTTGCCTAATAATTATGTACAGTAATAGTCACCTGCACACACAGATATCCCCCTAAAATAGCTAAAACTAAAAACAAACTAAAAACTACTTCCAAAAATATTCAGCTTTGATATTAATGAGTTGTTTGGGTTCATTGAGAACATGGTTGTTGTTCAATAATAAAATGAATCCTCAAAAATACAACTTGCCTAATAATTCTGCACTCCCTGTATGAACTCGCCATGCCCGTCATGGAATACCTTGGGGTGTCTTCTTTCCAAAATGGGGTCACATATGGGGTATTTATACTGCCCTGGCATTTTAGGGGCCCTAAAGCATGAGAAGAGGTCTGGAATCCAAATGTCTAAAAATGCCCTCCTAAAAGGAAATTGGGCCCCTTTGCGCATCTTGGCTGCAAAAAAGTGTCACACATGTGGTATCGCTGTACTCAGAAGAAGTAGAGAAATGTGTTTTGGGGTGTCTTTTTACATATAACCATGCTGGGTATATGTAAAAATACACCCCAAAACACATTGCCCTACTTCTTTTGAGTACGGCGATACCACATGTGTGACACTTTTTTGCAGCCAAGATGCGCAAAGGGGCCCAATTTCCAATGCGTACTTTCAGGATTTCACAGGGCATTTTTTTTATGAATTTGGATTGTAGAACCTCAGGAAACATGTCAGGTGCTCAGAAAGTCAGAGCTGCTTCAAAATGCGGAAATTCACATTTTTGCACCATAGTTTGTAAACGCTATAACTTTTACCCAAACCAATAAATATACACTTATTGCATTTTTTTTTAATCAAAGACATGTAGAACAATAGGGATGAGCGAACCCAAACTGTATAGTTCGGGTTCGTACCGAATTTTGGGGTGTCCGTGACACGGACCCGAACCCGGACATTTTCGTAAAAGTCCGGGTTCGGGTTTGGTGTTCGTCGCTTTCTTGGCGCTTTTTGAAAGGCTGCAAAGCAGCCAATCAACTAGCGTCATACTACTTGCCCCAAGAGGCCATCACAGCCATGCCTACTATTGGCATGGCTGTGATTGGCCAGTGCAGCATGTGACCCAGCCTCTATTTAAGCTGGAGTCACGTAGCGCCGCTCTGATCAGTATAGATAGAGGTTGCAGCTGCGACGTTAGGGCGAGATTAGGCAGTGATTAACTCCTCCAAAAGACTTCATTCAGAGATCGATCTGCAGCTGTGGATGATTGAACTGCTGCTATTGAATTGCTCACTGTTTTTAGGCTGCCCAGAGCGTTTTTCAGTCACTTTTTTCTGGGGTGATCGGCGGCCATTTTGTGTATTGTGGTGTGCCAGCACAAGCTGCCACCAAGTGCATTTAACCCTCAATAGTGTGGTTGTTTTTTGGCTATATCCTACATCAGGGTGAAGCTGTCACACCAAGGGCATTTAACCATCAATAATGTGGTTATTTTTTGGCCATATACTACATCAGGGGCAAGCTGTCACCAAGTGCATTTAACCCTCAATAGTGTGGTTGTTTTTTTGGCTATATCCTACATCAGGGTCAAGCTGTCACACCAAGTGCATTTAACCATCAATAGTGTGGTTATTTTTTGGCTATATACTACATCAGGGGCAAGCTGTCACCAAGTGCATTTAACCCTCAATAGTGTGGTTGTTTTTTGGCTATATCCTACATCAGGGTCAAGCTGTCACACCAAGTGCATTTGACCATCAATAGTGTGGTTATTTTTTTAACATATTCCAGTCTAATTCTGACTGTAAACGTATACCTGTCACCCAGCGGCTAAATAATAGGCCTCAAATTTATATTCATCCAAATCTGTCATTATTGCTGTAGCTGGTCAAGTTATTTAGTGTCCGTCATAGCACAGTTTTTGTTCTGGGTTGAAATACAATTCCCAATTAAGCAATTCTCTAAATTAGTGGTTTCTGCTGTATCAGGCCTACTTTAAATTTATCCCTAAAAGAGTATATTAGATTCAAGGTGCACATAGGGTCATTCTCAATAACTTCACACACACGCTACTGTGCATATCCCAGTCTAATTCTGTCTGTAAACGTATACCTGTCACCCAGCGCCTAAATAATGGGCCTCAAATTTATAGTCATCCAAATCTGTCATTATTGCTGTAGCTGGTCAAGTTATTTAGTGTCCGTCATAGCACAGTTTTTGTTCTGGGTTGAAATACAATTCCCAATTAAGCAATTCTCTAAATTAGTGGTTTCTGCTGTATCATGCCTACTTTAAATGTATCCCTAAAAGAGTATATTAGATTCAAGGTGCACATAGGGTCATTCTCAATAACTTCACACACACGCTACTGTGCATATCCCAGTCTAATTCTGTCTGTAAACGTATACCTGTCACCCAGCGCCTAAATAATGGGCCTCAAATTTATAGTCATCCAAATCTGTCATTATTGCTGTAGCTGGTCAAGTTATTTAGTGTCCGTCAAAGCACAGTTTTTGTTCTGGGTTGAAATACAATTCCCAATTTAGCAATTCTCTAAATTAGTGGTTTCTGCTGTATCAGGCCTACTTTAAATTTATCCCTAAAAGGGTATATTAGATTCAAGGTGCACATAGGGTCATTCTCAATAACTTCACACACACGCTACTGTGCATTTCCCAGTCTAATTCTGTCTGTAAACGTATACCTGTCACCCAGCGCCTAAATAATAGGCCTCAAATTTATAGTCATCCAAATCTATGGTTATTGCTGTAGCTGGTCAAGTTATTTAGTGTCCATCAAAGCACAGTTTTTGTTCTGGGTTGAAATACAATTCCCAATTTAGCAATTCTCTAAATTAGTGGTTTCTGCTGTATCAGGCCTACTTTAAATATATCCCTAAAAGGGTATATTAGATTCAAGGTGCAGATAGGGTCATTCTCAATAACTTCACACACACGCTACTGTGCATATCCCAGTCTAATTCTGTCTGTAAACGTATACCTGTCACCCAGCGCCTAAATAATGGGCCTCAAATTTATAGTCATCCAAATCTGTCGTTATTGCTGTAGCTGGTCAAGTTATTTAGTGTCCGTCAAAGCACAGTTTTTGTTCTGGGTTGAAATACAATTCCCAATTTAGCAATTCTCTAAATTAGTGGTTTCTGCTGTTTCAGGCCTACTTTAAATTTATCCCTAAAAGGGTATATTAGATTCAAGGTGCAGATAGGGTCATTCTCAATAACTTCACACACACGCTACTGTGCATTTCCCAGTCTAATTCTGTCTATAAACGTATACCTGTCACCCAGCGCCTAAATAATAGGCCTCAAATGTATAGTCATCCAAATCTGTCGTTATTACTGTAGCTGGTCAAGTTATTTAGTGTCCATCAAAGCACAGTTTTTGTTCTGGGTTGAAATACAATTCCCAATTTAGCAATTCTCTAAATTAGTGGTTTCTGCTGTATCAGGCCTACTTTAAATATATCCCTAAAAGGGTATATTAGATTCAAGGTGCAGATAGGGTCATTCTCAATAACTTCACACACACGCTACTGTGCATATCCCAATCTAATTCTGTCTGTAAACGTATTCCTGTCATCCAGCGCCTAAATAATAGGCCTCAAACTTATAGTCATCCAAATCTGTCGTTATTACTGTAGCTGGTCAAGTTATTTAGTGTCCCTCAAAGCACAGTTTTTGTTCTGGGTTGAAATACAATTCCCAATTTAGCAATTCTCTAAATTAGTGGTTTCTGCTGTATCAGACCTCCTTTAAATCTATCCCTAAAAGGGTATATAAGATTCAAGGTGCAGATAGGGTCATTCTCAATAACTTCACACACACGCTACTGTGCATATCCCAGTCTAATTCTGTCTGTAAACGTATACCTGTCACCCAGCGCCTAAATAATAGGCCTCAAATTTATAGTCAGCTAAATCTGTGGTTACTGCTGTGCCTGTATTAGTGTAATACGGTACCTAAATAGATAGCCAGATAGTGTTAGGTGTCTTTAAAAAAAGGCCTGAATTCAATACATTGGGCCAAATAATATTTTTGTTCTTGTGGTGAACGATAACAATGAGGAAAACATCTAGCAAAGGACGCGGACGCGGACATGGTCGTGATGATGTTAGTGAACCCTCTGGTGCTGGGAGAGAACGTGGCCGTTCTGCCACAGCCACACGTCCTAGTGTACCAACTACCTCAGGTCCCAGTAGCTGCCATAATTTACAGCGATATTTGGTGGGGCCCAATGCCGTTCTAAGGATGGTAAGGCCTGAGCAGGTACACGCATTAGTCAATTGGGTGGACGACAGTGGATCCAGCACGTTCACATTATCTCCCACCCAGTCTTCTGCAAAAAGCACACAGATGGCGCCTGAAAACCAAGCCCATCAGTCTGTCACATCACCCCCATGCATACCAGGGAAACTGTCTGAGCCTCAAGTTATGCAGCAGTCTCTTATGCTGTTTGAAGACTCCGCTGGCAGGGTTTCCCAAGGGCATCCACCTAGCCCTTCCCCAGCGGTGGAAGACATAGAATGCACTGACGCACAACCACTTATGTTTCCTGATGATGAGGACATGGGAATACCACCACAGCATGTCTCTGATGATGACGAAACACAGGTGCCAACTGCTGCGTCTTTCTGCAGTGTGCAGACTGAACAGGAGGTCAGGGATCAAGACTGGGTGGATGACAATGCAGGGGACGATGAGGTCCAAGACCCCACATGGAATGAAGGTCGTGCCACTGACTTTCACAGTACAGAGGAAGAGGCAGTGGTGAGACCGAGCCAAAAGCGTAGCAAAAGAGGGAGCAGTGGACAACACCCGCCGCCAAGAGACTCCGCCTGCTACTGATCGCCGCTATCTGGGACCGAGTACCCCAAAGGCAGCTTCAAGGAGTTCCCTGGCATGGCACTTCTTCAAACAATGTGCTGATGACAAGACCCGAGTGGTTTGCACGCTGGGCCAATCAGAGCCTGAAGCGAGGCATTAACGTTCTGAATCTTAGCACAACCTGCAAGACCAGGCACCTGCATGCAAAGCATGAACTGCAGTGGAGTAAACACCTTAAAAACAAGTAAGTCACTCAGACTCCCCCTGCTACCTCTTCTGCTGCTGCTGCCTCAGCCTCTTCTGCTGCTGCCTCCTCGGCCTCTTCTGCTGCTGCCTCCTCGGCCTCTTCTGCTGCTGCCGCCTCGGCCTCTTCCTCCGCCTCTGGAGGAACGTTGGCACCTGCCGCCCAGCAAACAGGGGATGTACCACCAACACCACCACCTCCGTCACCAAGCATCTCAACCATGTCACATGGCAGCGTTCAGCTCTCCATCTCACAAACATTTGAGAGAAAGCGTAAATTCCCACCTAGCCACCCTCGATCCCTGGCCCTGAATGCCAGCATTTCTAAACTACTGGCCTATGAAATGCTGTCATTTAGGCTGGTGGACACAGACAGCTTCAAACAGCTCATGTCGCTTGCTGTCCCACAGTATGTTGTTCCCAGCCGCCACTACTTCTCCAAGAGAGCCGTGCCTTCCCTGCACAACCAAGTATCCGATAAAATCAAGTGTGCACTGCGCAACGCCATCTGTGGCAAGGTCCACCTAACCACAGATACGTGGACCAGTAAGCACGGCCAGGGACGCTATATCTCCCTAACTGCACACTGGGTAAATGTAGTGGCAGCTGGGCCCCAGGCAGAGAGCTGTTTGGCGCACGTCCTTCCGCCGCCAAGGATCGCAGGGCAACATTCTTTGCCTCCTGTTGCCACCTCCTCCTACTCAGCTTCCTCCTCCTCTTCTTCCACCTGCTCATCCAGTCAGCCACACACCTTCACCACCAACTTCAGCACAGCCCGGGGTAAACGTCAGCAGGCCATTCTGTTTGGGGGACAGGCCCCACACCGCACAGGAGTTGTGGTGGGGTATAGAACAACAGACCGACGAGTGGTTGTTGCCGGTGAGCCTCAAGCCCGGCCTGGTGGTGTGCGATAATGGGCGAAATCTCGTTGCAGCTCTGGGACTAGCCGGTTTGACGCACATCCCTTGCTTGGCGCATGTGCTGAATTTGGTGGTGCAGAAGTTCATTCACAACTACCCCGACATGTCAGAGCTGCTGCATAAAGTGCGGGCCGTCTGTACGCGCTTCCGGCGTTCACATCCTGCCGCTGCTCGCCTGTCTGCGCTACAGCGTAACTTCCGCCTTCCCGTACACCGCCTCATATGCGACGTGCCCACCAGGTGAAACTCCACCTTGCACATGCTGGACAGACTGTGCAAGCAGCAGCAGGCCATAGTGGAGTTTCAGCTGCAGCACGCACGGGTCAGTCGCACTGCGGAACAGCACCACTTCACCACCAATGACTGGGCCTCCATGCGAGACCTGTGTGCCCTGTTGCGCTGTTTCGAGTACTCCACCAACATGGCCAGTGGCGATGACGCCCTTATCAGCGTTACAATACCACTTCTATGTCTCCTTGAGAAAACACTTAGGGCGATGATGGAAGAGGAGGTGGCCCAGGAGGAGGAAGAGGGATCATTTTTAGCACTTTCAGGCCAGTCTCTTTGAAGAAACTCAGAGGGAGGTTTTCTGCAACAGCAGAGGCCAGGTACAAATGTGGCCAGCCAGGGCCCACTACTGGAGGACGAGGAGGACGAGGATGAGGAGGAGGTGGAGGAGGTGGAGGAGGATGAGGATGAAGCATGGTCTCAGTGGGGTGGCACCCAACGCAGCTCGGGCCCATCACTGGTGCGTGGCTGGGGGGAAAGGCAGGACGATGACGATACGCCTCCCACAGAGGACAGCTTGTCCTTACCCCTGGGCAGCCTGGCACACATGAGCGACTACATGCTGCAGTGCCTGCGCAACTACAGCAGAGTTGCCCACATTTTAACGTGTGCGGACTACTGGGTTGCCACCCTGCTGGATCCACGGTTCAAAGACAATGTGCCCACCTTACTTAATGCACTGGAGCGTGATAGGAAGATGCGCGAGTACAACCGCACGTTGTTAGACGCGCTACTGAGAGCATTCCCAAATGTCACAGGGGAACAAGTGGAAGCCCAAGGCCAAAGCAGAGGAGGAGCAAGAGGTCGCCAAGGCAGCTGTGTCACGGCCAGCTCCTCTGAGGGCAGGGTTAGCATGGCAGAGATGTGGAAAAGTTTTGTTGACACGCCACAGCTAATTGCACCACCACCTGATACGCAACGTGTTAGCAGGAGGCAACATTTCACTAACATGGTGGAACAGTACGTGTGCACACCCCTCCACGTACTGACTGATGGTTCGGCCCCATTTAACTTCTGGGTCTCTAAATTGTCCACGTGGCCAGAGCTAGCCTTTTATGCCTTGGAGGTGCTGGCCTGCCCGGCAGCCAGCGTTTTGTCTGAACGTGTATTGAGCACGGCAGGGGGCTACAGCCAATGTGGACAAGCTGACGTTCATAAAAATGAACCAGGCATGGATCCCACAGGACCTGTCCATCCCTTGTGCAGATTAGACATTAACGACGTCCCCTTAACCATATATTATTTTACTCCAGGGCACTTCCTCATTCAATCCTATTTTTATTTTCATTTTACCATTATATTGCGAGGCTACCCAAAGTTGAATGAACCTCTCCTCTGTCTGGGTGACGGGGCCTAAATATATGCCAATGGACTGTTCCAATGTTAAGTGACGTGAAGCCTGATTCTCTGCGATGACATGCAGACTGATTCTCTGCTGATATGAAGCCAGATTCTCTGTTACGGGAAATCTATCCTCTGCCTGGGTGCCTGGGCCTAAATATATGACAATGGACTGTTACAGTGGTGGCTGACGTGAAGCCTGACTCTCTGCTATGACATGCAAACTGATTCTCTGCTGACATGAAGCCAGATACTCTGTTACGGGACCTCTCTCCTCTGCCTGGGTGCCTGGGCCTAAATATATGACAATGGACTGTTACAATGGTGGCTGACGTGAAGCCTGATTCTCTGCTATGACATGCAGACTGATTCTCTGCTGACATGAAGCCAGATTCTCTGTTACGGGACCTCTCTCCTCTGCCTGGGTGCCTGGGACTAAATATATGACAATGGACTGTTACAGTGGTGGCTGACGTGAAGCCTGATTCTCTGCTATGACATGCAGACTGATTCTCTGCTGACATGCAGACTGATTCTCTGCTGACATGAAGCCAGATTCTCTGTTACGGGACCTCTCTCCTCTGCCTGGGTGCCTGGGCCTAAATATATGACAATGGACTGTTCCAATGTTGGGTGACGTGAAGCCTGATTCTCTGCTATGACATGCAGGCTGATTCTCTGCTGACATGAAGCCAGATTCTCTGTTACGGGACCTCTCTCCTCTGCCTGGGTGCCTGGGCCTAAATATATGCCAATGGACTGTTCCAATGTTGGGTGACGTGAAGCCTGATTCTCTGCTATGACATGCAGACTGATTCTCTGCTGACATGAAGTCAGATTCTCTGTTACGGGACCTCTCTCCTCTGCCTGGGTGCCTGGGCCTAAATATATGACAATGGACTGTTACAGTGGTGGCTGACGTGAAGCCTGAGTCTCTGCTATGACATGCAAACTGATTCTCTGCTGACATGAAGCCAGATTCTCTGTTACGGGACCTCTCTCCTCTGCCTGGGTGCTTGGGCCTAAATATATGACAATGGACTGTTACAGTGGTGGCTGACGTGAAGCCTGATTCTCTGCTATGACATGCAGACTGATTCTCTGCTGACATTAAGCCAGATTTTCTGTTACTGGACCTCTCTCCTCTGCCTGGGTGCCTGGGCCTAAATATATGCCAATGGACTGTTCCAATGTTGGGTGACATGAAGCCTGATCCTCTGCTATGACATGCAGACTGATTCTCTGCTGACATGAAGCCAGATTCTCTGTTACGGGACCTCTCTCCTCTGCCTGGGTGCCTGGGCCTAAATATATGCCAATGGACTGTTCCAATGTTAAGTGACGTGAAGCCTGATTCTCTGCTATGACATGCAAACTGATTCTCTGCTGACATGAAGCCAGATTCTCTGTTACGGGTCCTCTCTCCTCTGCCTGGGTGCCTGGGCCTAAATATATGCCAATGGACTGTTCCAATGTTAAGTGACGTGAAGCCTGATTCTCTGCTATGACATGCAAACTGATTCTCTGCTTACTTGAAGCCAGATTCTCTGTTACGGGACCTCTCTCCTCTGCCTGGGTGCCTGGGCCTAAATATATGCCAATGGACTGTTCCAATGTTGGGTGACGTGAAGCCTGATTCTCTGCTATGACATGCAGACTAATTCTCTGCTGACATGAAGCCAGATTCTCTGTTACGGGAAATCTATCCTCTGCCTGGGTGCCTGGGCCTAAATATATGACAATGGACTGTTACAGTGGTGGCTGACGTGAAGCCTGATTCTCTGCTATGATATGCAAACTGATTCTCTGCTGACATGAAGCCAGATTCTCTGTTACGGGACCTCTCTCCTCTGCCTGGGTGCCTGGGCCTAAATATATGACAATGGACTGTTACAGTGGTGGCTGACGTGAAGCCTGATTCTCTGCTATGACATGCAAACTGATTCTCTGCTGACATGAAGCCAGATTCTCTGTTACGGGTCCTCTCTCCTCTGCCTGGGTGCCTGGGTCTAAATATATGACAATGGACTGTTACAGTGGTGGCTGACGTAAAGCCTGATTCTCTGCTATGACATGCAAACTGATTCTCTGCTTACATGAAGCCAGATTCTCTGTTACGGGACCTCTCTCCTCTGCCTGGGTGCCTGGGCCTAAATATATGCCAATGGACTGGTCCAATGTTGGGTGATGTGAAGCCTGATTCTCTGCTATGACATGCAGACTGATTCTCTGCTGACATGAAGCCAGATTCTCTGTTACGGGACCTCTCTCCTCTGCCTGGGTGCCTGGGCCTAAATATATGACAATGGACTGTTACAGTGGTGGGTGACGTGAAGCCAGATTCTCTGCTATGGGACCTCTCTCCAATTGATATTGGTAAATTTTTATTTATTTTATTTTTATTTTTATTCATTTCCCTATCCACATTTGTTTGCAGGGGATTTACCTACATGTTGCTGCCTTTTGCAGCCCTCTAGCTCTTTCCTGGGCTGTTTTACAGCCTTTTTAGTGCCGAAAAGTACGGGTCCCCATTGACTTCAATGGGGTTCGGGTTCGGGACGATGTTGGGGTCGGGTTCGGATCCCGAACCCGAACATTTCCGGGAAGTCCAGCCGAACTTCTCGAACCCGAACATCCAGGTGTTCGCTCAACTCTACTCATAAAGCTATATAGACAAAAAAATAAAAAAAATATAGCTCTTGGAACGAGACCATGAAAAAAGCAAGAAAAACGCTTGGTCATAAAGGCCCAAACAGGCTTGGTCACTAAGGGGTTAAAGGGGCAGTCACTGTAAAAGGGGCGGTCACTGTGAAAGTTACTGTTAAAATGGCGGTCACTGTAAAAGTCACTGTTAAAGGGGCGGTAACTGTGAAAGTCACTGTTAAACGGGTGGTCACTGTGAAAGACACTGTTAAAGGTGCAGGCACTGTGAAGGTCACTGTTAACGGGGCGGTCACTGTGAAAGTCACTGTTAAAGGGGCGGTCACTGTGAAAGTGACTGTTAAAGGGGCGGTCACTGTTAAAGTCACTGTTAAAGGGGTGGTCACTGTGAAAGACACTGTTAAAGGTGCAGTCACTGTAAAAGACACTGTTAAAGGTGCAGTCACAGTGAAGGTCACTGTTAAAGGGGTGGTCACTGTGAAAGACACTGTTAAAGGTGCAGTTACTGTAAAAGACACTGTTAAAGGTGCAGTCACTGTAAAGGTCACTGTTAAAGGGGCGGTAACTGTGAAAGTCACTGTTAAACGGGTGGTCACTGTGAAAGACACTGTTAAAGGTGCAGGCACTGTGAAGGTCACTGTTAACGGGGCGGTCACTGTGAAAGTCACTGTTAAAGGTGCAGGCACTGTGAAGGTCACTGTTAAAGGGGTGGTCACTGTGAAAGACACTGTTAAAGGTGCAGTCACTGTAAAAGACAATGTTAAAGGTGCAGTCACTGTGAAGGTCACTGTTAAAGGGGTGGTCACTGTGAAAGACACTGTTAAAGGTGCAGTCACTGTAAAAGACACTGTTAAAGGTGCAGTCACTGTGAAGGTCACTGTTAAAGGGGCAGTCACTGTGAAAGTGACTGTGAAAGGGGCGGTCACTGTGAAAGTGATTGTTAAAGGGGCGGTCACTGTTAAAGTCACTGTTAAAAGGGTGGTCACTGTGAAAGTCACTGTTAAATGAGCGGCCACTGTTAGAGGGGAGGTCACTGTGAGTCACTTTTAAAGTGGCGGTCACTGTGGAAGTCACTGTTAAAGGGGCAGTCACTGTGAAAGTTACTGTTAAAGGGGTGGTCACAGTGAAAGTCACTGTTGAAGGGCCGGTCACTGTGAATGTCACTGTTAAAAGGGCGGTCACTGTTGAAGTCACTGTTAAAGGGGCAGTCACTGTTAAAGGGGAGGTCACTGTGAAAGTCACTGTTAAAAGGGTGTCCACTGTAAAAGTCACTGTTAAAGGGGCGGTCATCGTGAAAGTTACTGTTGAAGCGGAGGTCACTGTGAAAGTCACAGTAAAAGGGGTGGTCACTATGAAAGTCACTGTTAAAGGGTCCGTCTTTGTAAAAGTCACTTTTAAAGGGGAAGGCACTGTGGAGGTCTCTGTTAAAGGGGCAGGCACTGTGAAAGTCACTGTTAAAGGGGCAGCAACTGTGAAGGTCACTGTTAAAGGGGCGGCCACTATGAAAGTCACTGTTAAAGGGGTGGTCAATGCTAAAGGGCTGGGAACTGTGGAGGTCACTGTTAAAGAGGCAGGCACTGTGAAAGGGGCAGGCACTGTGAAGGTCATTGTTTAAGGGGCAGGCACTGTGGAGGTCAATGTTAAAGGGGCAGCAACTGTGGAGGGCAATGTTAAAGGGGTGGACGCTGTGGAGGTCATTGTTAAAGGGTTAGGTACTGTAGAGGTCACTGTTATGGGGGAAACTGTCAATATCTTTTTATGACACACGGAAACATAAAATTAAATAGATGAAATATATCAGTGCAAAGCCGGGTCCTTCTGCTACTATATATATAAAATTTGTTTCAGTTTGTCTGTCTAGACGTCTGTCCGTCTGGATGTTATTTATGCGCGCTCAAACAACTGGACCGATCTTCACTTAATTTAGCACACAGGTACATCAGGTGTCGGGGAAGGTTTTATACTGAGTCTCAGCTCTCTAGGACTTACCGTTCCTGAGATATTCCCCAAAAAATACCTGCATTAGCCAATAGAAGCCAGCAAGCCTTTCACTTAAATCTGAACTGCCATTTACATGGTCACATGTCCCTTATTAGCCAATAGAAGCTTGCAGGCCCTACTCCAGGTTGCCATAACAGCTGATCACAGGTTTTAGCAGTATGCAGGTCCTTAAATATTCAGTCATATGACATATGAAGGCACAATTACACTGCTACATGCATGGGGGCAGGGGCCACTATTAAACTGATGGGCGCTGTAGAGTTCACTGATAAATGGGCTGGCACTGTTGAAGCCACTATTAAAGGGGCAGGCACTGCGGAGGTCACTGTAAAAGGGGAGGCCAATGTTAAAGGGGCATGCACTGTGGAGGTCACTGTTAAAGTTGTGGACACTGTGGAAGTCACTGTTAAAGAAGCAAGCACTGTGCAGGGGAAACTATCTTTTTACAACACACGGAAACATGAAATGAAATAGATTAAATATACCCAGTGGCACACCTACAGGGGGGGGGGGTCTGGATCCCCCCCTCCTAGAACAACCAGCCCCAATTTTTTTATCCTTCAGGGGCACTATATAGGGGTATTTTATACTGGCATACATTATGGGGACAGTAGCTCATCAGTGGGCACTAAGCGAGGATATTTTATGTACTGTCATATTGTAGGGAGAATTATTAGTACTAGGAGGCATTATGTGGAGCTTTGCTTATACTGGGGGGCTTTGAGGAACATGATTACTAGTATAGGCACTATAGGGGCATTATTACTACTAAGTGTGCTCTGGCAGAGAAATATTTCTATTTTGGGGAGCCCTGTTACTTTGGGGGGCACCCTGCCACAGTATCAGCTTAGCACAATCATTTTTGGGGGACATTATCTTTATACTATTAGTGTCTGGGCGCAGTTATTTTTTTAGAGCACTGTGTGCCAATAATTGTTGAAGTGGGCACTATCTGTGTGGTAGTTGTATTTCCAGGGGGACTGTTCCTGCAGTATAGTATTGGGGGCACCGCGGGCACAGTATTGGGGGTGGCAGGAGAGGGTGTTCAGAAGATGTGAAGATGATGGAAATGTGGGAAACTAATGTCTGTTTGTTAATCTTTGCAGAGATGGGAGATGGCTGAAAAATCATCATGGCGGTCTGGTCTGAATGGAGAAGATGAGGAAAGAGAACGTCTACAACAAAGGTGACATCACTGGATGGCTCTTGTATGTGGCTCTATGTAGGAGAGGAGATGCTCTGGCTCCTCCCCCTGCCATTTGCAGAAGGAGGATTCAGAGCTGGGTGAGGACGGTCAAGGGGGGCAGCAGGCCACGGGCGGGTGGCAGATGGTGGGGGGAACCACAAGCCTTGAGCAGGATCTGGGGAGGGAGGAGAGCGGAGGAGCTTCCTGGCTGTAGCCTGCTGTTTATTCTATAATGTGAAGCAGGCAGAGCAGCCAGGACAGACCTCCCCCTCTCTCCGTATGATGTGTAGAGACAGGCTGCAACTATAGAATGTCAGCTGTACAGTGTTTGTTGGAAGTGGCCTATTATATGTAGGAGGGGCTTTTAATAATGGGCGGGGCTGAAACGTTGCTCTGTGCGACTTTATGGGTGAATAAAGTTTTTTCATTGACTATTTGGAAAGTCTACCGGAGTGCAGTCCAATTTTTCGTCCTATATTAGTGGGTAAGCACCTATTGCCATACTTGGGCTTTGGTGGTTTTTCTTTGGTATATATATATATATATATATATATATATATATATACACATACATACACACAGATACATTAAAAAAATAATTGTTCGTTTCAAGCAGAGTTAAATAAAAGTACACTAAAACAGCACATACATTTTAGTTAATAAAATAACAAGATATCTGCCAGATGGCATGTGGAAGAAAAAAAATATTTTTATCTGTATACTTACAAGCAAGTTTTATCTTCAGTTTTTTGCTTTATTGGATGAGATGTTAATAGAGAAGAACTATGAATGATCAAAGGCAAACACTGCCAAAATCACACATATTTGAGTTTTACAGTCTGTCAATCTGCCTGCCATCTGAATAAACATTTATTCAGATTAAACATGTTTCTATTAATTTATACCGCCTTAAATGGGATTTGTTATAACTATATTCAGTGTGAAAACTGAGCAGCATATGTGAGGAAATCAAGATGTGAACAATTCTAAAGTATTTATTCTAACTCACATACATTTTATTGGAAATGCATTACAATGTATCAGGCATGTTCACCACACAGGTTACCAGTTACAATAATGTTTTTTATGTTTTATGTTGTTAGGCTACGATTAGCAAGTAACATTCTGAACAAGCAGAAAAATGTAACAAAAAAAACAAAAGAAAAACAAACATGAGTGAAGAATGACATATCTTTTTGTGCAATTTTTGCTAGAATTGTCAGTATGTCGTCCAGACCGTTCAGATCACAGAATAATAAATAGACATAAGCGTTTGCATTTTCATTTTATTCCTTTCTACATTCCAAAAGCCAAATGTAATTTTTACTAGTCACATGGGGACTTATTTCACATATGAGGGCTAGAGATGTCACAAACATAAAATTTTCCGTTCGCGAACGACGAACGCAAATTTCTGCAAATGTTCGTGAATGGGCGAACCGGGCGAACCGCCATTGACTTCAATAGGCAGGCAAATTTTAAAACCCCACAGGGACTCTTTCTAGCCACAATAGTGATGGAAAAGTTGTTTCAAGGGGACTAACACCTGGACTGTGGCATGCAGGAGGGGGATCCATGGCAGAACTCCCATGGAAAATTACATAGTTGACGCAGAGTTGGATTTTAATCCATAAAAAGCATAAATCACCTAACAATCCTACATTTTTTTGAACAACGTGGTTTAAAACATCCAGTGTGTGTATACGATCAGGTATGATGTTGTATCAATCAGGTAGTGTAAGGGTTACGCCCGCTTCACAGACATTGACAGACCAAACTCCCCTTTTAATGCACCGCAAACAACCGCAAACAGTCCATTTGCCCAACAGCAAACTTCCCATTTGCACAAGGTTGGATACCAAGCTAGCCATGTCCCGTTGATGTCATTGAAGGTTTCTTCCTCCACCCAGCCACGTACAACATCAAGGGTCCCTGAAAGGTGAATTGAATTGATTTGTCGAATGGGGAGATGGTTAAGAAAAACGCTGGCTCCCTCCCCTTTGTTTGAATCCACGCCACAGTCACTGCGTCTGCGCCGTGCAATTTACTGTCACACCCAATATGAGTGGTATTTTCTGTAGTACTATTCTCATCAGTTTAATCCCTGTTACATAACGTCCCCAATCTGGGGTCCATTTATAAAATTGATTTTTCGAACAGGGAGATGGTTAAAAAAACACTGGCTCCCTCCCCTTTGTTTGAATCCATGCCACGGTCACTGCGTCTGCGCTGTGCAATTTACTGTAACATCCGATATGAGTGGCATTTTCTGTAGTACTATTGTCATCAGTTTAATCCCTGTTACGTCCCCTATCCGGGGACATGTGTCGAATTGATTAATCATTTTCGAATTAACGACATCCTGAAATAATTTTGTTCTGAGCTCTGTACTTGCTTTGTATTGGAATTGAAGGGGATTTTTTAAATTGTCTGCATTATTTCTAATAAAAAAATCATAATAAAGTCTCTTAATAGTTTATTTTATGTATTAAAACCCCATACAACTTAAAAAAAAAAAGAAAATGAAAGATTTTTCTATGAAAAATTATCCAGCCGATCGCTTTTAGTCTGATCATAATGAAGCAAGGCCTTATCTGGGGTGTGGCAACATTGCCAACACATTTATAGAGGTGATGATTGCTTCATTGTGATACGCAAGCCCCTTCACCACAACAAGGTACCGATCACGAAGGGCAATTGACACATGTCTGTGCCTTTTTTTGTTTTGTTTTTGCAGCCACAGTGCAGCACTAGAGGCCAGAAAAATTAGGCATGTACACATGCCTGAAGAATTAGGTATTGTTGCAGTCGCCGCTTTAGCAGCGGCTGGAAAGATTGATGTTTTCCAGGCAGAAAGGTGATTAAAACATTGCGGCTTGAACCCTAGTTGGTGGCGGAGAATTCACGAAAGTCATCCGGTATGCAGACATTACATACAGCAGCGTGGGGACCATTTTGAGGCCAAGGCATGTCATCAGGCCTTTTGTTAGTCAAACGTATCCCCCACTGTCAGTCCCTTCGGGATCCATGCCTCATTCATCTTAACACTTTTTTGACTGAGGCAACTTATTTTGTCAGTGACAATGCCTCCTGCTGCACTGAAGGTCCTTTCTGACAGGACACTTGAAGCGGGGCAGGCCAGAAGTTTTATTGCAAACTGGGATAGTTCAGGCCACAAGCGCCTCACTGGCATGTTGTTTTGGCACAGAATGTCTGAAAAGTGCTCCATGGCCATGTAGGAACGCCTGAAATGGCCACAAACCTTCCTGGCCTGCTTGAGGACCTTCTATAAGCCTGGGTACTTAGACACAAAGCTTTGTACGATGAGATTCAACACATGTGCCATGCACGGCACATGTGACAACTTTTCCAAATTCAATGCCGCCAACAAATTGCGGCGTGCTGGAGTGCTGGTCCGGTGTGGCTTTCTGCTTTCAGGCAAGTCAACCCCAAGACAGCATGACACTGTCGTATCCGGGATGTGGAATAGCCCCTGGGGAGCTGGGGGGATTCAGTTGATGTGCAGCCAGACGCCGCAGCAGAAGAGGACACAGCCAAGGAGGTTATGGAAGAGGATGGAGTAGGAGGAGTAGAGGAGGTGGCAGTAGGCCTGCCTGCAAGTCGTGGCGGTGTCACCAACTCCGCTGCAGAGCCACGCATTCCATGCTTGGCAGCCGTCAACAGGTTGACCCAATGCACAGTGTAGGTGATATACCTGCCTTGACTGTGCTTTGCAGACCAGGTATCAGTGGTCAGAAGTACCCTTGCCCCAACACTGTATGCCAGAGATGCCATGACTTCCTTTTCAATCACTGAGTAGAGGTTTGGGATTTCCTTATTTGAAAAAAAAAATTGTCCGGGTACCTTCCACTGTGGTGTCCCAATAGCGACACATTTTTTGAATGCTTCAGACTCCACCAGCTGGTATGGTAAAAGCTGGCGGGCTTAGAGTTTCGTCAAGCCAGCTGTCAGACGACGGGCAAGGGGGTGACTCTGTGACATTGGCTTCTTACGCTCAAACATTTCTTTTACAGAAACCTGACTGTGGGCAGATGAGATGGAACTGCTGAAGGTGAGAGGCGGAGTGGCGGGTGGTTGAAAAGGGGCTAGGAGGACAGCAGTGGTTGACGTGGCTGAAGATGCTGGACCAGGAGGAGGATGGTGGCTTTGAGCTTGTGTGCTGCTTCTACTCGTCATCATGTGTTGACCCCATAGGCGTTTGTGATGTGCGATCATGTGCCATCGCAAAGCAGTTGTACCTAGGTGGGTGTTGGATTTCCCACGACTCAGTTTCTTTTGGCACAGGTTGCAAATAGCATCGCTGTTGTCAGAGGCAGACACACAAAAAAAATGCCACACTGCTGAGTTTTGCAATGACGGCATTCTGTTGGTGGCAACAGCATGCGTTAATTGGCGTGCTGTCTGGCTGACCCTGGGTGCCGATACATGCTGTCTGACTGTGCCACTAGCTCCTTGCGACGACCTCCCCCTGCTTCCAACTCGTCTCCTCCTTCTCTCTGTCTCCCCTTCTGAACTTTCCCCCTCTTCTTCTTCTCTTCGAGCAGGCACACACGTGGCATCCACGGACACATCGTCATCATCAACCACTTCACTTGTATCTGACACCTCAGCAAAGGAAGCAGCAGCAGGTACAACATTATCATCATCACACTGTACGTCCATGTGTGTAATGCTGCCTGACTGAGACATATCCCTGTTATCTACATCCCCTGGCAATAATGGTTGCACATCACTAATTTCATCCAACTGATGTGCAAATAACTCCTCTGAGGGATCAAGTGAAGCGGCTGTGGTGGCTGTGGTGGTAGTGGTGGTGGTGGCGGCGGGCGGGAGAGTGGTGACCAAAGCTGAGCTGGAGGAGGATGGTGCGTCAAGGTTCTTAGCCGAAGCTGTTGAAGATTGGGTGTCCTGTGTAAGCCAGTCAACTATTTTCTCTGAATTTTTGGGGTTCAGGGTACGTGGCCTCTGAACACTGGGCATTATTTCAGGGCCATTGGAAATCACAGCACCATAGATAAGTGGTTTATGTGTGCAAGGTACTGTGCCACCCTATATAAGTTGTGGGCAGAGGGCACAGTACAGTCTGTGTGGGCCTGACACACACGGGCTTGCAATTAGCAAAAGTGATAATATCACAGAAAAATTTTTAATATAATTTTTTTTATCTGCAAGGTATTTGAATGAATGACACCCTGTAACGGTATGAGTGGAGGCCTAGCCAGTGGCCACAATACAGTCTGTGTGGGCCTGACACACACGGCCTTGCAATTTGCAAATGTGATTATATCACAGAAAAAAAAATTATATAATTTTTTTTATCTGCAAGGTATTTGAGTGAATGACACCCTGTAACGATATGAGTGGAGGCCTAGCCAGTGGCCACACTACAGTCTGTGTGGGCCTGACACACACGGCCTTGCAATTTGCAAATGTGATTTTATCAGAGAAAAAATTGTAATAGAATTTTTTTTATCTGCAAGGTATTTGAGTGAATGACACCCTGTAACGGTACGAGTAAAGGCCTAGCCACTAGCAAGTTGCCACAATACAGTCTGTGTGGGCCTGACACACACGGGCTTGCAATTTTCAAATGTGATATATCACAGATTTTTTTTTTTATAGAATTTTGTTTATCTGCAAGGTATTTGAGTGAATGGCACCCTGTAACGATATGTGTGGAGGCCTAGCCAGTGGCCACAATACAGTCTGTGTGGGCCTGACACACACAACCTTGCAATTTTCAAATGTGATTATATCACAGATTTTTTTTTTTTTTATCTGCGAGGTATTTGAGTGAATGACACCCTGTAACGGTATGAGTGGAGGCCTAGCCACTAGCCAGTGACGACAATACAATCTGTGTGGGCCTGACATACACGGGTTTGCAATTTGCAAATGTGATTATATCACAGAAAGAATTTAAATAGAATAATTTGTTATCTGTAAGGTATTTGAGTGAATGACACCCTGTAATGGTATGAGTGGAGGCCTAGCCACTAGCCAGTGGCCACAATACAGTCTGTGTGGGCCTGACACACACGGGTTTGCAAATGTGATTATATCACAGAAAAAAGTAAATAGACTTTTTTTTATCTGCAAGGTATTTGAGTGAATGACACCCTGTTACGGTATGAGTGCAGGCCTAGCCACTAGCCAGTTGCCACAATACAGTCTGTGTGGGCCTGACACACACGGGCTTGCAATTTGCAAATGTGATTATATCACAGATTTTTTTTTTTATAGAATTTTTTTTATCTGCAAGGTATTTGAGTGAATGACACCCTGTAACGATATGAGTGGAGGTCTAGCCAGTGGCCACAATACAGTCTGTGTGGGCCTGACACACACAACCTTGCAATTTGCAAATGTGATTATATCACAGATTTTTTATTTTATTTTTATCTGCAAGGTATTTGAGTGAATGACACCCTGTAACGGTATGAGTGGAGGCCTAGCACCTAGCCAGTGACCACAATACAGTCTGTGTGGGCCTGACACACACGGGTTTGCAATTTGCAAATGTGATTATATCACAGAAAGAATTTAAATAGAATAAATTGTTATCTGTAAGGTATTTGAGTGAATGACACCCTGTAACGGTATGAGTGCAGGCCTAGCCACTAGCCAGTGGGCACAATACAGTGTGTTTGGGCCTGACACACACGGGTTTGCAAATGTGATTAGATCACAGAAAAATGTTAAATAGATTTTTATTTTTTTCTGCAAGATATTTGAGTGAAAGACACCCTGTAACGGTATGAGTGGATGCCTAGCCACTAGCCAGTGGCCACAATACAGTCTGTGTGGGCCTGACACACACGGGCTTGCAATTTGCAAATGTGATTATATCACAGAAAAAATGTAAATAGAATAATTTTTTTATCTGAAAGGTGTTTAAGTGAATGACACCCTGTAACGGTATGAGTACAGGCATAGCCACTAGCCAGTGGGCACAATACAGTATGTTTGGGCCTGACGCACACGAGCTTGCAAATGTGATTAGATCACAGAAAAATTTTAAATATAAAAAAAAAATTCTGCAAGGTACTTGAGTGAATGACACCCTGTAACGGTATGAGTGCAGGCCTAGACACTAACAGTATACAGTATGTGTGGGCCTGACACACACGGGCTTGCAAATGTGATTATGTCACAGAAAAATATTAAATAAATATTAAATAAAATATTATTTTTTATCTGCAAGGTATTTTCTGTCACACCCTGTATGAATGGTGTGCACGTGCTGTATGTGACTGAGCCTGCAGCCTCTCACACACGGGCAGCCAGGCAACTGCAATATATATATATATATATATATATATATTTAAAAAAAATATTTAAAAAAGCACACTGATGTACCAGCCCTGAAAAGTGCTTTTTGGGGTGCTGTCAGGACCCTGTCCTTACAGCAGATGAGTCTGTGGACACAGAACAACGCCCTAGCTAACGCTTTCCCTATTGAATCAGCAGCAGCAGCAGCTACACTGTCCCTCCTCTCACTGTGAATGCAGCTTCCAAATGAATCTAAAATGGATGCTGTCCAGGAGGTGGGAGGGTCTGGGAGGGAGGGTCTGCTGCTGATTGGCTGGAATGTGTCTGCTGACTGTGAGGTACAGGGTCAAAGTTCACTCAATGATGGTGTATAGGGGGCGGACCAAACATCGCATATGTTTTCCCGCAGTGGCGAACGCGAACACGCAATGTTCGCCGGGAACTATTCGCCGGCGAACTATTCGGGGCATCACTAATAAGGGCTTATTTTTGCAGGACAAGTTGTATTTTAAAGGAAATGTGTCATCAAAAATGTATCTGTCAATTAAAACCAGATAGTACCAGGCATCCTTTTTTTTCTAATCTGTTTTTCATTCTAGTTTCTGAACATGATTACAGGTGCTGCTATCTTGCCTGAGCTGTTCTTAACAGCATTTACACAACATTAAGGAAATTGCTTTACGGCAGCTCCATGTCCATAGACACAATGGTCAGAAGGGGATTTCAGTGACTTCTAGAGGATAGTTTTCTAGGCATGCTCTGTGACTGTGCAGAGGTCATTGTACAAGGAAAGAATAGATAAGCTTTGACAACCTATTGTTAATGGTGGATCTTATTTTCACATCTGTGCATGCTGCAGTTTTCTTTACAGTATGACCCACAATGCAAGTCAATATGGACAGATCCGTTTTCTCTGACAAAATCTGACACAACAGAAAACGGATCCGTCCGCCATTGACTTTCATTACGGATGCAGATGGTTGTTTTATCGGTAACGGCAGCGTTTTTTGCTGAGCCCTGCTGGATCCAGAAAAAACGGTAGTGTGAAAGTAGCCTTACAACGATTTTCATACCTAATCAGTTTTGTTCAGTTTTGATTCAATACAACTGCAACTAGCTGAAACGTAGTCATCAGGATGTATTAAGCTACTTTCACACTTGCGTTTGGAGCGGATCCGTCTGGTATCTGCACAGACGGATCCGCACCTATAATGCAAACGCTTAGATCCGTTCAGAACGGATCCGTTTGCATTACCATGAACAAAAAAAAAAAAAAAAAATATTTTTTCTTTTTCTTCATGGTAATGCAAACGGATCCGTTTTGACTTTACATTGAAAGTCAATGGGGGACGGATCCGTTTGAAAATTGAGCCATATAGTGTCAAATTCAAACGGATCCGTCCCCATTGACTTCCATTGTAAGTCTAGACGGATCCGTTTGCCTCCGCACAGCCAGGCGGACACCCGAACGCTGCAAGCAGCGTTCAGGTGTCCGCCTGCTGTGCGGAGCGGAGGACAGACGGAGCCATACTGATGCATTCTGAGCGGATCCGCATCCACTCAGAATGCATTAGGGCTGGACGGATCCGTTTGTGGCCGCTTGTGAGAGCCTTTAAACGGAACTCACAAGCGGACACCCGAACGCTAGTGTGAAAGTAGCCTTAAATGGAACAGATCCTTTTAACGCTACTTTCACACTTACGCTAGCAGGGTCCGGCAGCCTGTTCCCCTGCCGGATCCGTACTAATGCTAGTCCATGTGGATGGGCCAGAGGTCCGACTGCAGCACGGCAAACATGAATGGGGCCAGAGAGGACTTCCGGTGGGACACATGGGCTATCATTAGTATAGATCCGGCAGGCTGTTCCCCTGCCGGAACAGCCTGCCGGACACTGCTAGCGCAAGTGTGAAAGTAGCCTAACAGGTTTTGAGATTATCTGCAGGATTGCAAAACCTGAAATTTGATATTACATTTTATGTGCAAAAAAACTACATGATATCCTTATTCTGTGGGTCAGTATGATTGTGGAGATGCCAAATTTGTATAGTTTTTATTATGCTTATCTTCTTTAAAAAAAAATCTTTTGTTTATTTTTAGATTAAAAATTTGGAATGGGGGAAAAGTATATACAGGGAGTGCAGAATTATTAGGCAAGTTGTATTTTTGAGGATTCATTTTATTATTGAACAACAACCATGTTCTCAATGAACCCAAAAAACTCATTAATATCAAAGCTGAATATTTTTGGAAGTAGTTTTTAGTTTGTTTTTAGTTTTAGCTATTTTAGGGGGATATCTGTGTGTGCAGGTGACTATTACTGTGCATAATTATTAGGCAACTTAACAAAAAACAAATATATACCCATTTCAATTATTTATTTTTACCAGTGAAACCAATATAACATCTCAACATTCACAAATATACATTTCTGACATTCAAAAACAAAACAAAAACAAATCAGTGACCAATATAGCCACCTTTCTTTGCAAGGACACTCAAAAGCCTGCCATCCATGGATTCTGTCAGTGTTTTGATCTGTTCACCATCAACATTGCGTGCAGCAGCAACCACAGCCTCCCAGACACTGTTCAGAGAGGTGTACTGTTTTCCCTCCTTGTAAATCTCACATTTGATGATGGACCACAGGTTCTCAATGGGGTTCAGATCAGATGAACAAGGAGGCCATGTCATTAGATTTTCTTCTTTTATACCCTTTCTTGCCAGCCATGCTGTGGAGTACTTGGACACGTGTGATGGAGCATTGTCCTGCATGAAAATCATGTTTTTCTTGAAGGATGCAGACTTCTTCCTGTACCACTGCTTGAAGAAGGTGTCTTCCAGAAACTGGCAGTAGGACTGGGAGTTGAGCTTGACTCCATCCTCAACCCGAAAAGGCCCCACAAGCTCATCTTTGATTGTACCAGCCCAAACCAGTACTCCACCTCCACCTTGCTGGTGTCTGAGTCGGACTGGAGCTCTCTGCCCTTTACCAATCCAGCCACGGGCCCATCCATCTGGCCCATCAAGACTCACTCTCATTTCATCAGTCCATAAAACCTTAGAAAAATCAGTCTTGAGATATTTCTTGGCCCAGTCTTGACGTTTCAGCTTGTGTGTCTTGTTCAGTGGTGGTCGTCTTTCAGCCTTTCTTACCTTGGCCATGTCTGTGAGTATTGCACACCTTGTGCTTTTGGGCACTCCAGTGATGTTGCAGCTCTGAAATATGGCCAAACTGGTGGCAAGTGGCATCTTTGCAGCTGCACGCTTGACTTTTCTCAGTTCATGGGCAGTTATTTTGCGCCTTGGTTTTTTCCACACGCTTCTTGCGACCCTGTTGACTATTTTGAATGAAACGCTTGATTGTTCGATGATCACGCTTCAGAAGCTTTGCAATTTTAAGAGTGCTGCATCCCTCTGCAAGATATCTCACCATTTTTGCCTTTTCTGAGCCTGTCAAGTCCTTCTTTTGACCCATTTTGCCAAAGGAAAGGAAGTTGCCTAATAATTATGCACACCTGATATAGGGTGTTGATGTCATTGGACCATACCCCTTCTCATTACAGAGATGCACATCACCTAATATGCTTAATTGGTAGTAGGCTTTCGAGCCTATACAGCTTGGAGTAAGACAACATGCATAAAGAGGATGATGTGGTCAAAATACTCATTTGCCTAATAATTCTGCACTCCCTGTATATATATATATATATATATATATATATTTGTTGTGCTTTTTTAAAAACTTTTTTTTTTTTTACTTTTTACACTGTACTTTTTAGTCCCTTTTTAGTGACTTGAACATGTGATATTTTGATTGCTTGCTCTATAGATCACAATAGTATACTATTGCAGTATATTGGATTCTCATAGGCAGGCTGCCTGCCTGGCTATGCGTAGGGCACAGGTTTTCAAGCAACTTGCTATGACCTCACTGATAGCCTTCATAACGCCACAGGCTTTTATGGCAACCATTCAGGGCCCCACAATTTCTTTAGAGGGGCTCCAATCAGATTACAGAGGGCGTCCCCCCTTCTGTCTAACCTCACAGATGCCATTATCTCTATTGATGCCAATCCTGGTAATTGCTAACGAGTATAACTGTATTATACAGCCAGCACCTGCCATGTATGGAGTGAGTTCAGCATGTGAGCTCTCTCCACGCATCACCTGCATGCTAATGCTGTATATATGCAGCATAATGTGTTAAGGGGTTAAAGTTGATTGTACAGGCGGTGTTTAGATAGGAAACACAAAATATGTGCACCATAGGGTACGGTTATTGTAAAGAAGTGTCTCCAAAAAGGAGGCTCACCTTTTGGAGTTGTGCTAAACGTAGCCACAACTCTAGTGTAGACTCATCAAGGGGTGTTGGGTACACCTTATGGTGGAGGGTATGCAGCCAGGGATGCAGGTACTTCTAGTAAGGGATGCCTGGAGTCCCCCAGAAGGTAAGTAGATCAGCAGAAGAAAATCCAGCGGCGCAAGTAACCGTCCAATAGTAAGGATCAAGTTTCAGAAATTTATTTTGCAGGTGGACAATGTTCCCCTTCATCAGGTACGGACTGCTTACATACAACATTAACTGTTACACAGATATATATATATATATATATATATATATATATACCCTGCCAAAAACACTAGGATGCTGGTGCGGCTGGTCACTGCTCGGAGGTGAATCGTTACAGCTGTTGAAGCGATCCATCTTGGCACAGTGTTGCAGGGATAACAGTATGCTTGACTGGGTGTACATAAGAATGATGCATGTATATACTAGAGATTACATAGTAGGCAGAATTACATTGGTACAAATAAAATTGGCATAAGAAACACTGTATGGACGGAAATGGATAGTATGGAGAATTGTATGATGTAATGTTATGGGTGCGGTGTAGGTAGGTATGTTGGAGGTGGGGGGGAATTGTAAACTGGCAAATTTCCATAACTGGAGGAAAATGGAAAAAAATATAGGATAGTCAACGGGGCAGATATGAGGTAGCTATGGTGTAATGGATATGACATGGGGTGATAAAAAGGGGGGGAAATGGGCCTAGGTGTACATAAAAATGATGCCCGTATATTGCATGGTAGACAGAATAAAATTTAAATTGAATTTGGCATTATAAAGCACTGTATGGATGGAAATGGATGGTATACAGAATTTTATAGATGTAATGTTATGGACACGGTATAGGAAGGTATCTGGGGGGGATGTGAAACTAGCAAATTTGCATAACTGGTGGAAAATGGAAAAAATAGAATAGTACATGGGACATGTATAGGGGAGTAGTGGTGTAATGGGCAAAGGGAGGGGAAGGGGGGAGGGAGAGGGAGTTATAAGTTTGTGATGGAAAAATTGCTTTGGGGTTTAGTTTTTGTATATAGGCGATGGGATCATAAAGTCAGATCAGAAGTTAATTTCAAAAGCCTCATTGAAGCCATATGGGTTCAGACAGTTCAGTTTGTATATCTAGAACATTTCCCGTCTTCTCCAGGTCTGGATAATATTATAGCTGTTGGATTTGACTTGCTCTATTGGAGTTACCGAAAACCCAAAAAAGAGCCTTGTTGATGTACTGTGGCAATGTGGCATGTCTAGAGACACTGAGTTGAATAAACCTATTTTTAACGTTTGATCTATGTTTATTCAATCTATTGCGCAGGGTTTGGATGGTACGTCCTTTATATTGTAGGCCCCAAGGGCAAACAATTAAGTAAATGATGTTGGTAGATCCACAGTTGAGATGTTCTTTGATCGGAAAGTTGTCACCATTAGGGCCACAGAAGGAGCTGGTTATACTGAGGGACCTACAGCAGAGGCATTTGTGTTGATTACACCTGCAGCTTCCTGGTAATCCAGTATTGTCTGGTGTGTTTACTTGCTCTGGTTGCTTTTTTAATTTGCTTGGTGCAAGTAGATTCTTGAGTTTGGGCCCTTCTGAATGTGAGTGGGGGTCTATTGGGTAAACTGTCGTTCAAGAAGGGATCCCATTTCAGGATATACCAATGTTTGGAAATAATTTTTCGGATGCTATTGTGATTGCTGTTATAGGTGGTGTGGGGATTCGGTTAGGCAGGTTAGCGGACACAGTATAGAGGCAATCACAAAGTCTTTAGCTTAAATAGTTCAGTGTTTATTCACACAGAAGGCAAAACAAACTAACAGTTTGCAGTCTTGGTGTTTGTTCACACCATGTAATGTCCACAGAACACAAACATTAACCTTGTTAGCAGTTTTTCATCATCGGTCCCCAGCAGGCTTTAAGGGTCTGTTTTCCAGCATGCAGCTCTCAGCCCTTTTGCACGGCACACATCTTTAGATCCCAAACCACAGAGACTCCACAGCTTCACTGTGAGATGGAGGATAATCCACCCAACCTGATTAATGGTGACTGCTTTTATAAGCCTCCCAAGACCCAGCCTGGAACATAGGGAGAAGCCACCCACACTATACTTTGGCTACTCCCAGTAAGAGTCGTCCCAGATCGGCTTTACAGCCATACTAAACAGCTGAAGTGTCAGACTGCAAAGCAATAATGACACTTCAGGAAAAAAAAAAAAGTCTCTTACCTCACCGAGGCCAGGAACCTCGGTGACACATACCGACCATCAATGATGGCCCCTTGTTATAAAATGAGTATTGTATTTTTTCATGGTGTTGCCCTTGGTGGAATTACTGGTCTCTTCTTTCCATAGACTCTGCCTGTGTGAGAGTCTGAGCTCTGTTCAGGGCCGCATTGATAATTCCAGGAGCGCAAACTTTTTTGCAAAAACCTAGTTTGTATTATTTTGCTTTGAGAGTCATTATCATTGGAACAGTTGCATCTTATCTGCTTAAATTGGCTGAAGAGGGGGTTATTTTTCCACCTCTTTTGATGTTCACTAGAGAAATCTAGATAGCTGTTACAATCGACTTTCTTACAGAAGGTTAGGGTGGTAATTCTTCCACTCTCAGCTTTTAGTTCCAGATCCAGAAATTCTGCTATGTATTTGTTGTGTGTGCCTGAAAAAGTGATGCCCCAATTGGTGGAATTCAGATGTTCTATAACGTGGTTGATTGAAGTTGGGTGACCATCCCATAGGAAAATCATATCGTCAATGTAACAATGGTAGAATATATTGCTTGTCCAGTAGCAGGAATTGTAAACAAAGGTGTCTTCAAATGCCCCCATAACAAGATTTGCAAAACTGTGATCAAATTGTGTACCCATTGCAGTACTTTTGGTCATCAGATACAGAGTGTCCTCAAACAAATAAATTGTGGGTGAGGATAAAATGAATACTTTTCAGAATAAAAGTTTTCTGGTCTGGTGGCATAGGGTTATCTTGGTCCAAAAGGCATTTTGTGCACTTGTTACCTAGATCATGTTGGATGTTTGAATATAAAGACTTCACATCCAGGGTTAACCAATTGTACGTGTCCTTCCAATTGACATTATTCAATAACTGTATCAGAGTGGAGAAATCGTTGAGATATGATAGTAACTGGACTAATGAGACAAGTTGATAGTATTACAGCACTGTATTTTATTTCATATTACATGCATAGCAGAGCAATATTTAGCAACCCTCGATCTACGTCTAAATTATTTATATGTAGATTGAGTGTTGCTAAATATTTATGTATGTGAATAAGAACTACATTGATACAATTATTATTTTTTTCCCCCTCTGCTGCCCGCACCCCCCAATAGTAGATACTACTGATTGGTGCACTGAGTATTCTTGTTACTTTGCAGCACTATGTCAGTAGCATGTATGTATGGACAATAGATAAATATCTATCACATGCACATAGCATGTCCATTTTCTTGCCATGCAATATGTCCCACATATTATATACCATACACACAATATATATAGATTTAAGTATACAAAATGGATATATCACCCGTGGGAGATATGGGACATAGGCGCTGGAATACACAGTCCAAAACAGCCAATCCTTTAGATGAGTATTAAGGTTAGATACTGATCTGAATAAATGTGTAATTTGCTGCAGAAATAAGTGTACCGGTGTGAATGGTTGTAAGGATCAAAACATGTGGTCAATAGGTGGAGGTGACAAAAGGCATATAGCTCAGAGAATATGAGTATCGGTGCTGAAAATAAAGCTGTAAGTGAAGGGATAATGTTGATATTCCCAATATCATTGGTACCTTGTCCTTTCCTCCAGAATATTCTCTTGGTGAATGTTGAATGTGCCGTGTTCTGAGTTCTTCTCAATGTTCCTGTAGGGATGCTGTTCTTCTTTCAGATCGCTGCGTTCTTCTGCTCACCTGCCAGCTGCAGCGCGGCCCCGGCCGGAAGCTTGTGCGGCGCGAGGGAGCTTGGTCTGTTACCTGGGAGACTGCTTGCGGTGACGTCACCGGTGCAGGTACGGAAGCCTCCGTAGGACATTTTATCCCTTTTCAAATGGTTACTTAATACCTGGTGTGACATGTACAAAATCTTCCGGTTACATCATACTTCTCTACCTCGCTGAGATTATATATATTGTTATACACACAGCGCAGTACTGATGTATGATGTCACCAGATGATTTCATGTGTTTCACACACACATAAATAAATATAGGTATTTTTGTTTATATCTACATAAACTGCAAACATCATTCACTATTCTGGTCAAAGTCCCTGACCATTACATACATCCCACACATAATTTGCATGGGATTCAAGATGATATATATATATATATATATATATATATATATACACTCACCTAAAGAATTATTAGGAACACCTGTTCTATTTCTCATTAATGTGATTATCTAGTCAACCAATCACATGGCAGTTGCTTCAATGCATGTAGGGTTGTGGTCCTGGTCAAGACAATCTCCTGAACTCCAAACTGAATGTCAGAATGGGAAAGAAAGGTGGGCTACAACAGCAGAAGACTCCACCGGGTACCACTTATCTCCACTACAAATAGGAAAAAGAGGCTACAATTTGCACGAGCTAACCAAAATTGGACTGTTGAAGACTGGAAAAATGTTGCCTGGTCTGATGAGTCTTGATTTCTGTTGAGACATTCAAATGGTAGAGTCCGAATTTGGCGTAAACAGAATGAGAACATGTATCCATCATGTCTTGTTACCACTGTGCAGGCTGGTGGTGGTGGTGTAATGGTGTTGGGGATGTTTTCTGGGCACACTTTAGGCCCTTTAGTGCCAATTGGCTATCGTTTAAATGCCACGGGCTACCTGAGCATTGTTTCTGACCATGTCCATCCCTTCATGACCACCATGTACCCATCCTCTGATGGCTACTTCCAGCAGGATAATGCACCATGTCACAAAATGACAGGATCTACAGCACTTTACAGGGTGACCCGCTCCCCTCTTTTCAGAAAGAACTGAAAGCTTTGTTGTTACAAGGATTTGATTTAGGTATCCTCACTCAGAAAGAACATGATTATATCTTTGTTGCATTTCCAGTCATTCCAATTTTACACGCTCTACCAAAAGTGCATAAACCAATTTTTCCCCCTCCACTGAGACCAATTGTCTCGGGCATAGGGTCATATTCAGAACGCCTATGCCAATGGGTTGACTCACTACTGCAACCCCTAATCCCTAATATCCCTGGCTTCTTGAGGGATACCAAATCGGTCCTACAAGCAGTACAAAACTTTAAATCACAAAAACATTCATGGGTAACAGCTGACATAGTTGCACTTTATCCTAGCATCCCCCATGACTTGGTAATTTCTCTGGTATGGTTTCTGGAGAATTTTGGAAATTTTTCTGCGGTGCTAAGGGAGTATGTGGTGGCTGTGGTGGACTTCCTCCTGAGGCAGACTTATTTTATGTTTGATGGAAAGTTTTTCCTGCAGACATCGGGGGTGTCGATGGGGGCCAAGTTCTCTCCCTCCATTGCTAAAATATTTATGGCATGGTGGAAGAGAGGCTTTCTCCTCATCGACACCAACCCCTTTTCAGACTGCGTGGAGTGGTATGGCTGTTACATCGATGACCTGATCTTTATTTGGTCTGGTGATGTGGCAGCCATACCACTCTTTGCTGAATATCTGAATGCATGTGTGAACGGTATCCAATTTACCGTTCAACACAGCACCAGTAAAATTGAGTTCCTGGATCTCCACCTCAGGGGGGACCCCACCACGGCCTCCATATGCACCAGCACATACAGAAAACCAACAGCAGGCAATACATTATTGCATGCTCAGTCATGCCACCCTATACACACCATAAAAAAATATACCTAAAGGAGAACTAATTAGGGCTAAAAGAAATTGCAGTGATGATTCAACCTATGCAGCGGAGGCTCAAACTATTATAAGAAGATTGACACACAGAGCATATTCACAAAAAATGATGGAAAAATGCAACAGAGATATTCTAAACATGAACAGGAACCTATTATTGGCCACACAAGTAAAAATAAAGGGACAACATTTTAGAGAGACATTTAATCGCGAAAGAAAAAATATTTTTGTCACACAATATAGTAATGAATATAATCAAATTTATAACATCGTCAAAAGCACTTCCCAGTGCTAGCGTGTGACAAGAAATGGGCAGCAATTGCACAAAAAGGCATACAATGTGCAGCCAGAAAGGCACCTACCATAGCCAGCTCTGTGAGTCCATCTCTCTTCAAAAATGATAAGTCCCGTACACTTCAGAATACCTGGTTGTCAACAAAAGGGAACTATAAATGTGGTCATTCCATTTGCACTTGCTGCAGACATATGAAAATCTGTCAAAGTTTTGAGTCCAGCGTTAATGGCCAGGTTTTTAAAATACAATCTTTCCTTAACTGCAATACTACCTATGCAATTTATTGTATAACATGCACAAGGTGCAAGTTGCAATATGTAGGGTGTACGACTAATGCAATAAAAACACGCATCAGAAAACATATATCAGACATACCGCACCAGGAGAGCCGCAATATATCTGCGGCAAGCCTTCATTTTGCTACAATACATGGTGGTGATGTCTCCTATATGTCAGTACAGGGTATTGAAAAGGTTAAAAAACCAATAAGAGGTGGTGACAGAAAAAGGAAACTCTTAAACAGGGAATCTTATTGGATTTTCCGATTAGAAAGTCGCCAACCACAAGGCCTAAACAAAAGGCTGGATCTCATTCTACAGTATTAATTGTATATCTAGCTTTTTGTCTATTTATTTAATTTTAATTTATTTTTTTCTCTTTTCTTCCTTCCCTGTTTGTTCCATTCCTTTAAACTTTTGTTTTATATAGACTATATTGATTAATTTTGGTATGTTTTTATCTATGTGCACACTTGTGGAGAGGAGGGATTGACTCTCAGCCTGATTGCTTCAGGTGTGGGAGCCTCCCCCTCCTCTCTATAAGAACCACTCACAGTGTATTTGAAATACCTATGTGATTATTGATACCTATGTGATTATTGAATAAAGCCTTTGGATTACCACAATTACAAGCTGGACAAAATCCCTTTTTTCTTCATACTTCTGCATTTCTCCTGATTCGGGTGAAGGAGTTGTTCCGTGCTACACAGTGGAATCCTCGGCAGGTGAGAGCTGCTCAAACCTTTGATTTTTACTACATGTCACAAAGCTCGAATCATTTCAAATTGGTTTCTTGAACATGACAATGAGTTCACTGTACTAAAATGGCCCCCACAGTCACCAGATCTCAAGCCAATAGAGCATCTTTGGGATGTGGTGGAACGGGAGCTTCGTGCCCTGGATGTGCATCCCTCAAATCTCCATCAACTGCAAGATGCTATCCTATCAATATGGGCCAACATTTCTAAAGAATGCTATCAGCACCTTGTTGAATCAATGCCACGTAGAATTAAGGCAGTTCTGAAGGCAAAAGGGGGTCCAACACCGTATTAGTATGGTGTTCCTAATAATTCTTTAGGTGAGTGTATATATACAGTCCAGACCAAAAGTCTGGACACACCTTCTCATTCAAAGAGTTTTCTTTATTTTCATGACTATGAAAATTGTAGATTCACACTGAAGGAATCAAACTATGAATTAACAAATGTGGAATTATATACATAACAAAAAAGTGTGGAACAACTGAAAATATGTCATATTCTAGGTTCTTCAAAGTAGCCACCTTTTGCTTTGATTACTGCTTTGCACACTCTTGGCATTCTCTTGATGAGCTTCAAGAGGTAGTCACCTGAAATGGTCTTCCAACAGTCTTTAAGGTGTTCCCAGAGATGCTTAGCACTTGTTGGCCCTTTTGCCTTCACTCTGCGGTCCAGCTCACCCCAAATCATCTCGATTGGGTTCAGGTCCGGTGACTGTGGAGGCCAGGTCATCTGACGCAGCACCCCACTCTCCTTCATGGTCAAATAGCCCTTATACAGCCTGGAGGTGTGTTTGGGGTCATTGTCCTGTTGAAAAATAAATGATGGTCCAAATAAACGCAAAGCGGATGGAATAGCATGCAGCTGCAAGATGCTGTGGTAGCCATGCTGGTTCAGTATGCCTTCAATTTTGAATAAATCCCCAACAGTGTCACCAGCAAAGCACCCCCACACCATCACACCTCCTCCTCCATGCTTTACGGTGGGAACCAGGCATGTAGAGTCCATCCGTTCACCTTTTCTGCATCACACAAAGACACGGTGGTTGGAACCAAAGATCTCAAATTTGGACTCATCAGACCAAAGCACATATTTCCACTGGTCTAATGTCCATTCCTTGTATTCTTTAGCCCAAACAAGTCTCTTCTGCTTGTTGCCTGTCCTTAGCAGTGGTTTCCTAGCAGATATTCTACCATGAAGGCCTGATTCACACAGTCTCCTCTTAACAGTTGTTCTAGAGATGTGTCTGCTGCTAGAACTCTGTGTGGCATTGACCTGGTCTCTAATCTCAGCTGCTGTTAAGCTGCGATTTCTGAGGCTGGTGACTCGGATGAACGTATCCTCCACAGCAGAGGTGACTCTTGGTCTTCCTTTCCTGGGGCGGTCCGCATGTGAGCCAGTTTCTTTGTAGCACTTGATGGTTTTTGTGATTGCATTTGGAGACACTTTCAAAGTTTTCCCAATTTTTCGGACTGACTGGCGTTCATTTCTTAAAGTAATGATGGCCACTCGTTTTTCTTTACTTAGCTGCTTTTTTCTTGCCATAATACAAATTCTAACAGTCTATTCAGTAGGACTATCAGCTGTGTATCCACCTGACTTCTCCACAACGCAACTGACGGTCCCAACCCCATTTATAAGGCAAGAAATCCCACTTATTAAACCTGAAGTGAAAACCATTTCAGGTGACTACCTCTTGAAGCTCATCAAGAGAATGCCAAGAGTGTGCAAAGCAGTAATCAAAGCAAAAAGTAGCTGCTTTGAAGAACCTAGAATATGACATATTTTCAGTTGTTTCAAGCTTTTTTTGTTATGTATATAATTCCACATGTGTTAATTCATAGTTTTGATGCCTTCAGTGTGAATCTACAATTTTCATAGTCATGAAAATAAAGAAAACTCTTTGAATGAGAAGGTGTGTCCAAACTTTTGGTCTGCACTGTATATATATATATATATATATATATATATACACAGTGGGATGTGAAAGTTTGGGCAACCTTTTTAATCGTCATGATTTTCCTGTATAAATCGTTGGTTGGTACGATAAAAAATGTCAGTTAAATATATCATATAGGAGACACACACAGTGATATTTGAGAAGTGAAATGAAGTTTATTGGATTTACAGAAAGTGTGCTATAATTGTTTAAACAAAATTAGGCAGGTGCATAAATTTGGGCACCACAAAAAAGAAATGAAATCAATATTTAGTAGATCCTCCTTTTGCAGAAATTATAGCCTCTAAACGCTTCCTGTAGGTTCCAAACAGAGTCTGGATTCTGGTTGAAGGTATTTTGGACCATTCCTCTTTACAAAACATCTTTAGTTCATTCAGGTTTGATGGCTTCCGAGCATGGACAGCTCTCTTTAAGTCACACCACAGATTTTCAATTATATTCAGGTCTGGGGACTGAGATGGCCATTCCAGGATGTTGTACTTGTTCCTCTGCATAAATGCCTTAGTGGATTTTGAGCAGTGTTTAAGGTCGTTGTCTTGTTGAAAGATCCAGCCCTGGCGCAGCTTCAGCTTTGTCACTGATTTCTGGACATTGGTCTCCAGAATCTGCTGATACTGAGTGGAATCCATGCGTATCTCAACTTTGACAATATTCCAAGTCCCTACACTGGCCACACAGCCCCACAGCATGATGGAACCACCACCATATTTTACTGTAGGTAGCAGGTGTTTTTCTTGGAATGCCGTGTTCTTTTTCCTCCATGCATAACGCCCCTTGTTATGGCCAAATAACTCAATTTCAGAGTTTTATCAGTCCACAGCACCTTATTCTAAAATGAAGCTGGCTTATCCAAATGTGCTTTAGCACACCTCAAGCGGCACTTTCTGTGCTGTGGGCGGAGAAAAGGCTTCCTCTGCATCACTCTCGCATACAGAATCTCCTTGTGTAAAGTGCGCTGAATGGTTGAACGATGTACAGTGACTCCCTCTGCAGAAAAGTGATGTTGTAGGTCTTTGGTGCTGGTCTGTGGGTTGACACTGACTGTTCTCACCATTCGTCGCTTCTGTCTATCCGAGATTTTTCTTGGTCTGCCACTTCGAGCCTTAACTTGAACTGAGCCTGTGGTCTTCCATTTCCTCCATATGTTCCTAACTGTGGAAACAGACAGCTGAAATCTCTGAGACAGCTTTCTGTATCCTTCCCCTAAACCATGATGGTGAACAATCTTTGTCTTCAGGTAATTTGAGAGTTGTTTTGAGACCCACATGTTGCTACTCTTCAGAGAAAATTAAAAGAGGAGGGAAACTTACAATTGTCCCCCTTAAATACTCTTTCTCATAATTGGATTCACCTGTGTATGTAGGTCAGGGGTCACTGAGCTTACCAAGCCAATTTGAGTTCCAATAATGCGTTCTACAGGTTTTGGAATCAATAAAATGACAACAGTGCCCAAATTTATGCACCTGCCTAATTTTGTTTAAACAATTATAGCACACTTTATATAAATCCAATAAACTTCATTTCACTTCTCAAATATCACTGTGTGTGTCTCCTATATGATATATTTAACTGACATTTTGTATCGTAACAACCAACGATTTATACAGGAAAATCATGACGATTAACAAGGTTGCCCAAACTTTCGCATCCCACTGTATATATATATATATATATATATATATATATATAGAAGGAAAAATGGCGGCACTGGATTCCAGGTGAGAAGGCAGGTGCACGTCCCAAAGGGAATGGACTGATTTCCCTGGTGAATATTATAGGAAAAATGAGCGGCACTCCAAGAATAAAAGTAGTGAACCCTTTATTCACACCAGTGGTGCAACGTTTCGGCTCTGATCGCGAGCCTTCCTCAAGCAAAGAAACAACTCAAATAACAGTGATTATATAGAGGATACAAATCATGTGATCACAACCCGGTGGGTGTGTTCAACAATTCATGAAATACATAATGATAATTGACAGTGAATACACATCATACAAGTGCAAAGAAATATACAGATCATCATTGAGAACAGTGATGTGAAACAATGTACAGATCAAGTATATAAAAACAATGTACAGATCAGGTGCATAAACATGATCGGATGATGTGCCAACATACAATGTGAACATTATACATAAACTTATGGGGGAGGAGCAGCGGAGTAATATCGCAGAACACACCTATCTAGCAAGGGGCTTGGAACATATGGTCGGAGTATACGCAGCATACCTTGGAAGGGGTTCATTTTATTATATTTACATTTTATATTTATGTTTGGTTCAGTTCTGTTGCTGACAGGCATGGCAGACACCGCGTTTTGACATCTTACTAATATTCTTCTTTTCATGTTTTTTTTTTGGTACTGGGAGCTGGTCTATATGCACCTTGGCAGCATCTGTTAACCATGTAGAGGAGATCCCTCTCGGGTAGGATGGGGGGTAGAAATTCCTAGCGTTATCCTCGCAGACACTGCGTTTATCGTGGTTGCGATGGATTTATTGCTTGGAGTGAGTATATGGGTACCCTGCCTAATGGGATTCCCTGAGCCCTTGTCTAACCCCTCATGCCCGTTTCTGTTCTTGGTTGGGTGCGATATGCTAGGTGGTTCTATGGGCAGCTCTCCAGTGACTAAGATGGCGCGTCCAGCTCAATTCTCGATTGAGCATGCGCACAGGACTGCACATTGTGTGCTTCCGGGAGGACGTCTGTAATGACGTGGGGTTGCCTGCGCATTATGCTGACGTGCAACACACCTGGTCTGCTGAGCACTCGCTATTGGTGTGCAGCCACGCCTGCAGCAGAAAGACATTCACAACGCCGACTCCACGGCATATTATGAGCCTCCTTGCTAGATAGGTATGTTCTGCGATATTACTCCGTTGCTCCTCCCCCATAAGTTTATGTATAATGTTCACATTGTATGTTGGCACATCATCCGATCATGTTTATGCACCTGATCTATACATTGTTTTTATATACTTGATCTGTACATTGTTTCACATCACTGTTCTCAATGATGATCTGTATATTTCTTTGCACTTATATGATGTGTATTCACTGTCAATTATCATTATGTATTTCATGAATTGTTGAACACACCCACCGGGTTGTGATCACATGATTTGTATCCTCTATATAATCACTGTTATTTGAGTTGTTTCTTTGCTTGAGGAAGGCTCGCGATCAGAGCCGAAACGTTGCACCACTGGTGTGAATAAAGGGTTCACTAGTTTTATTCTTGGAGTGCCGCTCATTTTTCCTATTATATATATATATATATATATATATATATATATATAAAATGGATGTATGTGTGTATGTATGTATGTGTGTATGTTCCACAAAAACGCAACCATCGATTTCAACGAAACTTGGTATACACATCCCTTACTACCTGGAAAGGAATCTTGTAGGGGGTCTCGGCTCTCTACGACATACAGTTCCCGAGATATTCTCAAAAAATGACCTGTATTATCCAATACAAGCCTGCCAGCCTTTCACTTAAATCCTAACTGCCAACTGATGGGCGTTGTGGAGTTCACAGTTAAAGGGCCAGTCACCGTGAAAGTCACTGTTAAAGGGTCGGTCACCATCAAAGTCACTCTTAAAGGGGTTGTCACTATCAAAGTCACAGTTAAAGGGGAGACTTTAAGCCTCCTTCTAACTATAAAGTTACAGTGACAACTAAATCAACAGGGAGGGAGGGAGGGTTGTCAGCAGATCTTTAAAATGCGGCTTGGCAGACAGTCTAACGCTGGCAGCCATAAAAAATGATAGACCCAGCATAACACCTTCCAATAACCCTTTTTCTAATTTCCGAACTGTTGTTTGGTTTCCCTAAACGTCAATTACCCAGTCACAATACCCTATAGGGCACCTTCCTAACAAATCTCATGTTACCTCATCCTACCTTGTAACTTAGACTAGTTATTCCCATCTTATAACACTTTTTTTTTTTTTACCAACAAAAGAGACAAATCCACTATTGGTATAATTCATAATCCCATGCAGATAGGAATTCCTTGATCTTTACCTTTGTTATGATTTATGAGTTGTTTGTATAAATTCTTAACATTGTGTCCTTATTACAGGTCAACCCGTTCCCTCGGTCCGCCACCACAAAAAAAAAAAAAAAAAAAGAGGAGGTGTCCGTGCCCGTGCCCATGGAGGAGGAGTGTGAGGAGCAGGAGGAGGGAGAAAATGTGAAGGCCACTTCCCCCAAGATGTTGGCAAGATAGAGGCGACAGAGGAGGAGGCTGGGCCTTCCCAGCCACCAGATTCTTCCCCCCCAGCTCCAGAAGAGGAGGAAGAGGTGGTCTACATCCCCCACCAGGAGGGTAAATATGT
This sequence comes from Bufo gargarizans, assembly GCF_014858855.1. NCBI lineage: Eukaryota > Metazoa > Chordata > Amphibia > Anura > Bufonidae > Bufo > Bufo gargarizans. The sequence continues at coordinate 291,968,036 of NC_058084.1, read as the reverse complement.
GCACACATTACTATAATTTGGTATACATAACATATTCACAAGCATTCCACGATCCCCCTACCACCCTGCATCTCCAGAGCTGTAATGCACATGTGTAATGAATCTGAAAAATAGCAGCCCTTAGTTAACATGGCTGCCTGTTTAGCTGAGCTGCATTTGCACCCCGTTTAACAAACATTTATGCCTGGGGGCAGGGTGTCTGTTGGTCTGTAATAGACTGTCCCTCTGCGTTAAGTCACGTCCCGCTGAGGCCTACTCTTAATGGCGGCCGTGAAGTGGTTAAAAGTGGCAACAATGAGGGGACAACAGAAACTAGTGTAATAGGAAAATAAATAAAAAATGTGACATACTCTGCAAACTACCAAAAAACTATTGACTAACCAAATAAATAACATTATACTGTAGCCGAACTATCACTAAGAAAACCAAAATATAATTAATAGTAAATATCTATATTTATTGTATTTAGATGTAAATAGGCAGTGTTTAAACACATACTACACACAATGCACTAATTGTCTTGTAAATAACCCTAATTGAAATTATTATTATTTTTAGTTTTTTTTTTCCAGTAGTAAACAGCAAAAAAAAATGTATTAATGATGTTGTGGAACAAAAAAATCTGCAGCATCATGTCAATATGAAGGTTTGGGAAATGAAGGAAAAACACCTTCTCCAAATGCAAAAAATGGACCAAATATTATTGGAGCTAAAAAAAAGTTGCCCTAGAGGCTTGTTTTCTTATTTTAGTTAGAAATACATATTTTTTTTGTTTGATTGCGTGTGCTTTAGTTTTTATTTATTTATGTAATGTTACAGTGTAATTTTATAAGTTTGTTGTAAGGCCGATTTTTTCCAGGGTCAGGACAGAAAGCAGAACAGACAGCATTAGGTACATAGTAACACTGTAGTATACGGCCCACACATAACTCAGCAGTGTCAGGACCTACAACAGCAATTATCGGTAATGGTAGAGTATAAGGCCTACATAACTCAGCAGTATCAGGATCTACAACAGCAAGTATTGGTAACGGTGGAGTATAAGGCCCACACATAAGTCATCAGGGTCAGGACAGACTTCATCATCATCAGCAGGTAGATGTTAAGTGTCCAGTATAAGGGCTACACATAGCTCGGCCTAACTCAGCACGACAGCCAGCAGCATGTTGGAAGTGTGCAGCAGGAATTTGTTCCCAGGAATGGGCCCCTACCAGACCAGGACAACACCAAAAATAAACCAAGACACCCCTGACAGCATCATGTTGTAAGTATGCAGCAGGAATGGGCTAACATAAAAAAATAATAATACACTATTTGACTTTCTAAAATTTTTGTTTCAATAAATAATTTTTATTTTTAAACAGCAAGAAAAAGAAGTACACAATTAGCTACACACGACACAACACGTTCCTCCCACTGCTAGAACTTTCAAGATCGGGCACATCAAGTCTGTGGCAAATAAATATTTTTAATAACATTTTAACAATAACAAGTTACAACATGTTTAACAATAACTGTCCTTTCTGGCTTATTTTAATATTTTTTTATGGAAAGCAACTATATCTTTCATTATTTGACGGTTCCTCTTATCCATCCTCCGAACCTTCTTTCAAAAAATAAAAATAAAAAAAATTAAATCACGATTTTTATTATTGCACCCATATTTGAAAACACAAATATATAGCAATATAGCAAATATATTTGTTATTTAGATTTTTATTTTATTTTTTTTAAGTGTACTGTTAATGTTAATTAACTTCGGCATACTCCTCCCCGACAAGCATCCCCGTCACCATGGGAACGCCTGTGGGTTAGAAAATACCATCGGATCTGAGTTTGGGAAAACTCAGATCCGATGGTATACTCTAACCCACAGGCGTTCCCATGGTGATGGGGACGCTTGTTGGGGAGGAGTATGCCAAAGTGGAATAACAGTACACATTGAAAAAATAAAAAGATGAATATTCTTATATTCGCTATATTGCTATAACTTCGTTTTTTAGAATATTTGTCATATCCTAAGACAAGAATATATAGCAATATAGCGAATATTTGTAAAATACACATATAAACTGCAATTTAGCTAATATAGTGCTATAGTATTTTTTTTTTAATAGGGTGATTTTTTTCAAAATCTGAAGTTCAGAAAAAGACAAAAATAATTATAAAAAAAGATTATAGCACTACATTAGTGAAATTGCAGTCTATATGTGTATTTTACGAATATTCGCTATATTGTTATACCTTTGTGTCTTAGAATATTTGTCATATTCTAAAACAAGAATATATAGCAATATAGTGAATATTCGTAAATTACACATATCATTAGAAAACCAATAGGAAAGTTGCCTTATACAGTTAAAAATTGCAATACACGCAATTATTAAATCGCATATTAATTGTGATAAATAGAATAATGCCAAATATTCGATTTCAACGAATATAAGACGAATATTCAATCGAATATTCATGAAATATTGCGAAATCGAATATTGATAGGAGGCACAGATGGAACAAACCCAGGTCTGGCAGAGAGCACACCCCGATGCACGTTTCTCTCCTCCGCTTTCTCAGGGGGCGTACTACTATTGTTGTCCCTCCATACTGCTTATGGGCTAGCTATAGGTGCTGTTATTTCACCTTTTTTTCTGGCTCCTATTTTTGCAGTTGCTGTATGATTATCTGTGGGGGTTGGAGGCTTGTACATGTATTGGGAGTAGGGTTTATATTGCCTGCTTAGTGCAGCATGCACTGTTTCACTATTCCTCTTTTGGATTTTTGGATTCATTTACACAGAGTCAGGCGGCTGAGCTGCTTATCGCAGGGCTTGTCTGCATTGCTGCTACTCATTTTATCATTGTTTATGGTCTGTTGTTATATTTATTATTTAATAAAAATGTTTGTGTTATAATTGTACATGTGTGTCTTTTGTTTCAATTGGTTGTGTTGATTTATTCTTTACAGATGTACCATGACCTGGATAAATGAGAACCTTCACAGACCTATAGGTCTATAATTACCTGTAAAGGACCTTTTTGAATATGGGCACCATGTTTGCCTTGCACCAATCACTTGGCACTGTACCAGTAACCAAAGAATCTTAGAAAAAATAGAAACAGGGGCACAGCAATGACTGAACTGAGCTCTTTAAGCACTCTTGGGTGTAATACATCTGGACCCGGAGCCTTGTTCACAGTTACCCTATTTAACTTGTCTTGGACCATATCTTCACTGAGGATGGGGTAAGAGGTCCCCGAAATGCGTCTGGCGTGATAGCTAAAGACTCCCACCAGACCAACAGACTGAAAGAAGCCTTTACACAAATGGTTATCTAGTCTGATAAAGATATTTGTTTTCTTTGGAGCGCTCCAAATCGAAGAAACAATTTTCCATTCAACTCACGGCACCAGTTCCCGCGAGATTACGCTGTAGGACACAAGCTGGAATCCCGCTGCTGATTTCGTGACACGCCGGCGTCTGCTGCAGCAGGCGGAACAAGGTATATTATGGCGATTTAAATACTGGACACATAGCGCTGAAAACACTGTATATATCGAACTATAATCTACTAGGACAAGGTAAGATCTACCCTGTCTTTTATACAGTGTAAAAGCAGTATTCTATTTACAATTATCTGCGGCAATTGGGTTCATATACCCGGAACTAACATAAGAAGGACTACTACTATTTTTTTGTCTTCATATTATCGGCAAGTATAAGACAAAACAGTATCTATCTATTGGAAACAATTGCACTTTATTTAGTACATAAGGACAGCATACAAACTTGCCATTGTTTGATTGAAAGGAACTTTGTTTCAAAGAACTCGATACTTGTGCTTAATAGGCATCTGTTTATCCAAACTTCAGAATTTTATTTATCACATATGTTTTGCAGTTTGTGTGTTTTTATTTGAATGTGATTTTATAGCACATTTTATCAATTGTTATTTTTATCGTCATTAAATTAGTGTGATCACATATATAGTATACATTTTTATTGTTTCTACACACATAGAGTGCCAGTCCGTATCATTTACCTATTTCCGTATCTACAGTTAGCCAAGTGAGTATATTGCTGGATGTACTAACAGCCCCAGCACCACAGATATCAGCTCCTTTCTCTTCTTTTGTATATACAGAGCTAAAAAAAAACCATTTGGTAACTCTGCCTTTTCCTTATCTTCAGTGACTACCCCCCCCCCCCACAATTACCATTATTTAGTGGACCTACCTGCTCAGACCTAGGTTTTTTAGCATTTATATTTTTAAAGAACTTTTTTGGGGATTTGTTTTGCTCTCTTTTGCTCCCTGCTGTTCATTTTTTTTATTTTTGCTAATTTTATCTCCTTTTTATAGATTTTATTATTAAGCCCTTTGTAATCTTCAAACACTACAGCTGACCCCTCAGATTAGTATTTTTTAAATGGCCTTTTTTTGTCTTTTATTGCCCTTTTTACAGTTACTGAAAGCTATGAGGGGTTTAATTTTAGCTGTTTATACTTACTAGAGTTGAGCGGACACCTGGATGTTCGGGTTCGACGGGTTCGGCCGAACGTCACAAAAAGGTTCAAGATCGGGACCCAAACTTGACCCGACGCCGAACCGCATTGAAGTCAATGGGGACCTGAACTTTTGAGCACTAAAATGGCTCTAAAAAAGTAATGGAAAGGGCTAGAGGGCTGCAAATGACAGAAAAATGTGGTTAAGAGCATGGCAAGTGCTCTGCAAACAAATGTGAATAGGAAAATGATTTAAAATAAGATAAAATACATAGAAATAAAAAATGATAATCTTGATCTAGGAGGACGAGGTCCATATGGAGTAGGAGGTTGATGAGGCGGTGGATGTGGCAGTGTAGGTGGAAGCAGCGGTGGAGGAGGAGGTAGCTAACACTGTTTTTTGGTTATAATTTTTAATTTAAATTTTTTGTTTAAATTAGGGTACACCCCAAAACATTGGGAAATATAACCTGTATATAAAATATATAGCACCCCTCCAGCTGTGCTAAACAAACGTTCAGGCAAGACACTGGCTGCAGGGAAGGCCAGCACCTCCAAGGCGTAAAGGGCAAGCTCAGGCATTGTGCCCAATTTGGAGACCCAGAAGTTGAAGAGGGCAGACCCATCAGTCAGTTTGTGTAGGCGTGTGCACATATACTGCAGCACCATGTTGCATGTCCCCGTGATGTCCACGATCCATTTGGATATCAGCTATATCAACTTTCAATGTTGTTTTCTGCGCCTACCATGTGGATCACAGTTAGAAGAGAATCAGGGTTCCACGCCGGAGAGGGAGCAAGAGAAAGGAATAACACATCCAAGAGAGGTCAATGTATGAAATTAAGATGCCCTGTTAATGGAATGATTGATAAAAAATTATAGGGAATGTCACTGGGGTATTTTAGATTTGGAGAGGTTAGACAGGAGAGGGCCTCCTGCCGCTTTGTTGACTCTAGATTACTTCTGCCTAATTGCACGTCCTCGTGACGTCCAAAATCCAATTGGATATCTTCTCTATCAACTTTTGATGTTCTTTTCTGCGCCTACCATGTTGATCACGGTTAGCAGCGAATCAAGGCTCAATGCCGGAGAGGGAGCGTGAGAAAGGGATACCAAATCCAAGGGAGGTCAATGGCTAAAATGTGATTGAGCGGAAATGTGGGACAAGTTGTTAAAGCAGAAGGATCGAATGAAAGGAGGTGGGGCGTGTCAATTAAAGACAAATTTTAGAAATTTAAGTCCCTGTCACCTATGCAGAGCAGGGGATTTTCATCGGCAAAAATGGGTTAATGTTATCCACCAATGTGACAGGCAATTTGAAATATTTAGAGCCCTGTCAACTATGAAGAGCAAGGGTTTATTCATGGCAAAACTGTGTTCATGTCACTCACCAATTGAACAGACAATTTATACAAAATTAGGTCCATGTCACCAGTGCAGAGCAGGGGTTTGTATATGGAAAATTGATAAAATTGGTAAAATTGGTAAAATTAGTAAAATGTCACCTGACAATGTAACAGACAATTTTTTGAAATGTATGTCCCTAACACTGTCAGAACTATTGAGTATGAATAAAGTCCATAATTATAAGGCCTATATAAGTGTATGGACATGAGCCTAAGGGACAACCATTTTGTCTTATTTTAAGGCAGAGTGAATTCAGGATTTTTTTTTTTACTCTGAAATTGCTAACCTAAGGTTTACGATATATACCAAAGTGTTTACCTAAGTCTGTTTTGTGAGATGGAGATGTCCCAAGGTCTAATGAAATGTGATGGCCTAGATAAGACAATGTATTTGAATTCTGATGATTTTAGTAAATAGAAAGACTCTAATCTTTCTTTGTGATTTTTATATTAATCAATATAGGAGTAGATTGATTTTATATAATCAATTTTAATAGGTGTGCTGAATATATAGTATATATATATAAGAGTATAGTCCTTATAGATATATTCAATTGTAAGATTAGAAATTAGGTATAAACTCCTCTGTCATGTTTAGAATCTGTCTCAGTGGAACACACAAATTAATTATTTCTTTCCTGGAATGGGGAAATGTGGACACAGGTGATCATGAACAAACCCTGTCTCATCCAAGAACAATGAATTGAGATAGCCCTATTTATCTTGATTTAATCAAGTCTGGTCAAAAGACTTAAGGATACACAAGTTAGTTGACCAAGTATAAAACTCATTGTCTCTTTAAGATCTTCTCAAGGTTTGTCTGAAACCTTAGATTACATTTTAGTGCTATTATATGAATAAGAGAAATAAATGAATGCTTCGATTTTTTGTATGGAATACTAGTGCCATCTAGTGTTAGGGTAACAAAGATCTAGGGTATATTTTTTCCCTAGAGGAAGGTTCTATTAATTATAAAGTGAGGTCACTAGTTAATGATAAAACTTGGCCAAGCCCTTTCAAAGGATAAAAAGATGGTATGGGCTGACAGAAGGGGGATCTCTAGAGCTATCTGACTCTCTCTCTGAACATCATCTTGACCATCTTGCCAGTCATTGGAGGCAGCCATCTTAGAACCATTGAAACTGATTTATGCTAGCTGACATTTTGGTATAGTATAACCTTACCTATATTTTATAGGATAATTAATTAATATAATATATATCTATAGATATATTCAATTAACCATACTTTGTGTATAGTATCTGTTTTGGAATAAGATTGGGGGTGTACCTGCAGCATCATCCTGAAAATTAATCCAATACAGGGAGATTAAAAATATACTAGTGAAAACACGGTATTATCTCCAAGGAACTGAATTCAGTTTTAGACCAGTATGGTTGATAATATATATATATTTATATAGATAAAAGATAAACCAGATTGGGTTTAATCGGACATTTGTCGGCTGAGAGAAATCAAGTATTAAATTGACTTTTAATATAAGTGAGGGGTATTATTATAAGAAGGCATAATTGTGTATATATAGATATATGTTCTCAATTATTTTTTTGTCTTTACCACTATTTTGCATATCATTGATTGAATTTTATTACCGCCAATTTTGTTATATATATTATTTTGCACTATAAATTGTATTAATAAATTACATATATATTTTGTCTATAACTGGGTTTTGTCTTCAATTCAACGCAGATCACGAGCTTGTTTTAGCTTGATATTTATGATAATAAGTTAGAATCTCCTTTATTACCGATTTTAATTTATTCACATAAATCATATAGACTGTCAATCGGAGACAGCATAAATATTCCGACATTAAATTGGAGGTCCCACCGAGATCTGCTTGTAATAGAAACAAAATTTTGGGGTGCAAAATATATATTTGATAAAGTTATTGTGGTACTTGTAGTGCAACAAGTAAAAAAATGTCTGATAACAATGGCGAGGCTAGCCAAGGCATGCAGGCTGCTGCTGCAGTAGTAAAGACTGATATGCATGATAGAAAGACTCAAGAATTAATTGAATATATTGTGTTGGGTCATATGCATGACAGGTTGGATATTAAGAGAGAGTTAAAGGATTGGAGGTTTGAATTGGAAAAGAGAGCTGTAGAATATGCAGATGATATCTGGTCTGATAAATCCCGATTTGCTGATTATCTCTGTCACATTTCCCAAGCTAAACATAAGAAAGATAAGGATTCATTAATCCTTCAATCTTGGCCTGAATTTGTATATTTAGTTATTGAAATAGCAAAGCAATTAGAAAAAGCAAAATATAAAAATGTTGAACAGGCATATGAAATTGATAAATTTCAAAAAGATTTATCTGAAATGGAAAATAAGGCGGCCATGGTTTCTGGTGAATTAGCACAATGGTCTGCTAAATTATCAGAATATAATGACAGAGACAGTCAACAGCAAGAAGTTATTAGGACTCTGGAATGGAAATTAAGTCAGGCTACTAATGAATTGTCTAAATGTCAATTGTCTATGGTGGATTTAGATGAGGAATGTAAAAAGTTGTATAAGGACAATAGAAATTTACAAACAGAGTTAGATAACCGGGATCTTGACCCTCTTCAATTCAGACAGCCTAAGGATTCTAATAGAGTGCAGGTAAAATATTCCAGGGGGGAATTAGATGCAGAAAGTAAATATGACAACCCCTTTAATGGAGAAGAATTAATGGATCTGAGAGAACATTCTCTTCCTAAATTAAGACCGATTTCACCTCCTAGGTCCTCTAAAAGTTCAGTACAGAGATCTTATCAACCCATGATAGACACTACTAAAGTGATCAAATTTCTCAAGGAAACTGTGGGTCAATTTGCAAAAAAGGGTTCACCCTCCATAATAAGTCATTTGGAAATATATGAGGAGGCCATGAAAACTTTACATTTAGAAAAGGACATACAGAAACTTGAATTTATTACCTGGGTTTTCGAACCAAAACACCGGTATTTCTTTAATTCCCTTAGAGATATGGGTAGGGATTCTTGGTCAGATGTGGTCGCAGAAATAAAAACTGAATTTGGTCCCTATAAGTCCGCTACTGCTGCAAGGAGGGCCTTATTTACCCTGAAATGTAGACATAATCAAAGTCCCAGGGAATTTTTGTCAGTCCTCAAAAATGCCTATAGTTTATCTGAAAAAGATCCCAATTTTGAAGGTAGTGAATTTATCCAGTTATTTTATGACGCTTTGCCCAATAAAATAAAATTTATTTTGGCCAGGGATTACCATCCCAGAAAGACTCTGGATTGGTTACTCACTGAGAGTACAACTCTGTACGCTGCAATACAAAATTGTGATGAGTCTCCTGATAGGAAATTTAAAAAAGCGAGTGAGGAAATAGCAGAAACACACAAAGGAAGAGAACAGAGACACACACAAGAAAGAGAGGAAAGAGAAGTAAAGCTGGCTAGAGGGGTCTATCAAGATGGAAGCCATGGTGAGATGTGCTATGATGGACCACCCAGCTTTCCTAGGAGCAGAAGTGAGATTTCTACTAGGACTTGGTAAGAGATACAGAAAATGATATTTCATTTTATTAAGACTAATTTGATAGTGTGGGTGAAATTATACCATCTAGATTGGCGAATAAATACATAATTAAATTAATTGATCATCTCCATATTGAGATGTAGTTTTAGGATATTGTGAGACTTCATTCTACCTGCAGAAGAATCAAGACTCATAATCTAGCAAAGCAGTAAATAATTGCTTAGATATATATATTGATAGAACATTCTTTGCCAAGCTAAGTGATGGTTTCCCACAGGAAAGACTTATTTCAAGTCCTTTCCAATTAAGATATGGTCTAGCAAAGATCATATATCCCTGTCATTTGTCTTAGTCTTACCAAAGTTATAAATGTGAAAATAGTCCAGGATGGGGCGGAAGGATACAGTTATCTCTTCTAAGCTATATCCTTGAATGGATTTGCGCATGCCTGAAGTCATGTGATGTGTAGTTGGTTAGAGGGGGGCGGAATGTATTTAGCATTCTATATTGATGTCTAGGATTAGACATGCCCGTCCTGATATCATGAGGTTTTCTCTGAACAAAAGTAATATATATACGTATAACTTATGTTCCTACTTTGATATCCTAACCTAATAATAGCTTGGTTATAATGTGACAAGTTATTTCCACTCACATGTATTGTTAAGCTTGTAATGCTTTATATTAACGCTATATATATTCATTTGCATGTATCATTATGTTATTTACTTATATATGTTTATAACCTTTTAACCAATAAATCTGCATATTTTTATAAACCTGTGTATTATTGTATAATGCAGAACTACATGTTTTATCATTAACGTCATCTCACGTCAAAAAGAACTTATTTATCTGAGGAAATAGTCGGACTCAGATGTGAATTGTATCGATTTGGTTGTCTACAATTCACCAGGTCATGATTTTAAAAATTTATGACAAATTTTACAAAATTTATTTTTTATGATTAATTATTTTTATGACCATAATTAATAATTCTTAATTGAATTATTACCACCCGACAACACCTATGCAGAGCTGGGGTTTATTCACAGCAGAAATGGTAAAATGTAACAGACTACTTTGCACCCTGCTCCCTCTTTTGCTGTGCTGGTGCCTCTGTGCGACCACCGCCTCTTCCTACGAACTAGACAGGTCACTCGCATGACCTTGATTCCATGTGGGGTCTAGTATCTTATCATTCTCCACATCATCTTTCACCCACATTTTTTACCCCTGCCCTCCTTGTCGGTCTGCATACTGCAGATAGCCGCAGCAGTTGGCACCTGTGTTTTTTCATTATCATAGACGTGCTGCGGTAGTCTGTCTTCCAATGTCCTCATCCTGAAACATAAGTGGTTGGGCATCAGTGCACTCAATCTCTTCCACTTCTAGTTCAGGGCTATGTGGATGGCCCACGGAAACCCTGCCATCAGAGTCATCAAAAAGCATAACAGACTGCTGCATGACTTGGTGCTCAGACTGCTTGCCTGATTTGCAAGTTGGTGAGTTGAAAGACAGATGGCCATGGGCTGTAAGTGCCAACTCTGATCTTTCAGCAGGGGACTGGGTGGGAGACAATGCAAATGTACTGTAGGCACTGTCAGCCCCCGAATCTACTATAGTCTATACTTGTTCTGGCCTCACCTGATTCGTACTGTCCTAAATGCAGTGTAGGCCACAAATGTAATTTCAAGCATTTGTCACCCAACAATGTAACAGACAAATTAGTGAAATGTATTTCCTTGTCTACTAGGTAGAGCAGGGGTATATCACAGCCACAAATTGGTGAATTTCACCGACAATGTAACAGACAAATTAGTGAAATGTATTTCCCTGTCTACTAGGTAGAGCAGGGGTATATCACAGCCCAAAATTTGTGAATTTCACCGACAATGTAACAGACAAATTAGTGAAATGTATTTCCCTGTCTACTAGGTAGAGCAGGGGTATATCACAGCCAAAAATTTATGGATTTCACCCGACAATGTAACAGACAAATTAGTGAAATTTATTTATCTACTAGGTGGAGCAGGGATATATCAAAGAAAAAATGTGGTGAATTTCACCCAACAATGTAACAGACAAATTAGTGATATGCATTTCCTTATCCACTAGGTAGAGCAGGGGTATATCACAACCAAAAATTTGTGAATATCACCCGACAATGTAACAAATTAGTGCAATGTATTTTCCGGTCTACTAGGTAGAGCAGAGGTATATCACAGCCAAAAATTGGTGAATTTCACCCGACAATGTAACAAGCAAATTAGTGCAATGTATTTACCTGTCTACTGGGTAGAGCAGGGGTATATCACAGCCAAAAATTGGTGAATTTCACCCAACAATGTAACAGACAAATTAGTGAAATGTATTTCTTTGTCTCTAGGAAGAACAGGGGTATATCACAGCCAAAAATTTATGAAATTCACCCGACAATGTAACAGACAAATTAGTGAAATTTATTTACCTGTCTACTAGGTAACAAATTAGTGCAATGTATTTCCCTGTCTACTAGGTAGAGAAGAGGTATATCACAGACAAAAATTGGTGAATTTCACCCGACAATGTAACAGACAAATTAGTGAAATTTATTTACCTGTCCACGAGGTAGAGCAGGGGTATATCACAGCCAAAAATTGGTAAATGTCAACCAACAATGTAACAGACAAATTAGTGAAATGTATTTCCTTGTCTCTAGGTAGAGCAGGGGTATATCACAGCCAAAAATGGGTGAATTTCACCCGACAATGTAACAGACAAATTAGTGAAATCTATTTCCTTGTCCCTTAGGTAGAGCAGGGGTATATCACAGCTCAAAACTTGTGAATTTCACCCGTCAATGTAACAAATTAGTGCAATGTATTTCCATGTTTACTAGGTAACAAATTAGTGCAATGTATTTCCCTGTCTACTAGGTGGAGCAGAGGTATATCACAAACAAAAATTAGTGAATTTCACCCGACAATGTAACAGACAAGTTAATGAAATGTATTTACCTGTCTACTAGGGAGAGCAGGGGTATGTCACAGCCAAAAATTGGTGAATTTCACCCAACAATGTAACAAACAAATTAGTGAAATGTATTTCCTTGTCCACTAGGTAGAGCAGGGGTATATCACAGCCAAAATTAATTAATTTAACCCGACAATGTAACAGACAAATGAGTGAAATTTATTTACCTGTCTACTATGTAGAGCAGGGGTATATCCCAGAATTTCACCCAACAATGTAACAGACAAATTAGTGAAATGCATTTTCATATACACTAGGTAGAGCAGGAGTATATCACAGCCAAAAATGTGTGATATGTAACCCAACAATGTATCAGACAAATTAGTGAAATGACTTAAAATAAAATAAAATATGTAAAAAAATAATAATAATCTTGATCTAAGAGGTGGAGGTCCATATGTAGTAGGAGCAAGAGGAGGCGGTGGACGTAGTGGTGTATTTGGAAGCGGAGGTGGAGGACAAGGTAGCCAACACAGTTTTTTTTGTTTTATTTATTTACTTATTTATTTATTTTTGTTTAAATTAGTGTACACCCCAAAAGAGTGGGAAATATAAAAAATACAGCAATGAGCAATTGTGCTGTAGTATAACAATGTCTGGTTAAGGCCGGTATACATGTCTATTCTGCACAAGGTACGGACAAGTCCTGCAGGATCCATGCCTGGTTCATTGTAATGAACGTGAGCTTGTCCACATTGGCTATGGACAGGCGGCTGCGATTGTCTGTGATAACGCCCCCTGCCGCGCTAAACAGACGTTCATACAAAACACTGGCTGCAGGGCAGTCCAGCACCTCCAATGCTTAATGGGCAAGCTCAGGCTATGTGCCCAATTTGGAGACCCAGAAGTTGAAGGGGGCAGACCCATCATTCAGTACGTGTAGGCGGGTGCACAAATACTGCTCCACCATGTTGCTGAAATGCTGCCTCCCGCTAAGACGTTCCTTATCATCTGGTGCTGGTTGTTGTGGCGTGCTGACAAAGCTTTTCCACATTTCGGCCATACTAACCCTGCCTTCTTAGGGGCTGGTTGTGCCACAACTGCGTTGGCAACCTCTTCCTCCTTCTCTGCCTTGGGGCTCAGACTGCTTTGCTGATTTGCAAGTGGGTGAGGTGAAGGACTGATTGACATGGGCTGCAGGTACCAACTCTGATCTTTCAGCAGGAGCCTGGGTGGGAGGCAATGTGAAGAAACTGGAGGCACTGTCAGCCTCCCAAACTACTATCGCATTTACTTGTTCTGGCCTCACCATTTGTAGAGCCGCATTCAGCCCTACCAAATAACGCTGAAGGTTCTGTCTCCTACTCGCACCTGAAGAAGGTGTTTAACTTGTGCGTGCAGCTGGCACAGATCAACCACGTCCTCTCCCTGCAACAGGAGCTCCACCAGCAGCACCACGACCGGGGCCACGTCCCTTATTTGACACTTTCCTCATTCTTTGCGTTTACCCACCAAAAAAACTGATGGTTTATGTCAGGCGACAATGTAACCACCAATAGTCAACAATTACGTTCACTGAGAGTAAGGCAGTGCTGGTTTCATAAATAGGAAAAATTTCTTGAGGTCACACAACATTGTGACAGGCGAATTGTATACAATTACTTCACGGTCCCAAAAATTTTTTATTTGTCAACCAACAATGTAACTGCAGTAGTAAATGGTTGTATTTGATGGTGACAAATGCAGCAAAGGCCCCAAATGTAGGGTCTTGCCCAAAATAGGTGTTTTTTTAAAAAAAAAAAAACAGTATATAACAGCAGTATTTAAAGTTTGTATGTGACTGTCACAAATGCAACAAAGGCCTCAAATGTAGAGTTGAGCGAACACCTGGATGTTCGGGTTCGAGAAGTTCGGCCGAACATCCCGGAAATGTTCGGGTTCGGGATCCGAACCCGATCCGAACTTCGTCCCGAACCCGAACCCCATTGAAGTCAATGGGGACCCGAACTTTTCGGCACTAAAAAGGCTGTAAAACAGCCCAGGAAAGAGCTAGAGGGCTGCAAAAGGCAGCAACATGTAGGTAAATCCCCTGCAAACAAATGTGGATAGGGAAATGAATTAAAATAAAAATTAAATAAATAAAAATTAACCAAAATCAATTGGAGAGAGGTTCCATAGCAGAGAATCTGGCTTCCCGTCACCCACCACTGGAACAGTCCATTCTCAGATATTTAGGCCCCGGCACCCAGGCAGAGGAGAGAGGTCCCGTAACAGAGAATCTGTCTTCATGTCAGCAGAGAATTAGTCTGCATGTCATAGCAGAGAATGAGGCTTCACGTCAGCCACCACTGCAACAGTCCATTGGCATATATTTAGGCCCAGCACCCAGGCAGAGGAGGGAGGTCCCGTAACAGAGAATCTGTCTTCATGTCAGCAGAGAATTAGTCTGCATGTCATAGCAGAGAATGAGGCTTCACGTCAGCCACCACTGCAACAGTCCATTGGCATATATTTAGGCCCAGCACACACACAGGCAGAGGAGAGAGGTCCCGTAACAGAGAATCTGGCTTCATGTCAGCAGAGAATCAGTCTGCATGTCATAGCAGAGAATGAGGCTTCACGTCAGCCACCACTGCAACAGTCCATTGGCATATATTTAGGCCCAGCACACACACAGGCAGAGGAGAGAGGTCCCGTAACAGAGAATCTGGCTTCATGTCAGCAGAGAATCAGTCTGCATGTCATAGCAGAGAATGAGGCTTCACGTCAGCCACCACTGCAACAGTCCATTGGCATATATTTAGGCCCAGCACCCAGGCAGAGGAGGGAGGTCCCGTAACAGAGAATCTGTCTTCATGTCAGCAGAGAATTAGTCTGCATGTCATAGCAGAGAATGAGGCTTCACGTCAGCCACCACTGCAACAGTCCATTGGCATATATTTAGGCCCAGCACACACACAGGCAGAGGAGAGAGGTCCCGTAACAGAGAATCTGGCTTCATGTCAGCAGAGAATCAGTCTGCATGTCATAGCAGAGAATGAGGCTTCACGTCAGCCACCACTGCAACAGTCCATTGGCATATATTTAGGCCCAGCACACACACAGGCAGAGGAGAGAGGTCCCGTAACAGAGAATCTGGCTTCATGTCAGCAGAGAATCAGTCTGCATGTCATAGCAGAGAATGAGGCTTCACGTCAGCCACCACTGCAACAGTCCATTGGCATATATTTAGGCCCAGCACCCAGGCAGAGGAGGGAGGTCCCGTAACAGAGAATCTGTCTTCATGTCAGCAGAGAATTAGTCTGCATGTCATAGCAGAGAATGAGGCTTCACGTCAGCCACCACTGCAACAGTCCATTGGCATATATTTAGGCCCAGCACCCAGGCAGAGGAGGGAGGTCCCGTAACAGAGAATCTGTCTTCATGTCAGCAGAGAATTAGTCTGCATGTCATAGCAGAGAATGAGGCTTCACGTCAGCCACCACTGGAACAGTCCATTCTCAGATATTTAGGCCCCGGCACCCAGGCAGAGGAGAGAGGTCCCGTAACAGAGAATCTGTCTTCATGTCAGCAGAGAATTAGTCTGCATGTCATAGCAGAGAATGAGGCTTCACGTCAGCCACCACTGCAACAGTCCATTGGCATATATTTAGGCCCAGCACCCAGGCAGAGGAGAGAGGTCCCGTAACAGACAATCTGGCTTCATGTCAGCAGAGAATCAGTCTGCATGTCATAGCAGAGAATCAGGCTTCACGTCACCCACCACTGCAACAGTCCATTGTCATAAATTTAGGCCCAGCACTAGTGTTGAGCGGCATGTCCCATATTCGAATTCGCGAAATTTTGTGAATATTCGAAAGAATATTCGTAAAATATTCGCGATTATTCAAATTCGTTATTATTTCGCATATGCGATAATTCGAATTATCGCATAATACATATGCTATGCAAAATTCACATGTGCGCTAATGAAATCGCCTTACGAAGATTCGCAACTCAATTCAATCACTAATGTATGAATGCAATGCCCTTTGCCTCTGTTCTGGGACAAGTGTAGATATTCGCATGTGCGCTAATAAAATCGCCTTACGAAGATTCGCACCTCAATCACTTTCTAGGGAATGTGAGACTTTTGGGAATCAATCGAGATACAGTGGGGGGTGATGACAGTAGTTGACAGAGTACAGATCAATGTAATCTGTAAGGTGGAAAGTAAAATAAAAAATACGAATATTCGTAAATCGAATTTTACGAAGTTCTACGTATTCGCGAATATGGTGCTATACTATATGAATGCACAGGCCTTTGCCTCTCTGTTCTGGGGACAAGTGTAGATATTTGCATTTGCGTTAATAAAATCGCCTTACGAAGATTCGCAGCTCAATTCAATCACTAATGTATGAATGCAAAGCCCTTTGCCTCTGTTCTGGGACAAGTGTAGATATTCGCATGTGCGCTAATAAAATCGCCTTACGAAGATTCGCAACTCAATTCACTAATGTATGAATGCAAAGCCCTTTGCCTCTGTTCTGGGACGTGCCGATATTCGCATGTGCGCTAATAAAATCGCCTTACGAAGATTCGCGCCTCAATCACTTTCTAGGCAATGTGAGTAAGATCTGAGCTGTTGGACCTTTGGGAAACAATCAATTATATGTGTACTGTAATTTTGTGGGGGGGGGGGGGAAACAAAAAACGAATATTCGTTTTTACGAATATATAGCACTATATTCGAAATATTCGCGAAATCGCGAAGTTGCGATATTCGCGAAAAAAATTTGCTTTTCGAATATTCGCGCTCAACACTACCCAGCACCCAGGCAGAGGAGAGAGGTCCCGTAACAGAGAATCTGGCTTCATGTCAGCAGAGAATCAGTCTTCATATCATAGCAGAGAATCAGGCTTCACGTCACCCACCACTGTAAGAGTCAATTTTCATAAATTTAGGCCCAGAACCCAGGCAGAGGAGAAAGGTCCCGTAACAGACAATCTGGCTTCATGTCAGCAGAGAATCAGTCTTCATATCATAGCAGAGAATCAGGCTTCACGTCACCCACCACTGCAACAGTCAATTGTCATAAATTTAGGCCCAGCACCCAGGCAGAGGAGAGAGCTCCCGTAACAGAGGATCTGGCTTCATGTCAGCAGAGAATCAGTCTGCATGTCATAGCAGAGAATGAGGCTTCACGTCACCCACCACTGCAACAGTCCATTGGCATATATTTAGGCCTAGCACACAGGCAGAGGAGAGGTTCATTCAACTTTGGGTAGCCTCGCAATATAATGGTAAAATGAAAATAAAAATAGGATTGAATGAGGAAGTGCCCTGGAGTCCAATAATATATGGTTATGGGGAGGTAGTTAATGTCTAATCTGGACAAGGGACGGACAGGTCCTGTGGGATCCATGCCTGGTTCATTTTTATGAACGTCAGCTTGTCCACATTGGCTGTAGACAGGCGGCTGCGTTTGTCTGTAATGACGCCCCCTGCCGTGCTGAATACACGTTCAGACAAAACGCTGGCTGCCGGGCAGGCCAGCACCTCCAAGGCATAAAAGGCTAGCTCTGGCCACGTGGACAATTTAGAGACCCAGAAGTTGAATGGGGCCGAACCATCAGTCAGTACGTGGAGGGGTGTGCACACGTACTGTTCCACCATGTTAGTGAAATGTTGCCTCCTGCTAACACGTTGCGTATCAGGTGGTGGTGCAGTTAGCTGTGGCGTGTTGACAAAAGTTTTCCACATCTCTGCCATGCTAACCCTGCCCTCAGAGGAGCTGGCCGTGACACAGCTGCCTTGGCGACCTCTTGCTCCTCCTCTGCCTTGGCCTTGGGCTTCCACTTGTTCCCCTGTGACATTTGGGAATGCTCTCAGTAGCGTGTCTACCAACGTGCGCTTGTACTCGCGCATCTTCCTATCACGCTCCAGTGCAGGAAGTAAGGTGGGCACATTGTCTTTGTAGCGTGGATCCAGCAGGGTGGCAACCCAGTAGTCCGCACAGGTTAAAATGTGGGCAACTCTGCTGTCGTTGCGCAGGCACTGCAGCATGTAGTCGCTCATGTGTGCCAGGCTGCCCAGGGATAAGGACAAGCTGTCCTCTGTGGGAGGCGTATCGTCATCGTCCTGCCTTTCCCCCCAGCCACGCACCAGTGATGGACCCGAGCTGCGTTGGGTGCCACCCCGCTGTGACCATGCTTCATCCTCATCCTCCTCCACCTCCTCCTCATCCTCGTCCTCCTCGTCCTCCAGTAGTGGGCCCTGGCTGGCCACATTTGTACCTGGCCTCTGCTGTTGCCAAAAACCTCCCTCTGAGTCACTTCGAAGAGACTGGCCTGAAAGTGCTAAAAATGACCCCTCTTCCTCCTCCTCCTCCTCCTCCTCCTGGGCCACCTCCTCTTCCATCATCGCCCTAAGTGTTTTCTCAAGGAGACATAGAAGTGGTATTGTAACGCTGATAACGGTGTCATCGCCACTGGCCATGTTGGTGGAGTACTCGAAACAGCGCAACAGGGCACACAGGTCTCGCATGGAGGCCCAGTCATTGGTGGTGAAGTGGTGCTGTTCTGTAGTGCGACTGACCCGTGCGTGCTGCAGCTGAAACTCCACTATGGCCTGCTGCTGCTCGCACAGTCTGTCCAGCATGTGCAAGGTGGAGTTCCACCTGGTGGGCACGTCGCATATGAGGCGGTGAGCGGGAAGGCCGAAGTTACGCTGTAGCGCAGACAGGCGAGCAGCAGCAGGATGTGAACGCCGGAAGCGCGAACAGACGGCCCGCACTTTATGCAGCAGCTCTGACATGTCGGGGTAGTTGTGAATGAACTTCTGCACCACCAAATTCAGCACATGCGCCAAGCAAGGGATGTGCGTCAAATTGGCTAGTCCCAGAGCTGCAACGAGATTTCGCCCATTATCACACACCACCAGGCCGGGCTTGAGGCTCACCGGCAGCAACCACTCGTCGGTCTGTTGTTCTATACCCCGCCACAACTCCTGTGCGGTGTGGGGCCTGTCCCCCAAACATATGAGTTTCAGAATGGCCTGCTGACGTTTACCCCGGGCTGTGCTGAAGTTGGTGGTGAAGGTGTGTGGCTGACTGGATGAGCAGGTGGAAGAAGAGGAGGAGGAAGCCGAGAAGGAGGAGGTGGCAACAGGAGGCAAAGAATGTTGCCCTGCGATCCTTGGCGGCGGAAGGACGTGCGCCAAACAGCTCTCCGCCTGGGGCCCAGCTGCCACTACATTTACCCAGTGTGCAGTTAGGGAGATATAGCGTCCCTGGCCGTGCTTACTGGTCCACGTATCTGTGGTTAGGTGGACCTTGCTACAGATGGCGTTGCGCAGTGCACACTTGATTTTATCGGATACTTGGTTGTGCAGGGAAGGCACGGCTCTCTTGGAGAAGTAGTGCCGGCTGGGAACAACATACTGTGGGACAGCAAGCGACATGAGCTGTTTGAAGCTGTCTGTGTCCACCAGCCTAAATGACAGCATTTCATAGGCCAGTAGTTTAGAAATGCTGGCATTCAGGGCCAGGGATCGAGGGTGGCTAGGTGGGAATTTACGCTTTCTATCAAATGTTTGTGAGATGGAGAGCTGAACGCTGGCGTGTGACATGGTTGAGACGCTTGGTGACGGAGGTGGTGGTGGTGGTGTTGGTGGTACATCCCCTGTTTGCTGGGCGGCAGGTGCCAACGTTCCTCCAGAGGCGGAGGAAGAGGCCGAGGCGGCAGCAGCAGAATAGGCCGAGGCGGCAGCAGCAGAAGAGGTAGCAGGGGGAGCCTGAGTGACTTCCTTGGTTTTAAGGTGTTTACTCCACTGCAGTTCATGCTTTGCATGCAGGTGCCTGGTCATGCAGGTTGTGCTCAGGTTCAGAACGTTAATGCCTCGCTTCAGGCTCTGATGGCACAGCGTGCAAACCACTCGGGTCTTGTCGTCAGCACATTGTTTGAAGAAGTGCCATGCCAGGGAACTCCTTGAAGCTGCCTTTGGGGTGCTCGGTCCCAGATGGCGGCGGTCAGTAGCAGGCGGAGTCTCTTGGCGGCGGGTGTTCTGCTTTTGCCCACTGCTCCCTCTTTTGCTACGCTGTTGGCTCGGTCTCACCACTGCCTCTTCCTCCGAACTGTGAAAGTCAGTGGCACGACCTTCATTCCATGTGGGGTCTAGGACCTCATCGTCCCCTGCATCGTCTTCCACCCAGTCTTGATCCCTGACCTCCTGTTCAGTCTGCACACTGCAGAAAGACGCAGCAGTTGGCACCTGTGTTTCGTCATCATCAGAGACATGCTGAGGTGGTATTCCCATGTCCTCATCATCAGGAAACATAAGTGGTTGTGCGTCAGTGCATTCTATGTCTTTCACCGCTGGGGAAGGGCTAGGTGGATGCCCTTGGGAAACCCTGCCAGCGGAGTCTTCAAACAGCATAAGAGACTGCTGCATAACTTGAGGCTGAGACAGTTTCCCTGGTATGCATGGGGGTGATGTGACAGACTGATGGGGTTGGTTTTCAGGCGCCATCTGTGCGCTTTCTGCAGAAGACTGGGTGGGAGATAATGTGAACGTGCTGGATCCACTGTCGGCCACCCAATTGACTAATGCCTGTACCTGCTCAGGCCTTACCATCCTTAGAACGGCATTGGGCCCCACCATATATCGCTGTAAATTCTGGCGGCTACTGGGACCTGAGGTAGTTGGTACACTAGGACGTGTGGATGTGGCAGAACGGCCACGTCCTCTCCCAGCACCAGAGGGTCCACTAACACCACCACGACCATGTCCACGTCCGCGTCCCTTACTAGATGTTTTTCTCATTGTTATGGTTCACCACAACAACAAATATATTATTTGGCCCAATGTATTGTATTCAAATTCAGCGGGATATAAATTTGAGGCCTAGTATTTAGGCGCTGGGTGACCGGTATGGATTTAGTGACAGAATTAGACTTGGAAATGCACAGAAGCGTGTGTGTGTGAAGTTATTCTGAATGACCCTATGTGCACCTTCAATATTATATACCCTTTTAGGGATAGATTTCAAATAGCTCTGATATAGCAGAAACCACTAAATTATGAAATTGCTAAATTGGGAATTGTACTTCAACCCAGAACAAAAAATGTGCTTTGACGGACACTAAATATCTTGCCCAGCAACAACAGTACACCGGTGGGTAACGAGAGATTTAGAGGGAATTAAATTTGAGGCCTAGTATTTAGGCGCTGGGTCACCGGTATGGATTTAGTGACAGAATTAGACTTGGAAATACACAGTAGCGGGTGTGTGTGAAGTTATTCTGAATGACCCTATGTGCACCTTCAATATTATATACCCTTTTAGGGATAGATTTCAAATAGCTCTGATATAGCAGAAACCACTAAATTATGAAATTGCTAAATTGGGAATTGTACTTCAACCCAGAACAAAAAATGTGCTTTGACGGACACTAAATATCTTGCCCAGCAACAACAGTACAGCGGTGGGTAACGAGAGATTTAGAGGGAATTAAATTTGAGGCCTAGTATTTAGGCGCTGGGTCACCGGTATGGATTTAGTGACAGAATTAGACTTGGAAATGCACAGAAGCGTGTGTGTGAAGTTATTCTGAATGACCCTATGTGCACCTTCAATATTATATACCCTTTTTGGGATAGATTTCAAATAGCTCTGATATAGCAGGAACCACTAAATTATGAAATTGCTAAATTGAGAATTGTATTTCAACCCAGAACAAGAAATGTGCTTGAACGGACACTAAATAACTCGCCCAGCTACAGCACTAGGGACAGATTTAGCTGGATATAAATTTGAGGCCTAGTATTTAGGCGCTGGGTGACAGGTATGGGTTTAGTGACAGAATTAGACTTGGAAATACACAGTAGCGGGTGTGTGTGAAGTTATTCTGAATGACCCTATGTGCACCTTCAATATTATATACCCTTTTAGGGATAGATTTCAAATAGCTCTGATATAGCAGAAACCACTAAATTATGAAATTGCTAAATTGGGAATTGTACTTCAACCCAGAACAAAAAATGTGCTTTGACGGACACTAAATATCTTGCCCAGCAACAACAGTACACCGGTGGGTAACGAGAGATTTAGAGGGAATTAAATTTGAGGCCTAGTATTTAGGCGCTGGGTCACCGGTATGGATTTAGTGACAGAATTAGACTTGGAAATACACAGTAGCGGGTGTGTGTGAAGTTATTCTGAATGACCCTATGTGCACCTTCAATATTATATACCCTTTTTGGGATAGATTTCAAATAGCTCTGATATAGCAGGAACCACTAAATTATGAAATTGCTAAATTGGGAATTGTACTTCAACCCAGAACAAAAAATGTGCTTTGACGGGCACTAAATAACTTTCCCAGCTACAACAGGACAACGGTAACGAGAGATTTAGAGGGATTTAAATTTGAGGCCTAGTATTTAGGCGCTGGGTGACAGGTATGGGTTTAGTGACAGAATTAGACTTGGAAATACACAGTAGCGGGTGTGTGTGAAGTTATTCTGAATGACCCTATGTGCACCTTCAATATTATATACCCTTTTTGGGATAGATTTCAAATAGCTCTGATATAGCAGAAACCACTAAATTATGAAATTGCTAAATTGGGAATTGTACTTCAACCCAGAACAAAAAATGTGCTTTGACGGACACTAAATATCTTGCCCAGCAACAACAGTACAGCGGTGGGTAACGAGAGATTTAGAGGGAATTAAATTTGAGGCCTAGTATTTAGGCGCTGGGTCACCGGTATGGATTTAGTGACAGAATTAGACTTGGAAATACACAGTAGCGGGTGTGTGTGAAGTTACTCTGAATGACCCTATGTGCACCTTCAATATTATATACCCTTTTTGGGATAGATTTCAAAGAGCTCTGATATAGCAGGAACCACTAAATTATGAAATTGCTAAATTGGGAATTGTATTTCAACCCAGAACAAGAAATGTGCTTGAACGGACACTAAATAACTCGCCCAGCTACAGCACTAGGGACAGATTTAGCTGGATATAAATTTGAGGCCTAGTATTTAGGCGCTGGGTGACCGGTATGGATTTAGTGACAGAATTAGACTGGGATATGGCCAAAAAATGAACAGACTATTGCTGGTTAAATGCACTTGGTGTGACAGCTTCACCCTGATGTAGGCTTTAGCCAAAAAACAACCACACCATTGAGGGTTAAATGCACTTGGTGACAGGCGCAGCTTGCCCCTGATTTTGTATATGGCCAAAAAATGAACAGACTATTGCTGGTTAAATGCACTTGGTGTGACAGCTTCACCCTGATGTAGGCTTTAGCCAAAAAACAACCACACCATTGAGGGTTAAATGCACTTGGTGACAGGCGCAGCTTGCCCCTGATTTTGTATATGGCCAAAAAATGAACAGACTATTGCTGGTTAAATGCACTTGGTGTGACAGCTTCACCCTGATGTAGGCTTTAGCCAAAAAACAACCACACCATTGAGGGTTAAATGCACTTGGTGACAGGCGCAGCTTGCCCCTGATTTTGTATATGGCCAAAAAATGAACAGACTATTGCTGGTTAAATGCACTTGGTGTGACAGCTTCACCCTGATGTAGGCTTTAGCCAAAAAACAACCACACCATTGAGGGTTAAATGCACTTGGTCGCAGCTTGTGCTGGCGCACCACAAGACACAAAATGGCCGCCGATCACCCCAGAAAAATGAGACTGACAAACGGTCTGTGCAGCCTAAAAACAGTGAGCAATTGAGGATCAGCAGCTCAATGATCCACAGCTGCAGATCGATCAGTTAATCAAGTCCTTTGGAGGAGTTAATCTGCCTAATCTCGCCCTACTGTCGCAGCCGCAACCTCTCCCTACGCTAATCAGAGCAGAGTGACGGGCGGCGCTATGTGACTCCAGCTTAAATAGAGGCTGGGTCACATGGTGCTCTGGCCAATCACAGCCATGCCAATAGTAGGCATGGCTGTGATGGCCTCTTGGGGCAAGTAGTATGACGCTTGTTGATTGGCTGCTTTGCAGCCTTTCAAAAAGCGCCAAGAAAGCGTCACAAAAGCGCGAAGAAAGCGACGAACACCGAACCCGAACCCGGACTTTTACGAAAATGTCCGGGTTCGGGTCCGTGTCACGGACACCCCAAAATTCGGTACGAACCCGAACTATACAGTTCGAGTTCGCTCATCCCTACTCAAATGTATTATCTTGCACAAAATGTTTTTTTTTTTTTTTTTTTTTAAACAGAATATAACAACAGTATCGAACTCTAGTTTTTGACTGTGACAAATGCAGTAAAGGCCCCAGATGTAGGGTCTTGCAAAAAATTTTGTTATTTTTTATCTATTTTTTAACCAGAATATAACAGCAGTATCTAACACTAATATTTGACTGTGACAAATGCAGCAAAGGCCCCAGATATAAAAGTCTTGCAAAAAATTGGTGTTTTTTTTTTTTAAACCAGAATATAACATCAGTATTTAACATTTGTATTTGACTGTCACAAATGCAACAAAGGACGCAAATATATTATCTTGCCCAAAATTGGTGTTTTTTTTCAACCGGAATATAACAGCAGTATCTAACGCTTGTATTGAACTATGAGAAATGCAGCAAAGGCCAGAAATGTATTAACTTGCCCAAAATGGGTGTTTTTTTTAAAACCAGAATATAACAGCAGTATCTAACGCTAGTTTTTGACTGTGACAAATGCAGTAAAGGACCCAGATGTAGGGTCTTGCAAAAAATCAGTGTTTTTTTCAACCAGAATAGAACAGCAGTATCTAACACTTGTATTGAACTATGCGAAATGCAGCAAAGGCCAAAAATGTATTATCTTGCCCAAAATGGGCGTTTTTTTTAAAACCAGAATATAACAGCAGTATCTAACGCTTGTTTTGGACTATGAAAAATGCAGCAAAGGCCGCAAATGTATTATCTTGCCAAATTGGTGTTTTTTTTTAAATACCAGAATATAACAGCAGTATCTAACGCTTGCATTAGACTGTCACAAATGCAGCAAAGGCCGCAAATGTATTATCTTTTCCAAAATGGGTGTTTTTTTTAAAACTCAGTATATAATTGGAGAATTTAAAGCTTGTATTTCAATGTCAGAAATGCAGCAAATGCCCCAGATGTAGAGTCTTGCCAAAAATGTGTGTTTTTTTAAACCCAGAATATAAAAGTAGTATCTATCACTTGTATTGGACTGCCAGAAATGCAGCAAAGGCCGCAAATGTATTATCTTGCCCAAAATCAGTGTTTTTTTTATTTATTTTTAAACCAGAGTATAACAGGAGCATCTAATACTTGAATTTGACTGCCAGAAATGCAGCAAAGGCCGCAAATTTATTATCTTATAAATCACAGAAAAAATGCACCAAATGGATATGCCACTGACTATACTGGCTAGTCATAAATGCAGATATCAAAAGCTGAGACTTTTGCCAATATATTCCTGTCAGGAAAATATCGGAGCTCATCATGCACCACGTCACGGTCACTCAGCATGGCAAGGGGTCCTACCATTAAGCTACCTATGGTGTGAACACGGTCTGAAGGTGATGTAATCCAGCTCACAGCCAAGCTTCCACACAACCGAATAGCAGGACAACTAATGCAATGTGAACAAAGCAGGACTGTAAGCAACACCCATATCAGACCATGTGATGGAGGTTACCAGGTGCAAAAGAGAGTGTTTAAATGCCAGGTAAAGGCACATACACTACATATAAAACAAGACACAAACACAGAAATATAGTGGCAAATCTGGGGGAGCTGCTCAACCCCTAACACTGTAGCGCCAACATCCTTCACCGTATGCATTTTTTTCCTGGGGATAGTCGTTTGCTGCGGTCCGCATGCTGTGGGGATGCTCCCCCAATGAAAAACACACTACAGTTAGGGGTCATAAATGCAACAAGGGCCACAATCTTGCCCAAAATGGGTGTTTATTTTAAATACCAGAATAAAACAGCAGTAAGTACCGCTTGTATTAGACCGCTTGTATTGAAATGCAGCAAAGGCCGCAAAAGTATTATCTTGCCCAAAATAGGTGTTTTTTTTAATGACCAGAATATAACAACAGTATTTAACCCCTTATTGACTAAGCCTGTTTAGGCCTTTATGACCAAGCATTTCTCTTCCTTTTTTCATGGTCTTGTTCCAAGAGCTATACATTTTTTATTTTTTTTGTTTATATAGCTTTATGAGGGCTTGTTTTTTACGGGACAAGTTGTAGTTTTTAATGGTGTCATTTTGGGGTACACATAACTTTCTGATTTACTTTTTTTTACTCTTTCTGGGAGGGAGATGAGGAAAAATAGCAATACTGCCACAGCATTTTTACATTATAAATTGTACGGCGTTCATTATTTGGTACAAATAATATCTTTATTCTCTAGGTCAGTACGATTACAGTGATACTAAATACTTATTTTCAATGGAAAAAAAAGCATATTTTTTATTTTATGGAATTTTTTATTTAAAAAATGTGTATTTTAAAAAAAATATATTTTACTACTTAATAGTCCCACAAGGGGACTATAATATACAGTATTTTGATTGCTTTAAAAATGTAATGCATTATCTCTATAATACATTACATTTCAATAGCAATGCTATTCAAACATTGACCAGCAGGCTGAGACAGAGAGACACAGCATGCTGGAGATAACTGAAGACAGGCTTGGGGCCCTGATCGGAAGCAAGGTAAGCTTCCCAATACATCAGCACCCCGCAATCGCATTTTCAGGGTGCTGATGGGAGTCAGAGGTCCGCTCCCTCTGTCACCACTTTACATGCATCAGGCGCCATTGTGAAAAGGGTTAAACAGCCCGGATCGGCACTCCTGCCTGTCCGGGTTGTTAGAGCAGGGCCCCGGCTCTCATGTGAGAGCCTGATCCGCCCTCCCCGCTGCACGGTGGAGCCTGCAGTGCTTAGACTGGGCCGCCGTAAAAACACGGCGGCCAAGCCTAAGGCCCCTTAGTGACCGCTGTAAAAAGGTGTATGGGTGGTCACTAGGGGGTTAAAGTTTGTATTTGACTGTCACAAATGCAACAAAGGCCACAAATATATTAACTTGCCCAAAATGGGTGTTTTCTTAATATCAGAATATAACAGCAGTATGTACCGCTAGTATTTGACTGTGACAAATGCAGCAAAGGACCCAAATGTAGGGTCTTGCAAAAAATTTGTGTTTCTTTTAAAAACCAGAATATAACAGCAGTATTTAAAGTTTGTATGTGACTGTGACAAATGCAACAAAAGCCACAAATGTACAAACCGGATTCCAAAAAAGTTGGGACACTATACAAATCGTGAATAAAAACTGAATGCAATGAGGAGGTGGTGCCAACTTCTAATATTTTATTCAGAATAGAACATAAATCACGGAACAAAAGTTTAAACTGAGAAAATGTACCATTTTAAGGGAAAAATATGTTGAATCAGAATTTCATGGTGTCAACAAATCCCCAAAAAGTTGGGACAAGGCCATTTTCACCACTGTGTGGCATCTCCCATTCTTCTTACAACACTCAACAGACGTCTGGGGACCGAGGAGACCAGCTTCTCAAGTTTAGAAAAAGGAATGCTCTCCCATTCTTGTCTAATACAGGCCTCTAACAGTTCAATCGTCTTGGGCCTTCTTTGTTGCACCTTCCTCTTTATGATGCACCAAATGTTCTCTATAGGTGAAAGATCGGGACTGCAGACTGGCCATTTCAGTACCCGGATCCTTCTCCTACGCAGCCATGATGTTGTGATTGATGCAGAATGTGGTCTGGCATTATCTTGTTGAAAAATGCAGGGTCTTCCCTGAAAGAGATGACGTCTGGATGGGAGCACATGTTGTTCTAGAACCTGAATATATTTTTCTGCATTGCATTGATGGTGCTTTTCCAGACATGCAAGTTGCCCATGCCACACGCACTCATGCAACCACATACCATCAGAGATGCAGGCTTCTGAACTGAGCATTGATAACAACTCGGGTTGTCCTTGTCCTCTTTGGTCCGGATGACATGGCGTCCCAGATTTCCAAAAAGAACTTTGAATCGTGACTCGTATGACCACAGAACAGTCTTCCATTTTGCCACACTCCATTTTAAATGATCCCTGGCCCAGTGAAAACGCCTGAGCTTGTGGATCTTGCTTAGAAATGGCTTCTTCTTTGCACTGTAGAGTTTCAGCTGGCAACGGCGGATGGCACGGTGGATTGTGTTCACTGACAATGGTTTCTGGAAGTATTCCTGAGCCCATTCTGTGATTTCCTTTACAGTAGCATTCCTGTTTGTGGGGCAGTGTCGTTTAAGGGCCCGGAGATCACGGGCATCCAGTATGGTTTTACGGCCTTGACCCTTACGCACAGAGATTGTTCCAGATTCTCTGAATCTTCGGATGATGTTATGCACAGTTGATGATGATAGATGAAAAGTCTTCGCAATTTTTCGCTGGGTAACACCTTTCTGATATTGCTCCACTATCCTTCTGCGCAACATTGTGGGAATTGGTGATCCTCTACCCATCTTGGCTTCTGAGAGATACTGCCACTCTGAGAAGCTCTTTTCATACCCAATCATTGCTCTTATTGCTACTTGTCCCAACTTTTTGGGGATTTGTTGACACCGTGAAAATTTGAATCAATATATTTTTTCTTTAAAATGATACATTTATTCGGATTAAATGTTTGATCTGTCATCTACATTCTATTACAAATAAAATATTGACATTTGCCATCTCCACATCATTGCATTCAGTTTTTTTTCACAATTTGTTTAGTGTCCCAACTTTTTTGCAATCCAGTTTGTATTCCAAGAACACTTTTTTAATGCCTTCCGGTGTACTGATTACTTCGCCCGTTTTATCTCTAATCGCACCAATCCACGATTTCCCTCTTTGATTTCTCACTATACTTGCTAAGATTTTACCGACCTTTTCACCCTCCGAAGCTAACCGGATCCTTTGAAAAAGTAGTTCTTTCCTACTTTTGTCTAACTGGTATATTTTTTACTTTTCCTGTTCTTCCTCCCAAACTCTCTTATTAAAATCGGTGGGATACCTTATACATACCATTCTTGCTTCCTGTAGTTTTTTTTTCCAATGCATTACCACACTCTCTAGTACTTTTTTTTTCCAATGGTTTACCTTTTTAAACAACACTCCTCTCAAATATGCCTTAACAGTATCCCAAACAATTAATCTACTAGCGGAACCATTATTTTCCATTAAAAAAAATGTCTTAATTCCTCAATTATACTCTCTTTATCTGAGATCAATGATAGCCAATGAGAATTGAACTTAAACAACGGTAAAATATTATTTTTATTCAAATCTAGTTCGATTACCATTGCACTATGATCTGATAAAGCCATGGGTACATACTTTATCTTAATCCTATTTTGGGACATTAGATTTTTATTTCCCATGACCATATCTATTCTTGACCAAGTTTGGTGTGTTTTAGAATAGCAGGAATACATGGTTTCATCCGGGTTCTGGACACACCAAACATCAACTCAATTAAATGCCCTGGCTAGTTTAAACAAATCTACATTTTGTGCTCTTCCCCCTCTGCCAGACATTCTATCCCTGAGTGGATCCATACCCACATTTTAGTCTCCTATAGAAATTATTATACATTCCTGTTTATTCAACATAAATCTATACAATTGATACAAGACATCTAGTTTATATGGTGGTGGAATATATATATTGGCAATTACAGTTTTAATCCCTTCTACATAACAATATATAAAGAGGTACCTGCCATAGTCATCAGCCTCACATGCCAATTTTGATACATAAGATAAAATTTGAATTGCAGTATTTAAAGCTTGTATTTTACTGTGACAAATGCAGTAAAGGCCCCAGATGTAGAGTTTTGCGGAAAAAAGGGTGTTTTAAAAAAAAATCCAGAATATAATTGCAGTGTTTAAAGCTTGTACTTCACTGTCAGAAATGCAGCAAAGGTCCTAGATGTAGGGTTTTGCAAAAAAAGCAAAAAAAAGCTGTTTTTTTTTTAACCCAGAATATAATTGTAGTATTTAAAGCTTGTATTTCACTGTGACAAATGTAGCAAAGGCCCCAGATGTAGAGACTTGCCCAAAATGGGTATTTTTTTAAAACCAGAATATGATTGCAATATTTAAAGCTTGTATTTCACAGTGACAAATGCAGCAAAGGCCCCGGATGTAGAGTATTGGCAAAAATGGGTGTTTTTTTTTTTTTTACCCAGAATATAATTGCAGTAATTAAAGCTTGTATTTCATTGTGACAAATGCAGCAAATGCCCCAGATGTAGGGTGTTGCAAAAAAAAAAAAGTGTTTTTTAAACCCAGAATATAACTGCAGTATTTAAAGTTTGTATTTGACTGTCACTAATTCAGCAAATGACCCAAAATCTATTATTTTGCAAAAAAAATTGTGTTTTTATTAAACCCAGTATTTATTGCAGCATTTAAAGCTTGTATTTCACTGTGACAAATGCAGCAAAGGCCCCAGATGTAGAGTTTTGCCCAAAATGGGTGTTTTTTTAAACCCAGTATATAATTGGAGTATTTAAAGCTTGTATCTCACTGTCAGAAATGTAGCAAAAGCCCCATATGTAGGGTCTTGCTAAAATTGGTATTTTTTTAACACCAGAATATAATTGCAGTATTTAAAGCTGGTATTTCACTGTGACAAATGCAGCAAAGGCCCAACATGTAGGGTATTGCAAAAAAAAAATAATTTAATCCCAGAATATAACAACACTTGTATTGAACTGCCAGAAATGCAGAAAAGGCCACAAATGTATTATCTTGCCCAAAATGTGTGTTTTTTTCTTTTTTTAAACTAGAATATAACTGCAGTATTTAAATTTTGACTGTCACAAATTCAGCAAAGGACCCAAAATGTATTATCTTGCAAAATATTGATGTTTTTTTAAACCCAGAATATAATTGCAGTATTAAAACCTTGTTTTTAACTGTGACAAATGCTGCAAAGTCCCCAGATGTAGGGTATTGCAAAAAATGGGTGTGTTTTTTAAACCCAGAATATAACTGCAGTACTTAAAGTTTTTATTTGACTGTCACTAATTCAGCAAATGAACCAAAATCTATTATCTTGCCAAAAATTTGTGTTTTTTTAACCCATTATATAATTGCAGTATTTAAAGCTTGTATTTCACTGTGACAAATGCAGCAAAGGCCCCAGATGTAGGGTCTTGCAAAAAATGGGGGATTTTTTAAACACTGAATTTAACTGCAGCATTTAAACCTTGTATTTGACTGTCACAAATGCACATATGCTCTGCTGGTGCACTAAACTTGCGCAAAATGGCCGCCAACACCCACCTAACTAACAGACAGATAAAAGTTATTTTTCTGTGTCACTGTGCTAAGGGCAGGGTAAGAATATGTTGCACTGCACCCACAAAACAAAATCGCTGTAGATCACTAAGTTATCAAGCACTTCTGATAACAGATTATTTCCTATTCTCTCCCTCACAGCAGCAGCATCCTATGCCTACACTAGTAAGAGCAGAGTGACGTGCAGCGCTACGTGACTCCAGCTATATAGAGGCTGGTTCACATGCTGCTCTGGCCAATCACAGCCATGCCATTAGTAGGCATGAGTGTGATGGCTTCTAAGGGCACACGAGTTAAACGCTTGTTGATTGGCTGTTCTGATCCATTAACTCACCGAACACCAAACTCAAACTCGAACCCAAACTTTTACTGAAAAGTTCGGGATTGGGTCCGGGATCCATAAATCCTAACGTTCGGTACAAACCCGAACTTTACAGTTCGGGTTCACTCAACCCTCCTTGTTGCCTAAAGGAATAAATGTTTTAGTGCAATTACTCAATGTGGATTTAAAACTCTCCTCAGCATTATTATGTTACAGTAGCTACTGTCTATGCCCTGAAATGCTACTCTCAACTCAGGGAAATTAGCCTTTTTGGAATTTAGCATTTTTACTCTTCCTGACAGAGTTTGCTTCTTATAGTTTAGGGGGAATATAATTATATTGTGGTCACTGTTACCTAGTGTTTCTCAAACAGTAACATTTCGAACAACCTCTGCATAATTACAAATTACCAGATCCAACAGAGCATTGCCCCTAGTGGGAGCTTTTACAAACTGGCCCATAAAGTTATCCTGCAGCAAATTGAGTAATTTCCTCCCCTTTGTGGTTGAGGCAGAATCATGACCCCAGTCAACGTCTGGGGAGTTAAAATCTCCCATTATGACCACTGTACCAACTTGTGTAGCCCGCACTAATTGGTTATACAGTTGTGTTTTTATCTCTTCTATGAGGTTAGGCGTAGTGATAAATTAACATCGGCTAGGACTATTCGCTAACGTGATCGCAATCAAATGTTCGTCAACCACAAGTTTGTGGCGGGCCCTATTCACTTTAATGGCAGGCGAATCTTTCAGGTCATATTTGCAGCCACAATAATTACAAGAAGTGCAAAAATTGTCCGACAACATGGAGAGTGATATACCACAGGGGGATCAATGGTAAAACTTCCCCTCCCAAAAATAATTTTAATCAGGGGCCATTTTTATGCATTTTAAAGGGAAATTCTCAGAAATGTGCCCTGCTGGAGCCTAGAAACATTTTATTTCAGGCCATGGGAGTACAGACCTCAAAAATTAGGCATTCGCCTGACAGAAAACATCAAGTGATTATGTGGCTGGAGGTATATTAGACGGTCATTGAATATCAATTTACTGCAGAATAGATGTCAAATACATATGTTTAAAAGAAAAAAATATATAAAATTGGATTAAAAACATGGCTAACAAAATCCCCTCTCTTGAAAAAAACTCAAATGATAATAGTTGAAATTTGATAACACGTGGTCATCGTGAACAGGTGTTGAATTCCTCCGAGGTCCTAAACATTGGGCATTCACCAGACAGAAAAGGCCTTTTATGCTACTGTATTTACCTAAGACAGAGGCTGTAAAGGGGGAATATTAATCTACCAATATTATGCGAATATCGATAATTAATATTCCTAAATAGGAGGAACCGTCTAGTGATGACTCCGCCTATTTATGCCTTTATATAGTAACAACACAATACTTTCGCTATGCTTTACACACTAATCACTATACTAGCTGCATGCGCCTTACTCACTACCGCTAACAAGTATACACTACACAAAGGGTACAAATATAACGGTATTTATTTAACACACTAAACACGCAATACAGTAATTACACAACACTAAATACACCGTACTCAACTACACTACACGTTCCCAAATTCCACCCACAAACTAACTATACAATACACACATACAGGTATAACAACCCACCCGCCTAGCTCTATACTGTCCCTACGGGGTTACAAGACAATACACACATCAATGGCTCTGCAGGGGTTAATACTTGCAGGCCATGAAATATTGTTTGCAGAGCACCTGCATGCTCAACAGTAATGGTAGGGGGTCAGGGATGTCAAGGGTTAACCAGGGGCAAGGGTTAACCAGGAGTCTTGAAGGGCAGAGTAGGGGAAGGGGTTAGGGTAACCCAGGGGTTAATCAGGGCCACCAGGGTATAAAGGGTTAACAGGGGAGCAGGGATGTTAACAGGGGAGCAGGGATGTTACCCAGGGGGATGCAGGGGGGGTTAATCAGGGATCAGGGAACCAGAGTGGGGGGGTAATGGAGTTGGTGGGATAGGGGGGTGATACTTATGCTCGCGTCCAGGGGGGGTCGCTCCTGAGCGCCGATTGCGCTCCTCTTCAGAGGGGCCGGTCGGGGTCCTTCAGGAGGTGGGGGTTCGGACACGGCCTGAGCGCAGGATGCGCTCTCCACTCCAGGTCAGCGGGGGTAGGTGCGGCTGGGTCCGGTCAGTGGCGTTTGTCCTGAGCGCCGATGCGCTCACCAGGTCGGGGGGCCCCGATCCTAACTATTCGGAGGGCGAGATGCGCTCCTCCACGTGGGGGCCCAGACCCTAACTAACCTTCGGAGTGCCGGGCCGCCGGATATTTAAACCCGGCCGCCCGCACTCCCGCGCTGCGCCGCCCACCAGGGGGCGCGCGCGCGCGCATCATCCACGTGGGCCGGCGCAGTGATATGACGTCACTGCGCCGGCCCGCACATCGGGGACGCGCTGCAGACAGGCGGGAGATGCCTTTGATCTCCCGCCTGCTGCCCTTAGCATTCCGGACAGTGCGATTGTAATCGCACTGTCGGAATGCGCATAATAGGAGGAGGGGAGGCTTCTCCCCTTCTTCTATCATGCGTAATTATCTCCAGCGGCGCTGGAGATAATTACAACAAAGGGCTCAGATTCTGTTGAATCTGAGCTCTTTGTATCCATCAGGATGACCGGACCCTTGTCCAGTCATTCTGATGCAATTAGCCAGATTGCATCGGTTTGAATGCTTGGGGCACATTCAAACCGATGCACCTGGTTTCAGGTGTAGGAGGGGGGGAATATTATATAGTATACATGCATATGGATGCTTGGGGCACATCCATACACATGTATACATAAATATCACATGTATCTAACGGGGGCACATAATTTATATAAGGGGGCACAAGCCCTTACATTATAAGGGGACACAAGCCCCTACATTATAAGGGGACACAAGCCCCTACATTATAAGGGGACACAAGCACATATATCCCACAGGGGCCACCATGAGCCCCTGGGGATCCCCATGAGCAGACGTGCGCAGATGTTGGGCACATCTGCGCACATCATCCCATGATGCGGTGGATAATGCATGCACATATACCATACATGCCCGCACATGTTTGCAGGCATGCATGGATATATATGCATACGGCTCAACCGTTCCTCAACAATCCCCCTGTTGTCGGACTTTATGATACGACAATATAATTGGGGGAACGGGTTGAGATATATTTGCCCCCCCTCAACCCCATCCTTGGTGGAAGTTCAGGAAGAACTGTAGTGTACACTGATCTTTAGGTACTTAGACATCCCTAATCCATTTACCTCCGACCTGCCCTTCACCGTAACCTACTCCTCCGTCCTCAGGATACACCATCGTCTTACCACACACCCACAGTCTTTTAGTGTCGGCCACCCCCACTTTGGAGTGACCCCACCCCCACAGTCTCTCGGTAATCCGATCTTCAGGTACGGCCCGCCTCCAAGGATTCTGGAGCGGGTTCACCCTCGCAGTCTTTCCTTTCGCAGTCTCTTGGTGTTGGCCACCCCCACTTTGGAGTGGCCACACCCCCACAGTCTCTTAGTACTCCTGCCGTCTAACTGGCCTTTCTTTCATCCGTCTCTTGGTGTCGGCCACCCCCACTTTGGAGTGAGTTCACCCTCACAGTCTCAGTCCCAACTTTCTTCAGTCAAATATCCGTTTCCATCTTGAAGGGTGCGGTTCTCCCGTGGACAGATTAATAGGTCTTTACAAGGCAGGTCAGACTCTTAAGCGGTGATGTCATAGTACCTAAATTCTACTGCGGAGAACACCTCCGCCACACTACACCTCCAGCCCTTCCCTTAAGAACCTCACCGTTCCAGGGTTCAAGGTGGCAAATGAATGATCCTGTCCCTATCGTGACCTAACCTTATCCCCATTCACACAAAATACATGTTACATCCCTCCCAACACCACCAAATTCCATGACATGTGTGTACCCATAGAGACTCATGCAACCTGGCATTCCTCTCTACCTCCAAAGACACAGGTAGGTCGTAGACCCCTGTGTCAATGGGAAACGACTATAGGATACAAATGTGTACAGTCAAATGATAGCTCACCGCAGTGCGTTGGGCGAGTTTTGGGCTGTCACACATTTGTACCTAGAGTGTCTATGGGTACACCATCGACCGACAAACAAAATCAATAAATGTGCTATGGGGTTTCAGGGTAGTACAAGTTATACGTCCCGAACCCCCATTGAAAACAAAACGTGTCCATACAATAATATTTGGCTACAGGAACCATGTTTGTGGTGTCCTGAGCCTCCTCCTCCGGATAGTTCTGTACAGTTCTGTCTGGTTCTGGTGTATTTTGGTCAATAAGTCCCTTGACCCTCCAACTGTAGATGACGATCACCAGAACCAGAAGAAGTTTCACTGGGTGAAACAAGTGATATGCTCTTCCACCCGAACGTCTCCAAATCTTCCTCCAGAGCCTTAAATAATGCTCCCGCTGGATTGTGGCACAGTCTTCCATCTCTAGAACACCTCTAGGCAGAGGTCGCTTGGTTGCCAAAATCCAGTGGGATCCTCTGGAGCCTCCCAAGAGTGTCAGGGGGAATAGCTAGCCTCTTCCGTGGCCTCTCCTGGGTTTTTCTTCCGCTCCATATAAAACCTATGGCAGAAGAAAATACCAGGCGCTCCCAGGGGAATTTCTCCCCTAACAGTGCAGTTAAA
The DNA here is from genome assembly GCF_014858855.1 of Bufo gargarizans. Taxonomy (NCBI): domain Eukaryota; kingdom Metazoa; phylum Chordata; class Amphibia; order Anura; family Bufonidae; genus Bufo; species Bufo gargarizans. The sequence continues at coordinate 291,931,288 of NC_058084.1, read as the reverse complement.
TGTACAAAAATTCCCAGCACCAATACCTTTGACCCATGGGTAGAGAAAGGTATTGGGCTGCCCTTTGTCTCACAGGACTCCTCATTATCCCAACACTGGTGTCTGAACACCCTACCTTCAGAGGAGCGTGTCCTCTGCTACACATCCCTCTGCACCAACAGATAAGGAGGGCCTCCCTACTAGTTTAGGATAACTGGAGTTCTGTGGACAAAGCACCATCTTGATGGCACCGCATCCCTGTCCACTCATGTGTACTCAGGCTGACTTCCCCCTGTGATCCCATGTTGTGGAGGCCCGCAGAACCAACGGCATAGGCATGCCCCGGCTCCTCAGGACCCCACAACACAAGAACACAGTCCACACTCTGCTGCCAAACACTCTGCGTCCAATCCCTATCAGAGCTGTGCTACCTGCTCGGACTAGAATTAAGTGCGCAGCACAACATTACACCAATGTTGTCTGTCCGCCCCAGTCCCCAGCGCAACACAGCCCTACCGAAAACCTTGAGCACAACAGTGTTATCTGTATCGATCCGAGACCCTGGTTGCCCAGAATAATATCACATCATCCTTTGTGTGCTGCATGAAGAAGGTCCTTATGCCTTCTCCCGACCAGCAGGATTTCCCGTGTGATATTATCTGCTCGCGACCCTATACGTTCTCGATCCACAGTATAACACTGCTCCACTCCAAGGGGACACAGAATGAAACAAGACAGCAGACGGGACATTACAACACTACATAAATCAGCCTGGTGGAACACACTCATAGACAAGGACCACCATCAACATCAAAGAGAACGTTACAATGGACAACAAAAACACACAACATGGACATGTATAGGGTACAAACGGTGTAACAAATAGTACAGGGGTGTCAAATGTTGCCTAGCCTAGCTTGGCCACTCTGGCTCCTCAGCAGCTGATGATGCCGCCAAGAGGTTACCCCTTTATGGCCAAGCTGACTAGACCCCGCTGCACGATTTGCTACCTGAATCCCATCACTGGACACATTGCAATTACTTGCACAAGGGCAATTCCTTGCAATGTGTCCTTTGTTCCCACACCTGAAGCACCTGATTGGGCTTACTGTCCTGTGTGTTTTGCAGTGCTTCGCTATATGACCCAAGCCACCACAAGCAAAGCATTTGATGTTTGCCTGGTGTGGCCTAGGTCCGTCCACACTGCAACCGCGCTCCCTGAATTGTTCCATCTTCAGGGAGGCACTTTTCACGATGTTTCTTTTCCCCAAAGTCAGGGAGAAATCTCTGTTAGTCTGGACAGGCTTGGTCTGGTGATTTGGCCTGTCACAGACTACTCTCCCCCCTATTTTCCCTGCATAGGGCAAAGTTTTGGGATATTCCGACCCTGACTTTATGGGAAAAGAAAGGGCCGGCACCAACTTGGTGATGACCTGTTGCAAGCCAGTTATTATCTGGGAGCTTACAGCAACGTGAGCCTTCAATTTGGCTACCATCACACTAGTAGAGGCAGTCCGCTCCTTGAAGGCCTTGACCTCAGTATAAGACTGGGTCAACTTAGCCTCAATTTCCTCCTTCTGCTTCTGCATTTCCACTAATTGTGACCGTATTCGAGCCACCTGCGCATCTCGGTCAACAGTAGACTGCGCATTCTCCGCCAGCTGTGCCCGCAATGCCGAAACCTGGTCGGAACTATTGGCACAGCACTGGCAGTGAACAGCCGGAGGAATTGTCTCTGTTGACTGAGACACCAGCGCCACTTCCTTTGGCTTACAGATGCTAGCCTCAAACGTATGAACGAGTTTGGCCAGCATCCGAAGCCGTTTAGTGGCCTTATTCAACACCGTCCGTTTGTTAACACAAAGCTTGTCATAACTACAAGCCTGTGCCAACAAATCGGACCACAGCATTTCTGCTGAATTGTATGTGGTGGGGAGGATGGGATTGAATGTACTGTGTTTGCTCAAGTGTTGCAGTGTGGGGAAGTCCATACTCACCGTTTGAGCGTCCATCTTCTCCTTGGGGCCGTACCTCCTCGCAGCTGCTTGGAAGAAGTCCATTTTCCCGGAACGCCTCTTCCCGACCAGCCTGACTTTGTACGCTGCTCCCACGAAGATAGATCTCTTCCAGTGACGTATCCTCTTCTCCCTCGCAATCACTCGAGCGGTGTAGTGACCGTGCAAAGCAAATAGCAAAATATTAATTCACAGATAGAACATAGATTCTCTGCTAAAGATTTTGATCTGCGTTTGGTGCTGTGAGGAAGAGTCGCGTTACCTGTCCGAATTATCAGGTCCTAGACGCTCAGACTGCTGACCACGTCTCTCCTAGACGCTCAGACCGCTGACCACGTCTCTCTTGCCTGATAATTCACAGGATGGCCGACCTCTAACCTCAAAACCAAACACAGATTTCAAAATCTAAGCAGTGGGCCTGACTCGCCAATGTAAAGGGGGAATATTAATCACCAATATTATGCGAATATCGGTAATTAATATTCCTAAATAGGAAGAACCACCTAGTGATGACTCCGCCTATTTATGCCTTTATATAGTAACAACACAATACTTTCGCTATGCTTTACACACTAATCACTATACTAGCTGCATGCGCCTTACTCACTACCGCTAACAAGTATACACTACACAAAGGGTACAAATATAACGGTATTTATTTAACACACTAAACACGCAATACAGTAATTACACAACACTAAATACACCGTACTCAACTACACTACACGTTCCCAAATTCCACCCACAAACTAACTATACAATACACACATACAGGTATAACAACCCACCCGCCTAGCTCTATACTGTCCCTACGGGGTTACAAGACAATACACACATCAATGGCTCTGCAGGGGTTAATACTTGCAGGCCATGAAATATTGTTTGCAGAGCACCTGCATGCTCAACAGTAATGGTAGGGGGTCAGGGATGTCAAGGGTTAACCAGGGGCAAGGGTTAACCAGGAGTCTTGAAGGGCAGAGTAGGGGAAGGGGTTAGGGTAACCCAGGGGTTAATCAGGGCCACCAGGGTATAAAGGGTTAACAGGGGAGCAGGGATGTTAACAGGGGAGCAGGGATGTTACCCAGGGGGATGCAGGGGGGGTTAATCAGGGATCAGGGAACCAGAGTGGGGGGGTAATGGAGTTGGTGGGATAGGGGGGGTGATACTTATGCTCGCGTCCAGGGGGGGTCGCTCCTGAGCGCCGATTGCGCTCCTCTTCAGAGGGGCCGGTCGGGGTCCTTCAGGAGGTGGGGGTTCGGACACGGCCTGAGCGCAGGATGCGCTCTCCACTCCAGGTCAGCGGGGGTAGGTGCGGCTGGGTCCGGTCAGTGGCGTTTGTCCTGAGCGCCGATGCGCTCACCAGGTCGGGGGGCCCCGATCCTAACTATTCGGAGGGCGAGATGCGCTCCTCCACGTGGGGGCCCAGACCCTAACTAACCTTCGGAGTGCCGGGCCGCCGGATATTTAAACCCGGCCGCCCGCACTCCCGCGCTGCGCCGCCCACCAGGGGGCGCGCGCGCGCCCATCATCCACGTGGGCCGGCGCAGTGATATGACGTCACTGCGCCGGCCCGCACATCGGGGACGCGCTGCAGACAGGCGGGAGATGCCTTTGATCTCCCTCCTGCTGCCCTTAGCATTCCGGACAGTGCGATTGTAATCGCACTGTCGGAATGCGCATAATAGGAGGAGGGGAGGCTTCTCCCCTTCTTCTATCATGCGTAATTATCTCCAGCGGCGCTGGAGATAATTACAACAAAGGGCTCAGATTCTGTTGAATCTGAGCTCTTTGTATCCATCAGGATGACCGGACCCTTGTCCAGTCATTCTGATGCAATTAGCCAGATTGCATCGGTTTGAATGCTTGGGGCACATTCAAACCGATGCACCTGGTTTCAGGTGTAGGAGGGGGGGAATATTATATAGTATACATGCATATGGATGCTTGGGGCACATCCATACACATGTATACATAAATATCACATGTATCTAATGGGGGCACATAATTATATAAAGGGGCACAAGCCCTTACATTATAAGGGGACACAAGCCCCTACATTATAAGGGGACACAAGCCCCTACATTATAAGGGGACACAAGCACATATATCACACAGGGGCCACCATGAGCCCCTGGGGATCCCCATGAGCAGACGTGCGCAGATGTTGGGCACATCTGCGCACATCATCCCATGATGCGGTGGATAATGCATGCACATATACCATACATGCCCGCACATGTTTGCAGGCATGCATGGATATATATGCATACGGCTCAACCGTTCCTCAACAGAGGCCATTATTTGTTCTGGGTGGTAGCGGATATTTGTCTGCTGTCATGAGGAAATTCAATTAAACGTGATCGTCACAGGTGTTGAATTCCTCCGAGATCCATGCCCCATTCATTTTTAGAAATGTTAGGTAGTCCACACTGTTGTGAGCTAGACACGTGCACTTATTGGTCACGATCCCCCCTGCTGCCAGGTAGTCACGGACTGGAGCAATATTGACATGGAGTTATTCTGTAGGCACTTCGCCAGTTTGAAGTCCCCGGTGTGCGCCACATGTCAGTCTCCTGCTCATACTACCGCCTGGTGCCCATTGGCTGACCTCACAGCTGCCCCCAGTACCTCCAGAGGCGGGATCAACCCGGGTCCCAGCCAGCAGGCTACCCAGTTTGACAAACTGGGGAGACCCATTCATTACTTGGGGAAAGCCCAGCTCTGCAACAACTTCAACTATGCTGTCTGCAATTTCAGCCAGTGCAGGCTCCTGCACATCTGTGCCACATGTTTTAGGGCACATCCGGTCACAGTCTGCACCGTGAAGCCGGCATGACTGAGCCGGGTGAATGTCGAGGTTCTAGACCAGCTGCTGCGACTTCATCCGGTGCAGTCGTTCCGCGCTTTTCTGGTGGAAGGATTTTCACGGGGGTTCCACACCGGGCTCATCGCCTTACCTCAGCAGACTCATGAATGCCCCAACCTGCAGTCGGCTTCTAGACGTCCTGACCTGGTGGATCTGCTGTTGGCAAGTGAGCTGGAGAAGGGCTTCATAATTGGTCCTTTCCAGTCCTCTCCTTTTTTCACATGGAGGGTGAGCCCGGTGGGGGTGGTACAGGGGAAATACTCCAATAAATTTCGTTTGATTTATGACTTGTCTGCTCCACATTCTTCTCACGTTCCTAGTCTCAACTCATTGATTCCGTCTGAGGAATTTTCATTGAAGTACACTTCCGTGGACCAGGCTATCCAGGTCATTCTACAGACAGGCAGGGGTGCTTGGCTGTCCAAAGCAGATGTCTCTGATGCGTTCAAACTGCTGCCCATTAGCCCATCTCTCTGGCAGTGGCATGGCATCAAATGGAGAGATGCTTACTATTTCGCCACCAAGTTGACGTTTGGTTCCAAGAGCAGCCCCAGTCTGTTTGATAAGTTAGCACAGGCTCTGGAATGGATTTTGTTGGAAGTACGGGCTTGCCAGAATGTCATTCACTACCTGGATGATTTTCTGTTGATAGAAGAACCCTCACGGGCGCCTGTTGACTTGCAGATTCTCTTGCAAGTTTTCAAGGAGTTAAACATTCCGGTTGCTGCCCACAAAACAGAAGGGCCTGCGCAGGTTGTCACATTCTTGGGGATCTCCCTGGATTCACGCGACATGTCGGCCAGTCTGCCACAAGACAAACTCGACAGGATCAAGTTAGGTGTCCGTTCCTTGCTCACGTCGCAGGTTTGCACCAAGAGAGAATTGCAGTCTCTGTTGGGTATGTTAAACTTCGCCATGAGGATCATTCCTCAGGGTAGATCATTTATTTCTAGATTGCTAGTCCTACTCCAACAGACCAGTGATTTGGACGCATCAGTGCATCTTAATGCCAACGCCCGAGCAGATCTGTTCATGTGGGACAGATTTCTCAGCGGGTGGAATGGCATTTCCATGTTCATTCCAAGGGCCACGTCTGATTCTCCACACGTATTTTCAGACGCAGCTGCCTCGATAGGTTTTGCGGCCATATTTGGCTCACATTGGTTCGCCGGCTCATGGCCCACGCATGTACTACAGATGCCGGGGTTTTCTCAGACGTCGGCATTGTTCGAGATCTATCCTATAGTAGCAGCTGCTATAGTTTGGGGGCATAGGTGGTCGGGTCACACGGTGGTTTTCCACACTGACAACATGGCGACTGCAGAGATCATTAACAAGGGTAGATCTAAATCGTTACTCATCATGTCTTTCATGCGTAGGTTGACCTGGATAGCCCTGGAACAGGGGTTTCATTTTCATGCCCTGTTTTTGGACGGGGTGAGCAATATTGCAGCTGATGCTTTATCTCGCTTTGATTTTTCACGCTTTTTCTTACAGAACCCAGAAGCAGACTCAGTGGGCACCCCGGTTCCGGACTGGCGGCTGCTGGTCTTGGACTAAACTCGCTGATGGTGGTCGCCAGTTCACTCATTACAAAGTCTTTGTCGATCAGTACATTGAGGTCATACCGCCGAGCGTGGGTGGTTTTCTTAGACTTCCAGTTGCTATATCCTAGGGGTGACACTGGTCAGGTCAAGTATATGGTGGCTTTCGTGTCTTATTGTCACTCGGTATTGGCTTTATCCTACAACACCATTAGGCTATATTTGGCTGGGGTGCAGCATTTTTTGGCACTTCAAGAGCCAGACAGACCCTCTATATTTTCTGCTCACCCGATCAAGGCCATCCTCAGAGGCATTCAGAAAAGCCAGGTCACGGTCAAGTCGGTCCGTCAACCGATTTCGGGGGACACGTTTCGTAGCCTGTCGGAAGTCCTCACACTGTCACCATTCGGAGTCCTTCCCAGCCTGGTGATCAAGGCAGCTATGTACTTGGCGTTTTACGGGTTTTTAAGACCAGGTGAAGTGACACAGGCCAGACAAGGGGCGGTGGCTCTCCACAAGGGAGACTTAGTAAGGATGGGCAGTAATTTTCATTTGCAGTTGCCTCACAACAAAACAAGGCAGGTAGGTCCCGGCCATGTAGTTAAGTTCTTTCAGACCACAAACGCATGGTGTCCAGTGACAGTCTTGGACAACCTCTTGCTGGCCCTTAGTCTTCACAGCCCCACCGACCCATTACTTCCATTTCCGGTTGGTCCACTGACGTCCAGCCAGTTCATCAAACATATTCGCATCCTGTTGACCAGTGTAGGTTTGAATCCGGCTCAATTCTCGGGGCATTCTTTCCGCATCGGTGCGGCATCCGCAGCGTCCAAGCATGGAGTTCCTGCGCATATCATCAAACACTTGGGGCGCTGGCGCTCGGGGTGCTTTGTGCGGTATATCCCGGAGCCACAAGCAGAGCTGGTCCAAGCATTCAGTAAGTTGGCAGAGTAGCACGTCAGGCCAATCCTTCCCTCACTGGTGGGTTTTGCCCCCTTTTTCAGGCATACCGACCTAGTGAGGCCAAGGCACACCTCAGGCCAATCAGGTAGGGGGGTGGTGGTTGGGCATCTTCCACTCGTCAGGTCCTGACCACAAGTGTTAAGGCTGGCCGCAGGCTAGCCTGGATTTGTGGGAGGGGCCAGTACCTGTCTTAAGCAGTCCGGCTCTCCCAGGCAGCACGTCTGCATTCGGACGTCCCCTGCCCACCCATTCCCATTCTTCATTCAGTCATTTCAACCATCACATTCAGGGTATGCCCCCTTTTTCAGGCATACCGACCTAGTGAGGCCAAGGCACACCTCAGGCCAATCAGGTAGGGGGGTGGTGGTTGGGCATCTTCCACTCGTCAGGTCCTGACCACAAATATGCATACGGCTCAACCGTTCCTCAACAGAGGCCATTATTTGTTCTGGGTGGTAGCGGATATTTGTCTGCTGTCATGAGGAAATTCAATTAAACGTGATCGTCACAGGTGTTGAATTCCTCCGAGATCCATGCCCCATTCATTTTTAGAAATGTTAGGTAGTCCACACTGTTGTGAGCTAGACACGTGCACTTATTGGTCACGATCCCCCCTGCTGCGCTGAAAGTCCTTTCAGACAGGACACTCGACGAGGGGCAAGCCAAGAGTTCCATGGCAAATTGTGCCAGCTCTGTCAAGGTCAATCCTGAACGCCCAGTAGTCCAGGGGTTCCTCGCTTCTCAATGTGTCCACATCAGCTGTTAACCCGATGTAGTCATGCACAATCCTATTGTGAATTCAAGAGAAGGTTGGTTTTAAGATGTGTTGGTCACTTCGGATATGAGATCATTTTTGCAGCCAACCCATCGACAGCCATCCTCCGGATCCAGCCTCAGGGTTGTCGGTGTAGGCGTTCCCGGAGGCTGGATCCGGAATGCGGCTGTCGATGGGTTGGCTGCAAAAATGATCTCATATCCAAAGGGACCAACACATCTTCAAACCACCCTCCTCTTGCATGCACAATAGGATTGGTACTCGCAACAGTTTCTCTGTGGGTGAAAAATTTTCTGCGAGCGCCCGCAACAGCAGAATGCAGCATCTCTCTCAGCAATGCCTGGAAATGATGCATTCTGACAGCCCTCTGTTATGCTGGTAACATGTCGTCCACCATTTTGTGTTTGTACAGGGGGTTTAAGTATGTTGCCACCCAGTACTGGCCCTTGCCCTTTATGCTTTTTATACGGGGGTTCCTCTTCAAACACTGGAGTAACACTGCACTAAATCGGAAGCAGTGGAGCAGCCTGGCTCCTGCTCATCGCCCAGAAGAATGTTGTCCTCGGTCTCCTTCCCCCATCAATGGACAACACCAGGAATCTCAGAAAAGTTTAAAGCCTGCTCTCATTTCTCCTCCTCCTCCTTCAAGGCACCATCCTCCTCTTACTCCTCTTCAGACTCCTGCTGACTTGTCTCAGATGGAGTAGTCCCCCTCCGAATTAATTCATCATTGCGACTTCCTCATCTTCCTGCCCCTGCTCCTTGAAGGCTTTATCAATGACACAATGCAATGCACGCTACAGAAAGAAGACATTAGGCACTGATGCCGTGCTGGCTGTGACTGACCAGTTTGGTGATCTCATCAAATGGCCGCAGAAGTCTGCATGCGTCGCGCATGAGCAGCCACTGGTGCAGTGAAAAAAAAACAAGCTCCCCAGAACCTGTCCTGCTGCAGAGTTCGTACAGGTAGGCATTAACGGCATGTTTCTGCTGGAGAAGCCTATCAAGTATATACAAGGTGGAGTTTGGGCAGTCACAAATCAAAGTCTGATGGGCAATTTTGCTCTGTTTCAGCGCGCTCAGCAGATTGGCACCGTTGTCGCACACCACTTTATCAACTGTCAAATTGATCGGCCTGCGACCGCAGAGCTGAAAGCAGTAAAGGAACGGTGTGGCTCTTGGTTTCTAGGAACAACAGCTGCAGTACAGCATGGCAAAGTCTCACCTGGCACGTCAAATAGGTTCTGGGGAGCTTGGGGGGGTCCAACCGAAGAGGCAGTAGCAGTGGAAAATGGAGGAGTCAGCTGAGGAGGAGACAGAGGATGGAGTAGGAGGAGGAGAAGAAGAGGCAGGCCTGCATGCAATCCGTGGTGGTAACACCAAATCCACATGGGTGCCACGGGTTACATGCTTGATAGACGTCAGAAGGTTCACCCAGTGGGCAGTAAAAGTTATGTACCTTCCCTGCTCGTGTTTGCTAGACCACGTGTCTGTGGTCAGATATATTTTGGCACCAACACTGTGTGCCAGAGATACATTCACTTGCCGCTGAACGTGGCCATACAGTATATCTCTGGAATGCCCTTCTGAGAGAAATATTGCCTTCCGGGGACCTTCCATTGTGGTGTGCCAATGGCCGCAAATTTTCTAAAGGCCTCCGAGTCCACCAATTTATATGGCAGTAGTTGGTGGGCTAGCAGTTCCGACAAGCCAGTGGTCAGCCGTTAGGCAAGAGGATTATACGGTGTCATAATTTTTTTACGCTCAAACATTTGGGCCACGGAAGCCTGCCTTGTGCCAGATGAACGCGACGGCATGGTGAAAGGTGGAGTGGAGGACAAATAGGAGGAGAGAGGAGAAGGAAAAGATGCAGGACGTGGAGCAACAGTAGTGTGGCTTTGTGGGTTCTGATGGCATTGCTCCCACTGGGCTCGATGATGGGAGGCCAGTTGCCTTCTTAAGGCAGTTGTCCCTAGGTGAGTGTTGGGCTTACCACAACTTATGCATTGACAGCAAAGGCTGCAGATGGCAACACTATGATCAGCAGCTGACAAGTTAAAAAAGGCCCACACTGCAGAGCCATATGCCGGCTCCCTGGGATCACAAGATGTGACGATGCATGGTGGATGGCTAGCTCCTGATACATTTGCAGTCTGCTTTTTGCCTCCTGTGCACTGCGAGTTCTGCCTGCTTCTCCTCCTTCTCCTCCCTATCTGCTGCTCCATCTCTCCCTCTGAACACCCCTCCTCTTCCTCTCTTATGGGCACCAACATGACGTCCATCGACACGTCATCATCGTCACCTTCACCACCACTGACATTAGGGATCTCGGAGAAGGCAGAAACAGAGGGGACCACTCTCCTTGGACTGATCTGGGTACTGTTCTCAGACTGCTGGGTGGCGGCTGTTGCTACCTCCTCTTCCTCATCCGATGCCAAGAATGGCTGCGCATCTGTAAGGTCTGGGAATTCAATTCCTTTGACTCGAGTGGAGGGGCTATGGTGGTTGTGGTGGTGTCTTTGGGGGGGGCACACAGCAGAGAGTGAGGAGGGTGCAGATACAGAGGATGGGGAGGGTGCAGAAGCAGAAGGCTGAGTGAGCCACTCAACAAACTCTGGTGCGTCCTTTGACGTAATCGCATGCACCTTCTCCAACTTCGCACTTTGGCTCTGGACTGGTGCACCTGCCCAACCCCTACTACCCCTGCGGAATGGGGGGCAACTGGTATATCACACCAGTTGCAATTAGTTGTTCCAATGATGTTTGTCCCTCTGTATATCTACAGTATCTCAGCAGAACTGCACACAAATGCTTCAAAATACAATTGCACTATATAGAAATTATATTCTAGGTATATCGCACTCCTGCCTCAATCAGATTTTTTTGGGGACAACTGGTATATCACACCAGTTGCAATTAGTTGTTCCAATGTCATTTGTCCCTCTGTATAGCTACGGTATCTCATCAGACCCACACACAAATGTTGCACAATACAAATGCACTATATAGAAAATATTATAGGTATATCACACTCCTGCCTCAATCAGATTTTTTTGGGGGCAAATGTTATATCACACCAGTTGCAATTAGTTGTCCCAATGGCGTTTGTCCCTCTGTATAGCTATGGCATCTCAGCAGAACCGCAAACAAATGCTGCATAATGCAAATGCTCTATATAGAAATTATATTATAAATATATCACACCCCTGCCTCAATCAGACTTGTTTGGGGGCAACTGGTATATCACACTAGTTGCAATTAGTTGTTCCAATAGCATTTGTCCCTTTGTATAGCTGTGATATCTCAGCAGAACCACACACAAATGCTGCACTATACAAATGCACTATATAGAAATGATATTCTATGTATATTGCACCCCTGCTTCAATCAGATTTGTTTGGGGGCAACTGGTATATCACACTAGTTGCAATTAGTTGTTCCAATAGCATTTGTCCCTTTGTATAGCTGTGATATCTCAGCAGAACCACACACAAATGCTGCACTATACAAATGCACTATATAGAAATGATATTCTATGTATATCGCACCCCTGCTTCAATCTGACTTTTTGGGAGGCAACTGTTATATCACACCAGTTTCAATTAGTTGTTAGGAGTAGTGATAAATGAACATCGGCTAGGACGATTCGCTAACGTGATCGCGATCAAATGTTCGTCAACCACAAGTTCGTGGCGGGCCCCATTCACTTTAATGGCAGGCGAACCTTTCAGGTCATATTTGCAGCCACAATACTTACAAAACTTCCCCTCCCAAAAAAATAATTTTAATCAGGGGCCATTTTTATGCATTTTAAAGGGAAATTCTCAGAAATGTGCCCTGCTGGAGCCTAGAAACATTTTATTTCAGGCCATGGGAGTACAGACCCCAAAAATTAGGCATTCGCCTGACAGAAAACATCAAGTGATTATGTGGCTAGAGGTATATTAGACGGTCATTGAATATCAATTTACTGCAGAATAGATGTCAAATACATATGTTTAAAAGAAAAAAATATATAAAATTGGATTAAAAACATGGCTAACAAAATCCCCTCTCTTGAAGAAAAACCAAATGATAATAGTTGAAATTCGATAACACGTGGTCATCGTCAACAGGTGTTGAATTCCTCCGAGGTCCCAAACATTGGGCATTCACCAGACAGAAAAGGCCTTTTATGCTACTGTATTTAGCTAAGACAGAGGCCATTATTTGTTCTGGGTGGTAGCGGATATTTGTCTGCTGTCATGAGGAATTCAATTAAACGTGATCGTCACAGGTGTTGAATTCCTCTGAGATCCATGCCCCATTCATTTTTAGAAATGTTAGGTAGTCCACACTGTCGTGAGCTAGACGCGTGCACTTTTTGGTCACGATCACGATCCCCCCTGCTGCGCTGAAAGTCCTTTCGGACAGGACACTCGACGAGGGGCAAGCCAAGAGTTCCATGGCAAATTGTGCCAGCTCTGTCAAGGTCAATCCTGAACGCCCAGTAGTCCAGGGGTTCCTCGCTTCTCAATGTGTCCACATCAGCTGTTAACCCGATGTAGTCATGCACAATCCTACTTGTGAATTCAAGAGAAGGGTGGTTTTAAGATGTGTTGATCACTTCGGATATGAGATCATTTTTGCAGCCAACCCATCGACAGCCACCCTCCTCTTGCATGCACAATAGGATTGGTACTCGCAACAGTTTCTCTGTGGGTGAAAATTTTTCTGCGAGCGCCCGCAACAGCAGAATGCAGCATCTCTCTCAGCAATGCCTGGAAATGATGCATTCTGACAGCCCTCTGTTATGCTGGTAACATGTCGTCCACCATTTTGTGTTTGTACAGGGGGTTTAAGTATGTTGCCACCCAGTACTGGTCCTTGCCCTTTATGCTCTTTATACGGGGGTCCCTCTTCAAACACTGGAGTAGCACTGCACTAAATCGGAAGCAGTGGAGCAGCCTGGCTCCTGCTCATCGCCCAGAAGAATGTTGTCCTCAGTCTCCTTCCCCCATCAATGGACAACACCAGGAATCTCAGAAAAGTTTAAAGCCTGCTCTCCTTGCTCCTCCTCTTCCTCCTTCAAGGCACTATCCTCCTCTTACTCCTCCAAATTAATTCATCATTGCGACTTCCTCATCTTCCTGCCCCTGCTCCTTGACGGCTTTATCAATGACACAATGCAATGCACGCTACAGAAAGAAGGCATTAGGCACCGATGCTGTGCTGGCTGTGACTGACCAGTTTGGTGATCTCATCAAATGGCCGCAGAAGTCTGCATGTGTCGCGCATGAGCAGCCACTGGTGCGGTGAAAAAAAAACAAAACAAGCATCTGTATAGCTGCTATATCTCAGCAGAACAGCACACAGATGCAGCACAATACAAATGCACTATATAGAAATTATATTATAGGTATATCACAACCCTGCCTCAATCAGATTTTTTGGGGGGCAACTGGTATAGCACAGCAGTTGCAATTAGTTGTTCCAATAGTGTTTGTCCCTCTGTATAGCTTTAGTATCGCAAAAAGAACCACACACAACTGCTGCACAATACAAATGCACTATAATATACTTTCTATGTTAGAAAGTATTTCATAAGTGTATTACACCCCTCAGTATGTCACACCTATCGATAGCACACCTATACCAGTCCTTAAAAGGACTTTTGTGGCCCTATTAGCTAGTGTTTGGTGTCTCTATACTCTCTAACAGTCTATCCCTGCTCCACATAGCAACATCTCCATACACTAGCAAAAGACTGAATGTAAAATGGCAGCCATTTCTGGTGTGTCTATGTGCTGAAATGTATCAATTGGCTGTCCTTCCCACCTGATAGATGCGTCATGGGTCAAAGTTCTGCACAATGCAAAGAATATATCGCCCCGGCGGACAACGCCATATGTTCGCGTGTTCGGCGAACAGCAAATGACTGCCGGGCGAACCGCAAGGCCATCTATAGCTAGGGCGTCTATAGATTACATCAAGTATTATTTTTTCAGTTTTTTTTATCCCTTTGAACTTCCACCCATAAGGTTTCCACAGCCTCACCATCACTCAGATCACTCCTCACATACAGGCACATGCCACCTAATTTTCTATTGACTCTATCTTTCCTAGTGTAAAACCCTTAATTCTTTACATGTGAAGAATCCAACCATGTCTCAGTCACACTAACTATATCTATGTGTTCTTCTAGTACCATAGCCTCCAGCTCCCCCATTTTGCTAGCTAGTCTTCTGGCATTTGTGAAAATACATTTTAAATTACTATTACCTGTAAAGTAAATATCCAGTATTTTTTGGGTTACCTTGGTTGAGGTTTGTATGTAACAGGTTCTTGTTACCAGCAGTTCTATTTTTCATAAGTGTATTGTTATGCCCAGTCTTCTCCCTACTTTCCTTGCTTACCCCAACCACCACTAAATCCCCACTGTCCCCTTCTATAACCCACTCTCTATCTACACTATCTACCTCCTTATTAGTATGACCTTCCCCCCTCCCCCAGATCCTAGTTTAAAAGCTTCTCCAGCCGTCTAGCCATTTTTTCCCCCAGGGCAGTTGCACCCTCTCCATTAAGGTGCAGCTCATACCTACTGTAGAGCCTGTAACCGACCGAGAAGTCGGCCCAGTTCTCCATGAACACAAACCCTTCCTTCCTGCACCAACTTCTGAGCCACTTTTTTAACTCCCTAAGCTCCCGTTGTCTCTCTGGTGACCCTCGTGGCACTAGTACCACTATCTTGGAGCTCCTGGACTTGAGCTTATGTCAGGAATCATCCTGCTATGTCTGTGTAGTTTAGACTATCTTGCCCTTAAGTTTTCCCTCAGTCAAGATGGTGGATTTTGTCTCAGCTCAGTGCCATCTTACCTCCTGTTCCAGATATAAACCTCTCAAGCATGTTACTCATTGCTTGAGTATTGTATTTTAGCTCCTGCTTGTGCAGTCCTTTCACCTGGAACTTTCTCTCGCCTGGCACCCTGATTTGGCACCTTCCACTGACGGATGCTCCTAGCATTTCCCGAGGGCTCCAAGCACTCCACCAGACTCCATAACCACCACAGACCCCACAAACTGCTGCAGCTTGGTTGAGGTCTCGCCGTCCTCCATGCACGCTGGACCCAAGACCAGGCTTCAGCTTCCAGTGGGTGAACCTCTCCTAAATCCAGAGAGCAGGAACCAGGAAAAAGCTCTTACAAGAGCTTATAGTCAGGGGAGCATTGTGATATTGCAATCCCCAATAGTGTAGTTATCCCATCTTCCAAACATGAGCCAAGACTTCATGAAGGGTTAAAGCAGGAGTGTTTAATGAGCATAAAAGCATTTGTTATATACAGTTTTCCCCTCAAGGTCACCACCCAGATTTTTCCCAACAAGGTTACCACCCACATGATCCTTGTGGAGCACAGGACACAAAGTCACAACAGCCAATCAACACAGTATTGTACAGTTAGACACTCCCAGCTAATGTACACAAACCTCTTCTGCCTGTGATACAATTAAAAAAATACAATTGGCATTGTCTGTGACGCAATCAATAAAATACAATGAGCATTGTCTGTGACACAATCATCAAATACAATTGGCCATGCCTGTGACAATTTTTTTTTTTTAACAAATCTCTTTTTATTTAAGAAATCATAAAAATCTGACAAGATGCGAGTGACAATCTGATGACATCACATTAACATCAAGCAAAAATCAAGTTGTATTAACGAGATCAGATAAGGAGGGGTGATGAAAGGAGGAGAGGTAAGGGGGAGGGGTGGGAAGGTAAAGGAAGGGAAGGGTAACAGATAGGGGGGAAAGTGAACGGGAAGGTAAAGGAAGGGAAGGGTAACAGATAGGGGGGAAAGTGAACAAAATACTTATAATTTCAATAACATATGTTATTAAAGTTTACGTACAAAGATAAAACAACTCAGCTTATATTATTATTATTACATAATAATGTAATAAGGTTATGGAAACCTTTTGGCACACTCCAAGCTGGTGGTTGTTTAATGTCCTAGGAATATTACTCACTCACTCATGGGTACAATATATCAGTGATAAATGACAAGCTACAAGCTAGATGACAAGCTACAAGCTAAACCCTCAACATGTAATAAATATTAGACAGCGTAATCTATCATGCGTGGTGGGCATGAATTCAATATCATATCTTCACCTGAAGCGGAATAAACAATGAGTCTAATGCAGAAATCTCCTACAAGGTCATTGAGTCGCGGAACACTTTCCATGGGCTCCACAGGCTTCGGAACTTCGAGTGTGTTCTGGTTGCCCAGCTAGCAAGTTCCTCCATCAGAAAAACTTGGTCAATCTTTTCGAACCAATTTTTTAGTGAAGGAGGAGAGGTACTAAGCCAATTAACTGGTATTAATAACCTTGCTGATTGAACAAGTAGGGTGGGTAAGTCAAACTTCAAGGGCTTCAATCTCTTGGAAGGGAGCCAAAGAAGGACTGAAGGAGGTGTCAGTTCTATTGTAGTGCAGATTTCATTAATTTTTTTGTTCAACCTGTTCCCAGAATGTGCGAATCAGGGGACATTTCCACATGATATGTCCTAGTGTACCTGTCTGGGACCCACATCTCCAACATGTATCGTTTTCTGCACAACCCATTCTAAAAAGCTTGTGGGGATCATTGTACCACCTAGTTAGATTTTTAAAAGAGTGTTCCTGCACTTTTATACATCTGGAAAATCCATGAGATCTCAAGAACGCAAGGTCGATCTCCTGAGGAGAAAACAAACAATTTAAATCACTTTCCCAAGCTCTAATAAAGGCTGGAGTGCTCTTTCCTTTTTTGGGGATCAACCAGTTGTACAAGATCGACATACTATGCCTTGGAAGGGTGTTGTGGGAGGACAACTGTTCAAACCAAGATGGGGTGAGTGTGGTAGTAAATTTGGTGCGAAGAGCTTGACATACAGGTCCTTCTCAAAATATTAGCATATTGTGATAAAGTTCATTATTTTCTGTAATGTACTGATAAACATTAGACTTTCATATATTTTAGATTCATTACACACCAACTGAAGTAGTTCAAGCCTTTTATTGTTTTAATATTGATGATTTTGGCATACAGCTCATGAAAACCCAAATTTCCTATCTCAAAAAATTAGCATATTTCATCCGACCAATAAAAGAAAAGTGTTTTTAATACAAAAAAAGTCAACCTTAAAATAATTATGTTCAGTTATGCACTCAATACTTGGTCGGGAATCCTTTTGCAGAAATGACTGCTTCAATGCGGCGTGGCATGGAGGCAATCAGTCTGTGGCACTGCTGAGGTGTTATGGAGGCCCAGGATGCTTCGATAGCGGCCTTAAGCTCATCCAGAGTGTTGGGTCTTGCGTGTCTCAACTTTCGCTTCCTAATATCCCACAGATTCTCTATGGGGTTCAGGTCAGGAGAGTTGGCAGGCCAATTGAGCACAGTAATACAATGGTCAGTAAACCATTTACCAGTGGTTTTGGCACTGTGAGCAGGTGCCAGGTCGTGCTGAAAAATGAAATCTTCATCTCCATAAAGCTTTTCAGCAGATGGAAGCATGAAGTGCTCCAAAATCTCCTGATAGCTAGCTGCATTGACCCTGCCCTTGATAAAACACAGTGGACCAACACCAGCAGCTGACATGGCACCCCAGACCATCACTGACTGTGGGTACTTGACACTGGACTTCAGGCATTTTGGCATTTCCCTCTCCCCAGTCTTCCTCCATACTCTGGCACCTTGATTTCTGAATGACATGCAAAAGTCCAGTGCTGCTTCTCTGTAGCCCAGGTCAGGCGCTTCTGCCGCTGTTTCTGGTTCAAAAGTGGCTTGACCTGGGGAATGCGGCACCTGTAGCCCATTTCCTGCACACGCCTGTACACGGTGGCTCTGGATGTTTCTACTCCAGACTCAGTCCACTGCTTCCGCAGGTCCCCCAAGGTCTGGAATTGGTCCTTCTCCACAATCTTCCTCAGGGTCCGGTCACCTCTTCTCGTTGTGCAGCGTTTTCTGCCACACTTTTTCCTTCCCACTGACTTCCCACTGAGGTGCCTTGATACAGCACTCTGGGAACAGCCTATTCGTTCAGAAATTTCTTTCTGTGTCTTACCCTCTTGCTTGAGGGTGTCAATGATGGCCTTCTGGACAGCAGTCAGGTCGGCAGTCTTACCCATGATTGCGGTTTTGAGTAATGAACCAGGCTGGGAGTTTTTAAAAGCCTCAGGAATCTTTTGCAGGTGTTTAGAGTTAATTAGTTGATTCAGATGATTAGGTTAATAGCTCGTTTAGAGAACCTTTTCATGATATGCTAATTTTTTTAGATAGGAAATTTGGGTTTTCATGAGCTGTATGCCAAAATAATCAATATTAAAACAATAAAAGGCTTGAACTACTTCAGTTGGTGTGTAATGAATCTAAAATATATGAAAGTCTAATGTTTATCAGTACATTACAGAAAATAATAAACTTTATCACAATATGCTAATTTTTTGAGAAGGACCTGTATATTATTAAATTCAAATTTTGCCAAGAAATCTCCTTCTTTAGTATAATTGTAGTCAAGAATAGAGATTTTCTCTTTCTGTTTCAAATCTGATAGCAAATCTATTAAAACCACATCCTCTAGAGTATCCCAGAATTGTGGAATGTCTGGTAATTCTGGTTTGATGAGATAAGGTACAAGATGTACTGGCAAGCTAACATGGGGGTCTGAGAGTAGATGAACTTCAGATTGAAGATTATGCATAGTTTGGTATATGCCCTTAGACAAACCCATGGGAGTATTGGTGGGGGTAGTAATTCCCCAAAGCCCTGCCTGTTGTTTACTGGACATAAGGTCTAGTTCTATATCTGCTCCAATTGTTCGGTATTTGGGTATACAAACTTGTAACCAGCGTTTCAACTGGATCGCTTTATAATAGTAATGTATATCTGGCTATCCCATTCCTCCGTTTAAATGTGTTCTGATTAGTTTATCATGTGCTACCCTAGATTTTTTGTCCTTCCAAAGAAATGAGGCAAATATTTGTCTGACTTTTTTAAAGTATGAGTTAGGGACATATATGGGAACCATTTGTAGGAGGTAAGTTAGTTTTGGAACAATATACGTCTGCAGTAGATTCTTTCGTCCGATCCAAGAAACCCAAGGCAATGTTAATGTTTGGAGTTGGGTTTGTATCTTTTTCAGTAGGGGCAGATAGTTCAATCCGAATAGGTTAGAGGGGTCTTTTGTGAGTTCAATTCCTAAGTAAGTGAGGGAGTTTTCGTTTTAATTAAAGGGAGAAGAAGTTTTGAGATAATGGACCGTCTGGGAAGGCACAGCTACACCCATTGCTACCGATTTCGAGTAATTTATTTTGAAATTAGAGACGGTGCCAAAAGTGGAGAAGAGATCCAATATATGGGTGTCATGGTCTTACCTTCTCACTGTTCTCCTTCGTTTGACATGTGCTGGCGGCCATCTTGGTTTCTGGGTTTCTTGTAGCCTCCCACCCTGCGGCTCCTCCTTCCCACTGGGAGGAGCTGGATGCCTAGCTCATATATATAGAAGGTCTGTGGCTTCAGTTCCTTGCTTGGTCCTCCTGTGTGCACATGCTTCAAAGACTGCTGCTGCTTCTGGTTCCTGATCCTGGCCTCGTCTGACTACCCCGTTGGTTCCTGTTCCTGGCTTCGTCTGACTACCCCGTTGGTTCCTGATCCTGGCTACGTCTGACTACCCTCCTGGTTCCTGACCTCCGTCTACGCAAGACCCTGCTTCGGTTTAGCCATCCGTTTGGACTTTAGCTACGGCTTGATTTTCAATAAAGCCTTCTTATTCCACCTATCTCTGTTGTACATCTGGTTCATGGTTCCATGACAATGGGGGAGTGCTTGTTTAGGATTCGATATTAGCAGCATTAAATCATCCGTGAAGGCTGCACAGTTATGTACAGTTTTATTCAGCAACAGGCCACGTATGTTTGGGTTGTCCCTAAATGCCTGAAGAAGTGTTTCCATCACCATTATAAACAGGGAAGGTGACAAGGGGCAGCCCTGTCTTGTGCCGTTGGTAATGGGAAAAGGCTTGGATAGTGTACCGTTAACCCTAACTTTGGCACTAGGGTTATGATAAAGTGACATTATAGCTTTTATGAACGGTTCGGGGATCCCAAATCTATTTAAAGTTCGCTGAGTATATAGCCAACTTACTCGGTCGAACGCTTTTTCTGCGTCTGTGCTTAGTAATACCAGGGGTTTAGCGTTTTTCTTGGCCCAATAGATGGCATTTATAAGTCCTTCTCTCCCTTTCACGAATCCTGCTTGATCTTTATTAATAATTCGAGGTATTATGGAACTAAGCCTAGAAGCTAGAATTTTTGCCCAGATTTTTACATCTATGTTGAGCAAGGATATGGGTCTATAATTACCGCAATCGCGATTGTCCTTGCCTTCCTTCGGGATTATGGTAATTATGGCTTCTAGCGATTGTTTCGGGAGGGGTTCGCTTGTAGATAAAGCATGGCACCATTTGACTATTTGCGGGGATAAAATGTGTAAAAATGTTTTTATAATAACCTATAGGTAGTCGATCTGGACCTGGGGCTTTACCTAGGGGCATGCTTTTTATAATTTTTTGTACTTCTATCTCTGTTATCGGGTGTAACAATAAGGAGCAATCTTCTTGGCTAATTTTAGGTAGTTTTAACGTCTCTAGAAATTTATCTGATTCTCTCTCACCAAATCAGATGACGTATTTGGGGTGTTATCATCCCCATTATCTAGATTATATAAAGCACCATAAAAGGAGCAAAATTCTTTTGCTATAGCTTCAGTGGACGAGACTGTCTTTCCCTCCTTGGTTTTGATTGAGGTGACAAATTGGGCATTTTTTCTCTGTTTAATCAGATGTGTCATATATTTGTTCCCTTTATCACCGTGAATGTATTGTTTAAACTTTGTATATTGATAGGCCTTTGCACACTTGATATTGAGTAGTTCTTTCAGTTGTCTCCTCAATGAAGCAAGTTCCTCAGATGCAGCAGATCTCCTGGATTGTTTCTGAATAGATTCAATCGCAGAGATTTGGTGAATAAGAGAATCAAGCTTTTTTTGCCTCTCCTTTTTAACTTTGGAGCCTAGTGCAATGAACTCTCCACGGATGAAAGCTTTGTGGGCTTCCCAAATAATGGGTAGGGGCATGTCTTGTGGATTATTTTCTTGGAAGTAGTATGATAGCTTAAGGGCAATATCTCCAATATGTTTATCAGAATCTAGTAGCGTTTCGTTTAATCTCCATACCCATTCCCTTGCTGGGAGATTGGAGAAATTTATTGAGGAGGTGACTGGGGCATGATCGGAGATTGTGATAGGACCTATAGATGACTTTTTCAACATAGCCAAGTGGGGGTTAGAGAGAAATATATAGTCCAGCCTTTGATAAGACTGGTGGACAGCTGAATAATAGGAATAATCTTTTATTGTGGCATTAAGCGTCCTCCAAGTGTCTGTTAGATGCATATCCTTTAACAGCTTATGTATTCCACCCAGTGTTTTCTGGGATTTAGTGGAGCTACCTAGTGACGAATCTAGTTGGGGATTCAGAGAAACGTTCAAATCGCCTCCAATTATTTTAATCCCTTCCGCAAAATCACAGAATCTGGAAAGGGTTTTCTTAAACCAGCTGTGATGTCTGGTATTAGGAGCATATAAACACACAAGAGATATTACCAAGTGACCAATTTTTCCTTTCACAAATAGGAATCTGCCTTCAGGGTCCTGCTGAACGATTGTCAATGCAAACAGTACATTTTTGCTAATTGCTATGGTAACGCCCCTAGAAGCAGATCCATGTGTGCTATGAAACCATTGCGAGTATCTCATCTTAGGCAATTGTGGGATTTTATTCAATGTAAAATGAGTCTCCTGGAGAAAGCAAATGTCACTCCCGTTTTTCTTCAGGAGAGTGAGAACTTGGGATCTTTTCTGAGGAGTATTACAGCCTCTGACATTAAATGTAGTTATGTGTAGATCTGTCATGGGAAGTAAGGTGAAAATTGCTGTTTAGAAGTCTGAGTAGACATGTAGAGGGGTGTAACCCACGGTGAAGCCAGCAGACTGGTTATATGCTGGTTAGAGGAGTTGTGAGTATAGCTATTGAATGGAGTGAGCACGTAACCTGATATTAAGCTGAGTACAACTAAAAGGGGGTTTAAGAAACCGATAACAAAAACGGTAAATGAACTGGGTATATGAAAAGGTAGGCGTAGTGGGTAAATACCAATGAAAAGGTGCCACCGTTGCGAGCCATTGCACACCATGAGGGGACCGAGATGTATCATAACCCGGGTCATCATAACCCAAATTACCAATTACTGGAATATCACCTTACCATGGCAAATTCAAACCTGAGTGATTAAAGCTATCACTAAGGTAGCTAAAGGAATGCACACCTAGAATAAACATTAAACATGTCTTATAACATTAGACTCCTTATAGAAGGATCCATGCTACTACAAGTACAGAACATTATGAAGAGAACTTAAGAATGCGACAGAGATAACCTGCAGCACTGTTGGGAGAAAAATCGCCACTGCTGCAGGCGGAATTGTGATATATTCTTCTTAGGTCCATGCTAAAGAGACTCTGGAAACAGCTCGTCACAAGTTCAGATGAAGTCAGGTAAGGTCTCTCCTCCCTTGCATCTTTCTGTTGTTGGGCGATTTTTGTTTGGAATGTGTGGACCAGGCTTCTTGAATGAGCTGTTGTGGAAGTTTAGGAACCAAAATATTCACTGCAAGCCAGCTGTCTATCTTGATGGGAGAGACATCCAAGATCTTCCAGGCATGAGGTAAGTCCTGTGGAGAACGAATAACGCAGCGTCGGCCATTCCTGGCAAAGGTAACCCCGAACGGGTACAACCACTTGTACAATATGTTGTGATCCCTTAGGCGATCGGTTAGGGGCTTTAAGATCCTGCGTTTTGCTAAGGTGGATGAAGCAATGTCCTGAAACAGCGAGACTGAAGAGTCCCCGATTCTTAGATCTGTGCTCTCCGGGCTGCCTGTAAAATGGCTTCTGTATCCCTGAAACTAAGCAGACCACAAATCACATCTCTGGGGGCTTCACCCTCTTTGGGTATGGGGCACAGTGAGCGATGGATTCGTTCAATGGTAATCTCTGCAGCTCTATTGTCCCCCAGCAATTTAGCAAATAAAGAATTGGCAACAGCTTCTAGTTCATTTGGGGTGATCGATTCATCCAGCCCCTTCAGTCTAATATTCTTACGTCTGCTCCTGTTCTCTTGGTCCTCGATCATGAGGAACGCATTGTTAAGAGAGGAGACTTGCGCTTCCATAGCGGTTATTAAATCGGCACTGTGGGACGCAGCATGTTCCTGTCGGGTCTCTAGTTGTTCGACCCGATTCCCCAGGGCGCGCATGTCATGTCTGAGGTCACGTACCCCTTGAAGCAGAGGGGCCAGAGCTTGTGATAATGTCTCTTTGAAGAAGGCTTTGGTGAGGGTGTCGCTGTCTTTATGCGCTGGTTCCTCTTCAGGGGTATCTATATAATCAGCCTCTCCTTCCTCCTGTTCAGATTCCCGCTCTGCTTCCTTCTCAATGCGGCGGGCCGCCATCTTAGCTGCACGGGCAGGGGACAGTGCCGACTTCTTGCTGAAGAATCTGTCCATGTCTCCCTGATTTTTCTTAGATCTTGGAGTGTCAGGGGCATCTCTGGACCTATCTCTGCTGATTTTGCCCATTTCGGATCCGATTGGGGTGTGCAAAAGCTATGTAATGTGGGTTTGATGGGAGAGAGCTCCTGCTCAAGCCTCCGTCTTGTTCAGCGGTTAGGCTCCGCCCCGCCTGTGACAAAATTAACAAGATACAATGGGCATTGTCTGTGATGCAATTAACAAAATACAAAGGGCTTTGTCTATGGTGCAATCAATAAATACAATGGGCATTGCCTGTGACACAATTAACAAAATACAATGGGCTCTGCCTGTGATACAATTACCAAACACAATTAACTTAATCACTCACAGGCAGAAAACACACATTTTTCCCAAACAAGGAAGAAAAAAACACCCCAAAAAACACCACATATCCCCATAATTTATACATCGATGGATAGCTCTGATCTGGGTGAAGAACATACCCCAAAATCACCCAGGTCTGTGCAAGGGTTCCTGAATTCCATGGAAGTCACATTTGACCGACCGCAAGCATTGCTCTCCTGCCAAAAACAGTTCCACAGATTTAGGCTGTGCGGCCGGTCTATCTTCTCCTTCAAAGTTAGTATATGGGCCATAATCCTGAGGCAAGAGGCTGGTGTTCTGTCCCCACATGAAGGCGAATGAAGGTGTAACTGATAATGACCTTGTGACTGTCCTACCTTCGTATCCAAGCAGTGGAGCAGACCGGACCGGCAGATGCTCAGGTTAGATGGATCCAGACGTAGACATGAGGATGCAATCAAACGTGGGTTTATTTGATTCAGAGCAGTGACATACAGTGGTGCAATACAGGAATGCAGTAGATGCTGTGATGTGGATGTCTTTGCTGAGGCTAACTGCTGAGGCAACTGCTGGTCAAAAACTGATGCCTTCACAAGCCAAGATGTGAGTCTCCAGTCACAAGGAGTGCAGCACTGAAAATGGCTACAGGAAGTGACAAGGACCAAGGCTGCTAAAAACACGCCCATACGAGAAAAACTTTATAGACAAGAAACAAGGCGTGCAGCATAGGAATTCTGGACAGCAGATGGCAGCAGAGAACAATACATTGGTAACACAGCTGGCACACAGACCCCTCCAAAACCCAGTGGTGAGGTTATTTTTGCTAGACACTGCTACTCCTGGACACCTGCTGACTGCTCACTGGGTTTCCCCCTGACCTCTCATATGGTTCCCAGCCTCCACCTCCACTACATACTGCACAATGTGTTTGGATCCCTGCCTCCACCTTCACTGCATACTGCCACAGTGTTTCTGGATCCCTGCCTTCATCTCCATTCTTGCTACCTCCTGTTCAAAACTCTGGTGCCTCCTGTGTTTAAGCCTTGTCCCTGCCATTAGATTCCAGCAGTATTCCACTAGTATCATGACAGCTTATCTCTGAGTTCCCTAAATTTATTTTTAAGGACCTTCCATCTCCCCCTTGACTTTGTCATTGGTGCCAATGTGTACCATGACCACGTGGTCTTCCCCAACCCCACCCAGCAATCTGTCAATCCGATCCACAATATGCCAAACCCGAGCACCGGGGAGACAACACACTGTTCGGGATTCACGGTCTTGGCGACAGATGACCCTGTCTGCCTTCGTAGCTTCATGTGTTCTAATAGAGTATATGGAAAATGGTTGTCCATGAGAGACAAGTATTAAATAGGGAAAAAATAATAATGTGTAACCTGGATAATACTGGATTATGTAATTAAGCTAATCAGTATTTTTTTTTTACTACTTTTGACACACTGTAATATTAGAAGCAACATAGTTTTGTTGTATATCATGGCTGCTCACCTATAACATTACCCTCAGAGAAGGTCTCGTCCTCCTCATTGATCTTAACCATAATGAATATGCCTACCCAGTATCACCATCATTAGTAGTCCATTAATCACGAGTACACAGACGGCTTAAACATTTAAACATTTATGTTCTTTGGAATGGAGAGAGCTTGTTGCCACGATAACCCTCATTATTCTGTAACTCATAACTTAATGATGTCTGTGACAGGAAAATTATATGGAAAATGTTGCAAATGGCACGACCAGCCTGCACTGAAACTTTGTATATTCATGAATGCTTTATAGCATTTTATAAATATCCTTCTGCTGTTCTTTTGCCATGTCCTTAGGTTAAAGTAGACCGGCTTCAATAATTTTGGATGTTGCACAATACAGAAATAAATGGCTGAGCCAAAGCACAAATCTGTTTAGCTGGAAGACCAAATCTGTGCTGTTTTTATGAAAAAAATAAAAAGAAAAGCAAAAAACAGTTGTCTATTTATGTTTTCCAACTTTCAACCATTGTCAGTTGTCACATTTTCAGCTTGTAGTTATTTTGAGGACAGCCACTGCTAGAAAAGAGTGAGAAGTCATAATGCAGGCAACTGCATGTTATCAGGAATGTACAGTTGTACACCATACATTTAGACCATTACTAGTGTTGAGCTAGCATGCTCGGCTGAATACCAGTTCGGCTCGAGCATCACTATGTTCGGCACATGGCAGTACTCAGCCGAGTATCGCACGTGCTCGAAAGCTATGCTCGAGTCTCCTCCCCGCACGTTTCACGGCTGCTAAGCCACCAATAAACATGCAGGTAAGCACTGCCTTAACTGCAATGCCAGTAGCCTTGTTGGCTATTGGCATTACAGTGACTGGCTGGCCAGAACACATCATCGGGTGCTATATAGCACCCAATGACGTGTGTTAGGCTCATTCTAAGTGAGGGAGAGCTGAGGATAGGAAGGAACAAAGAGTGTAGGGAGTGTAATTGAATATTATAAGTGTACGGGGGGGCGGAGCCTCGCCGCGACTGCAGATGGCTGTGTGAGACCTCGGCTCCTCCGCACTCAAGCAAATTAAACCATTTAATTAGCGGTGATCCACCCCAAAATGGTAAAATATGGGAGAGACAGGGGAGCTGACACCCCTGACACACCGAGAACACAAAAGAGCCAGCAAGCAATGCAGCGTTTCCTCAAGAAGAAAGCGCTCCTCTCACCAGGCAAGGCCCCAATGATGGCGACGACAGCTGCATGCGCTGAAAAAGGAGAGGACTCTGATGCAGACAGCTCTCAAGGAGACACAGTGGAATCTCGTGACCCCTCACCTGTATCAAAATCATTTCTTACTAAGGTACTGGGGCAAGCGCTGGAAAAGGCCATAAAACCAGTATTGGTGGAACTCTCGGACATAAAATCTGAGATAACTCAAATGGGGCACAGAGTGGAGTCGCTTGAAACAGCGGCGCAAGAGCTTGTATCTCACTCCACGGGAGTAGAGGAATATCTTAACTTCCACATCAAAGAGCTCAATAAAGCGATGCTGATGCTAGAAGACTAGGAAAAGAGAAGCAGGCGACGGAATATCCGTTTTAAGGGCCTACCTGAATCCTGGGCCTCTGAAGCGCTGCATAAAGTGGCCATGGAAATATTTGCCGATCTATTAGGCCAGGAGTCGGCCGCTTCAATTATAATAGAACAAATCCACAGAGCTCTAAGACCAGCCCCGAGGCCGAATGAGAGACCCAGAGATGTTGTCTGTGGTCTGTTATCCTATGTGGACACTGCCCGAATAATGGCCGCAGCCAGAGAGAGAAGACAGATTGTATACGATAGTGCGGACATCGCTCTCTATCAAGATATATCGCCCTCCACCCTGGCGAAACGGCGCACTATGAAGCCCCTTCTAGACGCGCTGAGAGCTAAAAAAATACAATACGTCTGGCTATACCCCTTCGGTATTGCGATCATAAAAAATGGCAAACGTATCGTGATACATACCCCAGATGATCTTGAAAGAGCTTGGGAAGCCATAGGAATCCACCCACTGGAAGTTCCTTCCTGGATGCCGATTGCCCAACCTACGGATCTGCCGCGGCTCACCCAGATCGAACCCTGGAAGAAGGTGCCTAAGGGGAAATCCAAGATGTCCAGAGCAGCAGCAGAAGTGCGATCCCTACCACCCTGAAGATGGGTCCAGGAACTGTGGACTACAGTTTCCTAACGTGCAGCTGGTACGGTGACGGATGTTCACGAACCCCTGAAGACCCTCTGTTATCTTAAAGGTTTGATGTTCGGGACTTGTGGGACTTAACATTGACTTACCAGCTGTTAGTCACGATTATGAAAAGAAAAAGAGGAAGAGCCACTTAGGCTCTGATGCGATCCTGAAACTGCGCCTATGCGAATATTATATGTTTCCAGTTTTACCTGACAAGTTCTAGATAAGTTTATGGTTCGGCTCACCTGCATAGCCGGTCCTTTTGTTTCTCCCTCTAACAGCCCAACTCTTTAGCCATGAAACTATTGTCGATCCTCCCCCCCCCCCCCTTTTTTTTTTCCTGCTCGTCCCCTGGCCACCCTGTTTGACTTTTCAGAGATATCATATCATATACATTTCTTGTACTAGAACGAATGGATAAGCGCCACTGAACTCATGCAGCTATCATAAAACTTCACATATTATGCCTCCTTTCCCCCAGCAAGAGAATACATTTATCTAGACATCTATGCCTTTTTTTTCCCCCAGTATCCGCCCTGATTTGGCTGATCTAAGCCTACAATATTGGTAGGAAAAGCTACTGTTATATTGTTTAATACTTGCACTTATCTGTTTCTCTCCTCTACTTGATCTCTCTCTACCTTACCTACACTTTACTCTCCCCCCCCCCGCCCTACCTACACTCCTCTTACTCTCCCTATTTGACAGCATACAAACTTCTTGTTCTAGTACATAAGTAAAGTGTTCCTCTGCCTAGTGGGATATGGCAGAGGTTAAAGTAACAACTTTCAACGTTAAAGGCCTCAATTCACCTCAAAAGAGAGGTCAGGTGATGTTAACCTTGAAGAAAATGGGCTCAAACATAGTATTTTTACAAGAAACTCATCTGCGCCAGAAAAAGATACCAAAATTGCCAACTCAACCATATAACCAGTGGTTCCATAGCGCCCACCCTTCCTCATCTTCTAAAGGTGTATCTATAGCTATACACCAGTCCATACCTTTCTCACTCTCTCAACAGATTACAGATGCGGAAGGGAGGCTCCTGATCTTAAAAAGGGAGATAGCATCCAGAAAATATACTCTAGCCAACTTATATGCCCCTAATACAGCTACTGTACAATGGCTCCTTAAGGCTCTAGACACTGTTAAGCATTTTGCAGAAGGTCAGGTAATCTTAGGGGCAGATCTTAACCTGGTATTAGACCCAGATCTCGATTCCTCCACATCCAAGTCACACATAGCGCAGAAACATATAAGTAGATTACACAGAAAATTCCAGGACCTCAGCTATTAGATGTATGGAGAATTAGCAACCTGACAGTTAGAGATTATTCTTTCTTTTCTAATCCACACGGTTCATACCAGAGGCTCAATCACATTTTAACATCTGCTTCTCTTTACCTGTCTCCAGCAATGCCGAGATTGGGAGTATTACTGTCTCCGACCACGCACCATGCCATCTGACCCTCGCCCTGGCCTCACTACCAAGGAGAGAATGGAACTGGAGACTCAACGAATCCTTGTTGAACAACAAACTTCACCTCGACCAGGTCAGGTCTCAATTAGAGCTGTATTTTCGAATCAATTCCTCCACACACAGAACCTCACCTATTGAATTGGAGGCACATAAGGCCTACATTAGGGGTTGCTTTATCTCTATTGGCACTAGGGTAAAAAAAGAGCTTCAGAAGAAGGTAGACTCTGTGCTAACCAAGATAATGGTGCTTGAGAAAATAGACAAAATATCTGCATGTAGAAAGAAACGGGAGGAGCTAACAGAACTCAGACTTCAACTAAAAAGCCTCTTAGCGCAGAAGGTGAGGAAACAGATGTTGAACTTTCAACATAAAGTGTATGTAAACGGAGATAAGGGGGGCAAGTTGATGTCCTCGCTGCTAAAAAAGACAAAAAATGTAACATATATTCCCAAAATAAAAAAGTCTGATAATAGGATTACCCAGGACACACCCGAAATAGCTAGAGCCTGCCAACAATTCTATGAAAGGTTATACAGCCTGAACAAATCAATGTCTACGGAGCAAACCGACTCCAGACAGGCACACATTAGGGAATTCCTAAATACTCTCAAACTTCCAGCAGTCCAACAAGCTGACATAGACTTATTGACTACCCCAGTCACTCTGGAAGAAGTGTCCTCTATTATTCGCAGTTTCCCCCCGGGTAAGAGCCCAGGCCCAGATGGCCTGCCCCTATTATACTACAGAAGTTTCCAGGATATCCTAACTCCCTGATTTACTGATGTATGCAACGCATTACTACAGGGAGGTTCGTTGCCTAGACAGACACAGGAATCGTACGTAACACTCATTCATAAAGAAGGCAAAGACTCCCAGAACTGTGGAAGCTATAGGCCAATTTCTCTCCTAAACTTAGATCTGAAAATTTGGGCCAAAATACTGGCATCCAGATTAAGTAAAATACTTCCTTATCTAATAGGCCCAGAACAGTCGGGTTTTGTCCAGGGGAGGGAGGGGAAAGATAACACACACTGGATCTTCCACGCAATCCACGCTGCTAAGTCAAAGAGGTTCCCGTTGACTCTGCTGAGCATCGAAGCGGAAAAGGCATTTGACAGGGTCAACTGGAACTTCATGAAACTGACTTTGAAGAAATTTGCCATCCCTGACCCCTTCATCCACTCGATATTCACACTTTATCAACAGCCACACGCCAGGCTGAAAGTTAACGGAACACTGTCCCCAACATTTGAAATTTCAAATGGGACCAGACAAGGGTGCCCACTGTCACCCTCCCTATTCATACTGGTGGTAGAGACACTCATACAGCTGGTCAGACAGACTCAGGAAATTGAGGGCGTCAAACATATTAGAGGAGAACTAAAATGTACTGCCTTCGCAGACGACCTTCTATTCCTGGTGACTAACCCAGATAAAGGACTCGACCAACTGGTTAAAAAGATTGAGATATTTAGCCAGATATCTGACTTTAAGGTCAACCACTCTAAATCCGAAATTCTGAATATTTCACTCCCTGACTCCAGAGCAACCCCCCTACAGGATAGCCTTCCCTTTCACTGGACCAAGGGCCCAATAAAGTATCTGGGAATAATGATCCCAAGAAACCTAGATGATTTATTTAAATGTAATTACATTCCCCTTAAAAAAAAGATATCACACAATTACTATTGAAATACAATCTGCCATACCTATCCTGGATAGGCAGAAAGAATGTGATCAAAGCATATGTCTTCCCCAAAATTCTATATGTCATGCAGCTTGTACCGATACACTTACCAAAAACATTCTTTCAAGAGATTAGGAGATTCTTCCTTAGATTCCTGTGGAATGGAAAAAGACCTAGACTCGCACATGACCTTTTAATTAGGAGTAGAACGAGGGGCGGTCTAGGACTTCCTGACACTCTGCAATATTACCAAGCTATAGAACTAAATAGATGGTTGGAATCAGTGGACCCCCAGAGACAACCGGACGTATTTGAACTCATGCAGTATAGTGTAGGACCTACACTCCAGCGGCTTCTCTGGTTAACGGACACTGGCCAAAATCAGGGAATGGTTACTGACCCCTTATTGAAGGGGATAAGAGAAACATGGAAGGAACTAGGCAAAAAGTTACCACCTGACCCGTCCCCTCTATTGCCTGGAATCCTCATTCCAGACCTTTTGGGTAACAATGGTGATATTCACCAGGAAATATGGTCACTCCTAGCACAAGTTAGACTGGGAGAGCTCACCCCAGACACGGAAATGTCTATATTAAGCAGGCTTCCAGAACGAATAAAAAACTCCCCTAGCTTTTTTCTCACAAGGGCATACATAGGTGCTGTGTGTGGAGTACTGAGAGAGAAGCTCAACTCAGCAAGGCAAATGACAGAGTTTGAAAAGACTCTGTTGTCCCCACTTCGTAAACAGAGGAAAATTTCAGCAATCTATGCCTTGGTGGGAGCCGAGGGCGAGGTGAAAAAACCTTTATATGTCAGAGAATGGGAAAAGGAGCTATTGTTTTCTCAGAGCAAGAACTTAAAAAACAACTAGCTTTTTCACATGGCTCATCACCGTGTACGCGTCTGCAGAAAAATCATTTCAAGCTCCTTTCCAGATGGTATAGAACTCCTGAGTTCTTGCATAAATGTGGGCTATCCCCTGACAGGTCTTGCTGGAGATGTGGCGGAGGAGAAGGATCCCTATCCCACATATGGTGGACATGCCCTCTAATCACCCCTTTGTGGGAAAGTGTTAATAAGATCATAAACAAAGTCTCACCGGCTGGGCTAAAGATCACTCTCGAAATGGTATTCTTCTCACTTCCAACCGACCTTTACAGACCATCCAAACACAACTTAGTAACCTATCTCATAGCAGCGGCCAAAGCCATCATACCTCTCCACTGGAGAGACCCTAGTGCTCCCTCAGTGAAGGAATGGATAGTTAAAGTGAATCAAATTTGCCAATTTGAAGAAATGACAAGCTGGATCAACAGAAATCATGAGAAATTTATGAAAACCTGGCTTCCTTGGAGGTTGTTAGGCGAGAGCAGTCAAGCAAATTCCCTTGACACCCGTGTAACAAGCTAGAAGAGAGCTGGCAATATCTGACAGATACCCTAATTCCGGGTTATGTCCTTTAACTCGCATATAACACTACAGTGTACTTAAACTGCTTAAACGCTGTCTACCCTCTCCCTCCCCCCCACCCCTTATCTTTTCTCTCCTCTGGCTATAATCCCACTTTTCATTTTCTTTCTCTTCAATCCTTTACAGTACATAATTGTGCATAGTATCCAGGTAGCCATAGCCCCTCCAGGTACTCCACTTGACTGTCACTGAATAAACCTCTTATGCCTATAGGAGTCACACAGGAGTTAGCACTAATTGCTATAACATGAACTACCTTATAGGGCTATATGATGTCACTTTAAGTAATTGTTATCTGTAATGTCTATGTACTTGTGCCATTGACTTGGTGTTACCCCAATTTATGGCCAACAGGCTATTGTTCTTTCTGTATCTTGATTGGAAAATTTTGAAAAGAATTTACAAAAAAAAAGAATATTATAAGTGTACAAAAATGTTTCAGATATCCAAAAGTCTTTGTAAGGACCATTGTGTGTGACAGCAGTGGACAAACCCCCCGCCAATCCCGTTGTACTATGCCACAGTTGCCATACAGGTATCGTCCACTAGAGACTTCTGGAGGTGAATCCACTGTGAGCACAGTAGACGTTTAAAATTGGTTGGTGTGCCCATACATGATACAATCGGAAAAATAAAATTATCAATTTCACGCTACCACCACTCTTCGTATTGAATCGGGGCGAAGAGACCCCGGCTAGCTAATCCTAAAGGGAAGAAACTGTTATTTGCAACCTAGCTAACCAATTAACAATTCATAAAAATAAGACAATGCGGTAGTATGTCTCCTCTGAGGACAGAGTTCTTAGCATAAACCAGATAATCAAGGAACAAGGGCAAAACTGGAACGATGCAATCATTAGTTTTATTCTAGAAACTATACACAAAAAAGATATAGATTAAAACTGACAGATAAATATACCTGCCAGTCGAACAGATTGGTTGGATAGAAATAGGTAAGAGGTGGAAGGGAATAGAATGTCTGTAAGTTCAGAATTACCGTGGTATAGTCCAGTAAAAGATAAAGTCTTTGTTAGGAATAATCTAAGATGGCGGGGTGCCCGTGTCCAGTGGGCGGTCTTGAAGTTGGTCGATGTCAGATGGTAGGTGAAGTACCCAGGACCTGAGTGTGTCACTGTTTTTACCCATTCTGAAGCGGAGAGTGGTTATGACATGTACAGGTCCAGCCTTGTGTAAGTGGAACAGGGGCATAGGGAGAAAATCTGGCGCAATTTTTGCTTTGCCCGTTTCTCCGTACCCGTAAGTCCTATCAAGAAATAGAGTTGATGTTGATAATCAGTACAATTTTACGCATCATATGATACCAAATATGACTGGACAACAATACGGTGTGCCTGAGAACCTTTAGATCTCAGAGTGGGAATCTCTGATTTGCCCACGGGTTTCCTGGAAGATGGGTTATAATAATCTGAACAATTCCTGAAGAGATTATTCATTTTGTATTTTCCTATCCTTTGAAATATGAGGGAAATATGGGAAAATATGAGATCTATAGACTGGAGGGTGACTGCAAGGTCACCTTTCTCCCTGTATCATCCAGCTGTCTGATACAGATCTGTCCTTTTCTTTTGAAGCTCTCTGACAAGACTTAAGGTGCGAGGCTTCCTGTTGGGGTCGGAGCCGCTCCGACTACAGAAAGGTAGTTTTTACGAAGTTCTGTCAGGAGAATACCAGATTGATGGGTACTTAACCTGGCATGGTGGCAGGAAGAGTCTTTGGCAAGGAGGTGCCAATTGTACCTCTGATCTGTGAGCTATGCTAGCAAGGTGAATTACTTTGGGTTGAAAAAAATATAAAAAATAAGATTTTAACTCTTTGTGTGCAGGCAAAGGCTCTGGTGATTTTAAAATCGGACATATTTGCGATTTCTTCATGGTGCTGAAATTGTGTATCGTCACAAGCAGCAATATATATATATATATATATATATATATATATATATTTGTAGTGCAATCTGGGCTAAATTACTCAGTGTTAGAGAGAACTGTGCATAGGAAGGGATAGACAGTGTAGGGAGTGTAATAGGAAGGTTGTTATACAAAAAACTTTTCAGAGACCCAAAAGTCCTTTTAAGGACTATTGTGTGTGACAGCAGCAATATATATTTTTAGTGCATTGTGCGCTAAATACTGTGTAATAGGCCGCTTCGGACTGTTAAATTATCTGTGCCACATCTCCTGTTTAAAGTGTGCGCATCCCTAAAATATCAGTGACATCCAGTGCAGTTTTTCCACAGATGGTGTCCGCTGTGGACAGTTAAATTATCTGTGCTACATCTCTTGTTTTAAGTGTGTGCATCTCTAAAATATCAATGACATCCAGTGCAGTTTTCCCGCAGATTTCAGAGAACTCTCTTGAATCTGCCTCTGCAGAAGGGATACCAGAAGTTAGGTTGTCGACCATAAACAACAAAAAATTGTGATTTTCTTGGAAGACTCGCTGACATGATTGTTGTACAAAAACTCAGCCCAGGACAATAGTTCAACCCAGTTGTCATGATGAACATTAGTGAAGTGGCACAAAAAACTTGTAAGATTTTGGTTAACACGCTCCACTTGACCGTTGGACTGTGAATGATATGCTGAAGAGAAGACCAGGGATACAGTCAGAAGCTTGCATAGAGCTCTCCAGAATTTGGACTTGAACTGTACACCTCTATTGGACACAATATGGGGTGGAAAGCCATGGAGACGTAAAAATGTGCTCGATAAATTTCTTGGCCAGTTGGGTAGCAGAAGGGAGTCCAGGCAGAGGAACGCAATGCACCATTTTAGAGAAGCTGTCTACCACTACCCAAATCACAGAACAACCAGAGGACGTGGGTAGATCCGTACTAAAGTCTATGGCTATTTGTTGCCAGGGAACCAGGGAACCCTTAGGAACAGGAAGAGGAAGCAGAAGGCCAGCTGGACATTGTTTGGAAGTCTTATTTTGTGCACAGGACGGACAAGCACTGACAAATTCTTGGATGTCTTGTCGCATGGACGGCCACCAGTACCACTGCACAATGAATCTGGAGGTCTTTCGCTGATCGGCATCACCCGCCACTTTAGATGACTGACACCATACTAAGACCTGCTTTCTGAGACACTCTGCAATAAAGGTCTTTCCAGAAGGAATCTCGGATAGCTTGACAGGATCAATGATATATTGGGGCTCCTCCTCTTGGTCAGGAGAATCAAACAATCTCAAGATAGCATCTGCTTTGATGTTCTTATCTGCAGCACGAAAGTAAAGAACAAAATCAAAACGGGCAAAGAACAGGCACTATCTAGCTTGTCGATGATTAAGTCTATGTGAAGAATGCAGATAGGTGAGGTTCTTGTGGTCAGTATAGATCACCACAGGATGACTGGCTCCCTCCAGAAGGTATCACCATTCCTCCAATGCCATCTTGATGGCCAACAACTCTCTGTCCCCAATCGAGTAGTTGCGCTCAGGAGCGGAGAAGGTCCTGGAGAAGAAGCCACAGGTTGTCATCTTACCTAAGGGAGACTTTTGTGAAAGCACCGCCCCAGCTCATAGACAATGTATCCACCCAAAAAATAACTTACTAGCATCAGAACGATGGAGTACTGGAGCGTAGAGAAGGCCCGCTCCAAGGCTTGAAAGGCTGATTCAGCCTTATCAGTCCAACTTTTGGGAATTGTACCTTTGCGCATCAAGGCTGAGATGGGAGCTGTCAATGACAGCTTCTCAGGATCCATCTGCAGGCCAGTATCAGATATTATGTATCCCAAAAATGGAATCGAGGATTGTTCAAAGATACATTTTTCTAATTTGACGTATAGATTATTTTATCTTAGCCTTTGAAGAACCAGACAAACCTGCCTTCCATGAGTAGCCAAATCATTAGAGAAGATTAGAATATTGTCACGATAGCGTAAGTCTCTGAAGATATCATTGACAAATTCTTGAAATACTTTGCTTAGCCCAAAGGGCACTACCAGGTATTCATAATGACCATTGCAGGTGTTGAAGGCAGTCTTCCACTCATCCTCCTGCTGAAATGTGATCAGGTTGTAGGCCCCATGTAGGTTTAATTTTGAGAAAACTTTAGCTCCCCTGAGTCGATCAAACAATTCAAGAATTAGGGGAAGAGGATACTTATTTTTTGCGGTTATCTTGTTGAGACCCCTGTAGTCGATGCATGAACGTAGGGAGCCATCTTTCTTCTTCACAAAGAAGAAACCTGCACCAGCCGTAGAGGAAGATTTGCTGATAAATCCTCTGTCAAGGTTTTCCTTGATATAATCAGACATAGATTGAGTCTCTGCTGGTGACAGGGGATATATACGTCCACAAGGAGGCGAGGAGCCCGAAACCAAGTCAATAGGGCAGTTATACGGCCTGTGAGGAGGTAACGTCTCAGCCTCCTTCTTGTTAAAGACATCCGCATAAGCATGATAGACTGCTGGCAGACCCTGGAGATTGGGTGGTACCTGAGGTGACCAAGCTGGCTAAACAGAAGAAAGACACTTCCCAAGACAGGACAGAGTCAGAGGAGCAGAGAGTCTGGCAGAGTCAGAGGAGGAGAGGAATTGTCTTCACATAGGGTCACCTCCCCAACAAACCCTAGACACGATAGTTTTCCCGGCTTCAGAGGACAGAAACAGATAAGATGACCCTCACCGACACAATAGAAGCAAAGCCCCTTTGTACCACGGTGACCAAGTTCTTGTTCAGTCACCTGTTTGGTCACCCTGCAAAGGTTGTGGTGCAGTCGCAGACATTGAAGGCTGTGGGACTAAAGACCTCTGGAAAGAAGATGCTGGATGATATGGTCTACTCTCACGTGCTACCTCCTTATCATATTCCTGGAAGCGCAGATCAATACGGATGGCCAGGGAAATAAGGTTGTCCAGGGTAGAGGGAACATCCCGACCGGCCAGCTCTTCCTAAATTTTTCCTGAAAGACCCTCCCAATTATTCCAGCCCAATTCAGAGGCAAGAGTCCGGAACTGGACTGAATACTGGCCCACGGACTGACTTCCTTGGTGCAACCGCAGTATAGAATGCGTAGCTGAGGTTGTGCATCCTGGCTCATCAAACACTCTACAGAAAGCCTCTAGGAAGGCCTATAGAGTCATAATGACGGTGTCACTCCTCTCCCAGAGTGGGTTGATCCAGGCCAGGGCTTCTCCTGTAAGGTGCAACATTAAAAAGGCGACCATGGCTGGGTCAGAAATAAACTGATGCGGCATCAGCTCAAAGTGCAGAGTGCCCTGATTAATGAATCCCCTGCACTGTGTAGGGTCTCCATCAAAACGTGGCGGAGCTGACAGACAAGGACTAGAACATGGCACATAGGGTGTCGATGGAGCTGGTGCCAGGTTAGCAACTGCTGCGGGAGCTGGAGGTTCAGGGTTGGTGGGCAACAGGTCATTAAGGTGCATGTTCACATTGCGCAAATAGGACAGAATATGAACCTGACATTCTCTCTCCAGAGTCAACTCCCGGCACAGTTCTGTGAGGCTTGGTCGGTTCTGATCAGTAGGATCCATGACTAGAGCAAACTGTTATGCAAGAGGGTGTGAACCCATTGTGCTATACTCTGACCCCCATAACTTTTTTATAATTGGGTCTACAGAGCTATGTGAAGGCTCATTTTTGCAGGGTGATTTTATTGGTACCTTTTGTCTTTCTGATTGTTATGCAAGCTGGTGTGGACCTACGGCACCACTGACTGGCTATACTCTGGAGGGGAGTGACCAAGCAACTACCTGGTCTTCACTTGAGCCTCTGATGGTGAGGATAGACTTGGGCTGTTAGGGTAGTTGCCAGGTGCCACTCCAGAGCATTACCTGAGTCAGTGGCAGCTGACCAGGGGGTCAGATATACAGGTGCAAGCACCGAGGGGAAGTTTGTGGTCAGGGCAGACAGAGATTAAGCAAGGTCCGTAAACAAAGTCCGAGGTCAGAGGCAGGCAGAAAATAGTCAAAATCCGATAATTCCAAAAGCAGGGTTCGGTACACAGCAAAGCAGAACTTGAAAACACCTTCACACTTGGAACTAGGCAAGCTAGTGATCATGAGTTACTCAGGCATATTCTTGTGGTAGGAAGCACCTTTAAATACTTCCTGCAATCCAGTCATAGGCTTGTGAGACAGAGGGAATGTACGCGCTGCCTCACAAGTGTGGAGAGACACAACCATACAAGCCCAAACAAACAGTACGTGTCTCCAGCAGGAAGTAAACTTTGGCATGGAGCACAGATGCAACAGTTAAGCTACCTGCTGCCTGCACTTGTCAGCATGGCGCATGACAGCAGGAGGGAAATAGGAAGCCCAGTGCCTGTGCCCGCTGGAAGGGACAGCAGCATCTGCATGGACCGCTGGGCTAACACTGATCACTCTTTATTCCGTTTTTTGGGGCATCAAAACATTTTTTTTTCCACTACGCTGTTTGCCATTATACATATGATACATATTTTTATATTTTAAAAGTACTGGCATTTTTGATGCAACAATGTCTATGATGTTTATTTTTTATAATTTATTTTGATTTTGGGGAAAGGGGAGAGATTTGATTTTTTTTTACTTTCATATTTAAAAAAACAAAACATTTTTTTTTCTTTAAGTAATCTAAGGTGACTGTAAAAAGCAATAAATAGATTATCATTTCTATTTAGTAATGGAATCTGATCCTTTAATCAATATAGAATTCAGTATATTGCAATGCAGTGCTGATCCCTACAGACCTATATTGGAATATAGCTGTGAAAGGAATCTGAGCCCTTGGCAGGCTTTAGCCCATAACAACGAGGCAACAGCTTCCCCCATCTCAACAAAGGGAAGCTGTTACCTTCACTAGGATGCATTGCTCCCGTATTTTGACCACTCAGATGCCTTGGTTACATTTGATCATAGCAATGTCTGCAATCAGCATTATTGTCAATTGCAGACATTAGACCCAAATGTCTGCTATAAGAAAGGGCAGAAACTCAGCAGTCATTGTGCCGGCTTCCCTCATGAGTGGGTGTCATATTTAAAGTGGCATTGTAACAGATTTGATGGCACACAATGTTATAAATGTGGTTGCAGTAGGGGCCGCTGTCCCCCTTCATTCCTTGTGGACTCTCTAATCCTGAGCCACGTGAGATCAGTATTACATCATCAAGCACACTAGCTACATGTGACGTCTATTGCACATGCGACCTACTCCATCCTAACTAGTGAGCCTTGTCACGGCGCCTTATTTAGCATGTGACATCAGCTCATACATGCAGCCCTGTTTACTGCAGACTGCACTACTGTGGCTTATGACTATTTCCGGGACATCTATTTCCTCCCCTCCTCCTACCATTTATCTATTTAGGTGCCCATCACCCCCCTTTCACTAGCGCTGTTTCTAGAGATGAGCGAATCGAAGTTGGTGAAGTGGATATCGATCCGAATTTCAGGAACAATTAGATTTGCACTAAATCCTAATTTCCTCACGGTTCGTGGTAACGAATGGCATTTCTTTCCTAAAATGGCTGCTGCATGTGTTAGGACATGGAGCAAAGAACTCTGGGAACTCGGGATCACCCACAATGCCATGCAGGCAGCCAATCAGCAGCCAGCCAGCCCCTGGGATGTCTATAAATAGCCTCAGACATTTTGGATTCTACCACTTTCCAGTGTGATTAGTGCGGGGAGAGACGTCAGCAGGCGCTAGGGACAGTGCTAGGAAAGACTTCCATGTGCTAAAAAAAAAGCATTTACAAGTTCAGGGAAAGATTAGTCAAAGTCTAGGGAAAGGATAGGGAGGCATTATCTATGCTATAAAAGGAGAACAGGGTGCAATAGGAGTGATTCTATTCCACCTTGCTGTACTTATTGAGGATTAAAATTGCTTTTAGGTTGTTTGCACTATATGATACATCACTAATTCCATCTAACCTTGCTTGTGATTGGGGTGCAAGTTCTGTAATACAGCCATTTACGGGGTGCATTAATAGGAAAGATATGTAAGTCCTAATAGCCTTTCTGCATTTACAGCCATGTACGTGGTGTACAAAAAGAAAATATATGCATGTCCCAATAACCTTTCTGTGGTGAATTGTGATTGTTATATATTTTTTTTGGGTGTAGAAAAAAAAAAAAGAGAAAATATATGTCATAATTGCCATTCAGCGAAGTTACATTGTAATACAGCCATTTACATGGTGTATTATTAGGAAAGATACGTACGTCCCATTAGCCGTTCTGCAGTGAATTGTGATTGTCATATTTCTGAACGTGCTCCTGGCCAAGTTGCAGGTGCTGCAGTCCCTCCCTTTCCAAGTGGTGGATTCTGCACCTTTCAGAGAACTGATGGCTTGTGCCGAGTTGAGGTGGAGAGAGTCTCAAGGCATCATTTCTATGCCAAAAAGGCAGTACCAGCCCTGCAAACATATGTAGAACAGAAGGTGGGCCAGTCCTTGAGCCTGTCGGTATCTGCAAAAGTGCACGACAGTGCCGACGTGTGGAGCTGTAACTATGGTCAACGACAATATCTGTCCTTTATGGCCCACTGGGTAAATGGGGTTCCTGCCCAGCCACCCCAGCAACTTGGCCAGGTGATGCCGCTTCCGCTTCCACTTTTTCACGTCGTTGGTCCTGCAACAATGTCTGCCTCCTCATCTTCCACCGTGTCCTCAGCCTCCACTGC
Organism: Bufo gargarizans; assembly: GCF_014858855.1. Lineage (NCBI taxonomy): Eukaryota > Metazoa > Chordata > Amphibia > Anura > Bufonidae > Bufo > Bufo gargarizans. Next base: position 291,890,162 of record NC_058084.1, on the reverse strand, counting down.
AGGGACAATTCACAGTGCCCCTCCAGAATATTACATGTGCAGGACACTGCGGTGTCATGCTGTTCTGCACCTAGTTTGACTGGGCGAACGGAGTCACACAGTGGAGGAACTGCTCCGCGTCCTTCATCAAGAAATCGAATCCTCCTCGACAAATTAAAAACGGAACCATGGTGACCGACAACGGGAAGAACATGATGTAAGAGCTGTGTGAAGAAGTGCTGAGCAATGCGCCCTGCATGCGCACGTGTTCAATCTGGTTGTCAAGTGGTTCCTGAAGTCTTCCACCCATCTGAAAGATATCCTGAAAATGGCCAAGAAACTTTGCATGCACTTCAGCCACTCGTACGCCGCAAAACACACCGTCCTTAAGCTGCAGCGGCACAACGACATCCACCAACATAGGCCCTTATTTCACGTTTCCACCTGTTGGAATTCCACCCTCCATATGTTGTCCGACTATATGAACAGAAAAAAGCCATAAACGATTTTTTAATCATACAGGTGGACAGAGGTACTCCCCTGTGTAACTTCGATTTTAGCCAGTGGCAGCTCATGCGTGATATCTGCCGTTTGCTCGTGCCTTTGAAGGAGGCCACTTTATTTGTCAGTCGCTAGGACTGCAGGATGAACAATGTCATTCCACTGATTCATGTCCTAAATCAGATGCTGCTAAAATTGTCTGGCAAGGGCACAAGAGTCATGGCGACTACATCTCACAGTCACATGAGCCCTGTGGGGGCTGAACTAGAGGAGAAGGAGGACATTTGAGCACAAGCATTGTGTAGAGAAATAATTGTTTTTTCTACACAGGTGACAGGAGAGCAGGAGCAAGAGCAGCCAGAGGAGCTACAGGGTTATGAGGAAGACAAGGCAGAGGACCAAGACACACCGTGGCAGTATGCAGTGGAGCTGAAGGCAGGGAGTCCTCCGAGTCACTTGCGCAAATGGCCCGATGCATGCACACTTGCTTGCGTAGTGACAGCCGAATTGTCCCCTTTCGCCAGAGAGATGACCACTGGCTTTCCACCATGTTAGAGGGTGGGGGGGGGGGGGGCAGGAGCTGGTTTCCATCTTCCAGAGGGAAATGAGACGCATGAACGTCATTAGATAGCGTACAGGAAGTGTGTCGCTATTTCGTGACAACACTTCCTCTGTATGAGCCACACCATGGAACGCACCTCCTGCAGCGTCTCAAAGTGCCGGAAGTGTGTCAGTTCTATTGTGACGATGCTTCCTGTGCGTGAGACGCACATGGAACGCATCTCCATCTATCTGGATCCTCAAGACACGGCGCTTCCTATGCTTGACACGCATATAACTACTGCTCCTGGAGGCCTTTGAGGCTAAATTAATATCCAATGATGAGATGAGATTTATGCTCAAACCACATCCGCAAATCCCAACTTTTTATACTATACCCAAAATTCACAAGGGTCTGGTCCCCTTAAAAGGTCGCCCCATAGTGGCTGGCATACATTCCCTTACACAAAATGTTGGTACGTACATTGATCGCATTTTAAGGCCCTTTGTTACATCTCTTCCTTCCTATATAAGAGATACGTCTGACCTTTTGACAAAAATAGATGGTTTACACCTAGAGGAGGATACCCTATTAGCATCTATCGATGTAGAAGCACTGTACAGCAATATACCCCAAGAATTGGGTCTGATGGCTGTAGATTACTTTCTAAAGAGCAGGGGTACACAGTATAAAGCGCATAACCGGTTCATACTTGACCTTATGGATTTTGTCCTACGACATAATTATTTTTTATTTGATTCAAAGCTTTTCCACCAGCTCAGGGGCATGAGCTATGGGGAGCGCCTGTGCCCCCACCTATGCTAATTTGTTCCTGGGCTGGTGGGAGGATACGGTGGTATTCACCGAAGGGAGTGTCAGGACACCCAGGATAGCCTTCTGGGGCCGCTATATTGATGATATCCTCATTTTGTGGAGCGGCCCCAGAGGGCTATTCTCGGATTTTGTAACCGATCTGAATAAAAATCAGATCGGTATGCACTTTACATCGGAGATTAATGAGAAGGGTCTTGCCTTTTTGGATCTGTACATCTCACTTAACAATGGCAATATCAGCACAAAAACTTACAGAAAACCTACGGCCTCAAATAATTTACTGAGATGGGAGAGTCACCACCCCTATAATTTGAAGTGTGGTATACCCAAAGGTCAATATCTGAGGATCCGGAGGAACTGTAGCTCTAAGAATGACTTTTATCAACAAGCCAAGGATTTAAAAACCAGATTTAATGAAAGGGGATATCCAGATAAACCACTACATAAAGCTTTCAAGTCAGCAGAGAAGGCTACTAGAACAGATCTACTGAACCCAAGAAAAGGTCAGAAAACAGGAAGAGAGAATCGTTTTTTCGCATAATAGGAACCTTTGATGATTGTAACAAAGAGGTCAGGGAAATTCTAAAAAGATACTGGGAAATGCTTCGTTTGGATTCTGATATAAGAGACATGCTCCCTAGTTACCCCGCCATTACGTATAGAAAGGGAAGATCTCTTGGGGGTAGATTTATTCACAGCCACTATACCCCCATCTCTAAACCAGGCACCTGGTTGGATAGAAGACCACTTGGCACATTTCGTTGCGGTACATGCGTTGCCTGTCCATGTATACACCAAACAAAAAACTTTAAAAGTAACATCACCAATAAATATATATACAAGTAGGGACTTCGCCAACTGTAAAACCTCAGGGCTGGTTTACCTGATCAACTGTATCTGTGGACTACAGTATATAGGAAAAACCAAAAGAGAACTTAGGAGAAGGGTTGGGGACCATTTGGGGGACATTAGGAACAAAAAAGATACACCCATTGCCAGACATGTCAGAAATTTTCATGACAATAAAGATAAGGTTATCAACTTCTGCGTGGTGGAGGTGGTACGCCCTTCCCCTCGAGGTGGAGACCTGGATAGGAGGATCCTACAAAAGGAGGCGGAGTGGACCCACAGACTAAAAACTGTGAGCCCACTGGGCCTCAATGAGATCCTTTCCTTTGGATGTTTCATTTGACTACATATTGTCATTGCCTGTAAAAGTGGTTTTTAACACCTCTGTGTATATGAAAATTAATCCGTTAGAAAATAATTGTGATATCTAAACGTAAGAGGTTTAACACATTTTTATTATAGGGTGATGTAGGGTATCATTGAATGATGACCGTTAAATAGATATACAGTGATCGTTTCCTTTAATCACCTTGCCCGCCTGCATGCCTTTAGATATGGTCACCCCTGATTTATGACTGAAATGACCCCCAGGAATGATAATAGTTGGTTAAATGGTAATTGTATTTTGTAATTAAATATCAATATATATATATACATAATTGAAATTCTTCTATCTAAATATATATCGAAACAAGTTGAATGTATTCCTAATTGCGGCGTTTTATATTAAACTATAAAATTAGAGACAATGCCTTATTGTGCCTGCTAGCGCTCTCTATACATGTAAACCGGATGTGCGCTCCATATGCGTGTCAAGCATAGGAAGCGCCGTGTCTTGAGGATCCAGATAGATGGAGATGCGTTCCATGTGCGTCTCACGCACAGGAAGCATCGTCACAATAGAACTGACACACTTCTGGCACTTTGAGACGCTGCAGGAGGTGCGTTCCATGGTGCGGCTCATACACAGGAAGTGTCGTCACGAATTAGCGACACACTTCCTGTACGCTATCTAATGACGTTCATGCGTCTCATTTCCCTCTAGAAGATGGAAACCAGCGCCATTTGGAACGCACGCCGTGATGTGTCCAGCAATCGTACACACCGGTAAGAAATCTTCAACTAATTATGGGGTATTTATGAGCAGCAGTACCTGGCACCATTCTGGACTGTCTGCATCTATCAAGGATGACCAGCAGCAGCATCTAGCTAGGCTATCAAGCCATCATACATCTTTTTTATCCCCTGATGAACCTGTCACGCAATTGTGATAGAAGAAACGCGTCAGGATTTAGGAATGCTCATTGGGAGTAACTTTTTAGGGTCAGAATCTAGGGTTTAGCCGTCGATAAGTGGGGTCGCTCCATTAGGGAGTGATACCTCTGCATTTAGGCGGGGGTCACCTCCACTTTCAGGTAGGGATAGTTATTTTTATAGGGCTAGATCTCCCATCATTTTTTTGCCCTAATATATCCCTTTCTCCTGAACCCTGGAACACTTGCAGCCTGAAGGACTATATCTACAGTATGAACAAGAGATCATTTGATCGGGAATCTGTGAACCCCTGAACGTCTATCAGCGAACACCATACGCCTGAATCGTGAGTGGTCATATACGACCTAGTGTGTGTTATATATTTGTCCGAAGTACTGCATACCCTATTTACACTCCGCTAGACTCATCTGCAGTTATCTAAAATAACATTTGTTTTTGTGGGACTTATTTTAGCTAATATCGTTATATAAAAGTTACGTTTTAAAGTAGGTTTAATACTTCAGTGATTTCTCAGTTTATATACCTACCCAAATATGTATTTAACATTACTGTGAACACGTCAACCACTGCTGTCCTCCTTGCCCTCTCTCAACCACCCGCCACTCCGCCTCTCACCTTCAGCAGTTCCATCTCATCTGCCCACAGTCAGGCTTCTGTAAAGGAAATGTTTGAGCATAAGAAGCCAATGTCACAGAGTCACCCTCTTGCCCAGCATCTGACAGCTGGCTTGACGGAACTCTTAGCCCGCCAGCTTTTACCATACCAGCTGGTGGAGTCTGAGGCCTTCAAATAAATTGTCGCTATTGGGACACCACAGTGGAAGGCACCCGGACAAAATTTTTTCAAAAAAGGCAATCCCAAACCTCTACTCAGTGATTGAAAGGAAGTCATGGCATCTCTGGTACACAGTGTTGGGGCAAGGGTCCATGTGACCACTAATACCTGGCCTGCAAAGCACGGTCAGGGCAGGTATATCACCTACACTGCGCATTGGGTCAATCTGCTGACGGCTGCCAAGCATGGAATGGTAACACCGCCACGACTTGCAGGCAGGCCTACTGCCACCTCCTCTACGCCTCCTACTCTATCCTCTTCCATAACCTCCTCGGCTGAGTCCTCTTCTGCAGCGGCGTCTGGCTGTACATCAACTGAATCCCTCCAGCTCCCCAGGGGCTATTCCACATCCCGGATACGACAGTGTCACGCTGTCTTGGGGTTGACTTGCATGAAAGCAGAGAGCCTCACTGGACCAGCACTCCTGTCTGCCCTGAACGCACAGGTAGATCAGTGGCTGACCCCGCACCAACTGGAGATCGGCAAAGTGGTGTGTGACAATGGAAGCAATTTGTTGGCGGCATTGAATTTGGGCAAGTTGTCATCATACAACACTTTGTGTCTAAGTACCCAGGCTTACAGGATGTCCTCAAGCAGGCCAGGAAGGTGTGTGGCCATTTCAGGTATTCCTACACGGCCATGGCACACTTTTCAGACATTCAGCGCCAAAACAACTTGCCAGTGAGGCACTTGATTTGCGACAGCCCGACACGTTGGAATTCAACACTCCTAATGTTCGACCGCCTGCTCCAACAATAAAAAGCCGTCAACGAGTATTTGTATGACCGGGGTGCTAGGACAGCCTCTGCGGAGCTGGGAATTTTTTTGCCACGTTACTGGACGCTCATGCGCAATGCCTGTAGGCTCATGCATCCTGTTGAGGAGGTGACAAACCTAGTCAGTCGCACCGAAGGCACCATCAGCGACCTCATCCCATTTGTTTTCTTCCTGGAGCGTGCCCTGCGAAGAGTGCTGGATCAGGCTGTAGATCAGCGTGAAGAGGAAGAGGAAGAGTTGTGGTCACCATCACCACCAGAAACAGCCTTGTCATCATCGCTTGCCGGACCTGCGGAAACGCTGCAAGAGGAGTATGAGGAAGAGGAGTCAGAGGGGGAATGTGGCTTTGAGGAGGAGGAAGACCAACCACAGCAGGCATCCCAGGGTGCTCGTTGTTGTCACCTATCTGGGACCCGTGGTGTTGTACGTGGCTGGGGGGAAGAACAGACCGTCAATGACATCAGTGAGGAGGAGGAACGGGAAATGAGTAGCTCGGCATCCAACCTTGTGCAAATGGGGCCTTTCATGCTGTCATGTCTGTTGAGGGACCCTCATATAAAAAAGGATAAAGGAGAACGACCTATACTGGGTGGCCACGCCACTGGACCTCCGGTATAAGCAGAAAGTGGCGGAAATGTTACCAAATTACCGAAAGTCAGAAAGGATGCAGCAGTTCTAAACCAAACTAAAAAATATGCTTTACACAGCTTATAAGGGGGATGTCACAGCACAACGGGAATCTAACTGGGGAAGAGGTGAAAGTAATCCTCCTCCTACCACGACCACGGCGGCAAGGACAGGACGCTTTACAGATGTGTTGTTGATGGAGGACATGCAGAGCTTTTTCAGTCCTACACATCGCCACAGCCCTTCGGGATCCAGCCTTAGAGAACGACTCGACCGACAGGTAGCAGACTACCTTGCCTTAACTGCAGATATTGACACTCTGAGGAGCGATGAACCCCTTGACTACTGGGTGTGCAGGCTTGACCTGTGGCCTGAGCTATCCCAGTTTGTGATAGAACTTCTGGCCTGCACCGCTTCAAATGTCCTGTCAGAAAGGACCTTCAGTGCAGCAGGAAGCATTGCCACTGACAAAAGAAGTCGCCTAGGTCAAAAAAGTGTTGATTACCTCACCTTCATTAAGAAGAATGAGGCATGGATCCCGAAGAACTGACAGTGGGGGATACGTTTGACTAACAAAAGGCCTGACATGCCTTGGCCTCAAAATGGTCCCCACGGTGCTGTATTTAATGTCTGCATACCGGATGACTTTCGTGAATTCTCCGCCACCAACTAGGGTTCAAGCTGCAATATTTTAGTCACCTTTCTGCCTGGAAAACATAGATTTTTCTGGCCGCTGCAACAATACCTAATTTTTCAGGCATGTGTACATGCCTAATTTTTCTTGCCTCTGGTGCTGCACTGTGGCTGCAAAAACAAAACAAAAAAAAGGCACATGTACTGTGTCAATTCCCCTTTGTGATTCGTACCTTGTTGTGGTGAAGGGGCGTATCACTATGAAGCGATCATAACCTCTATGAGTGTGTTGGCAATGTTGCCACACCCCAGATGATAAGGCCGTTGCTTCATTATGATCAGACTAAAAGCGATCGGCTGGATAATTTTTCATAGAAAAAAACATTAATTTTCATTTTTTTTTTAAGTTGTATGGGTTTTTAATACATAAAATAAAAAAAATCATAATAAAGTCTCTTAATAGTTTATTAGAAATAATGCAGACAATTTAAAAAATCCCCATCAATTCCAATACAAAGCAAGTACAGAGCTCAGAACTAAATTATTTCAGGATGTCGTAATGGTTCGTTAATTCGACAATGGTTAATCAATTCGACACACGTCCCCAGGATAGGGGACGTAACAAACTGATAGGAATAGTACTAGTTAAGACACCACTCATATAGGGTGTCACAGCACATTGCTCCGTGCATGCGCAGTGCCCCAACTTGGGAGTAAGAGGACCAACCAAGCTGCTTTTTCCATCTCCCGGTTCCTAAAATCAATACAGTTTGGTGTATCAAAGTTTGGTCTGTCACTGTGAAGGCACTCAAAGGTACCCGGCCTAATTTTTTTTTTCACAAAAGGCAATCCCTGATATGGGACGTAACAGGGATTAAACTGATGACAAGAGAACTACAGAAAATACCACTCATCGGGTGTGACAGTAAATTGCACGGCGCAGACGCAGTGACCGTGGATTCAAACAAAGGGGAGGGAGCCAACATTCTTTTAATCATATCCCCGTTCGAAAAATCTATTCAATAAATGGACCCGAGATTGGGGCCGTAACAGGGATTAAACTGATGAGAATAGAACTACAGAAAATACCACTCATATCGGGAGTGACAGTAAATAAAGACGCAGTGACCGTGGATTTAAACAAAGGGGAGGGAGCCAGCGTTTTTTTTTACCATCTCCCCGTTTGAAAAATCAATTCAATTCACCTTTCGGGAAACCATGGTGTTGTACGTGACTGGGTGGAGGAAGAAACCTTCAATGACATCAACGGGACATGGCTATCTTGGTATCCAACCTTGTGCAAATGGGGAGTTTGCGGTTGGGCAAATGGACTGTTTGCGGTGCATTAAAAGGGGAGTTTGGTCTGTCAATGTCTGTGAAGTGGGCGTAACCCTTACACTACCTGATCAATACGACATCATACCTGATCGTATACACACACTGAATGTTTTAAACCACGTTGTTCAAAAAAATGCAGTATTGTTAGGTGATTTATGCCCTTTATGGATTAAAACCCAACTCTGCTTCAACTATGTCATTTTCCATGGAAGTTTTGCCATGGATCCCCCTTCGGCATGCCACAGTCCAGGTGTTAGTCCCCTTGAAATAACTTTTCCATCACTACTGTGGCTAGAAAGAGTCCCTGTGGGTTTTAAAATTCGCCTGCCTATTGAAGTCAATGGCGGTTCGCCCGGTTCACCCGTTCTCAAACATTTGCGCTTGCCGTTCACGAACGGAAAATTTTATGTTCACAACATCTCTACTGTTCTGATGCTGCCACGCGACTGATGCCACATCGGCTGCCAGGTGCTCCTACTGTCAGCCACCATCTTCAGCTGGTACTGTTATTGCCCCCCACCTAACCACTCTGTCACTGGGCCACTCTGTGGTCTCCTCATGCTGATGCCACCTCACCACTATGTCATTGGGCCACTTTGTGGACTTCTAATGCTGTTCCCACCTTCCCCACTTTATCACTGGGCCACAATTTTGCCTTTCTGGCCTGGTTGAACTAAAAAAACACAGACAAAACAAAGGTAAAAACATCCTGCATGGTATGATATATAAATGTGCGGATGTCCCTGGCCATATTATTGAAGAAAATTTGAGAAATAAGGTAATAATGCACTTAATAAAGTAGATGCAAGCATTATATATGGACAAAGTCCTCACTCTGATATGATAAAATCTGAGACACTTAGCCAATATATTTTGATCAAAACACATCTGTGCTTGCCTACCAAACGCCAAGGTGGTCTCAGGTCAGGCGGGCCTTACGCTAAACCTACCTAAGCCATTGGGCTTCTATGTTCAACAGTGCCGACCCTGCACATATGTACTGCTTCTAGTCACCTCCATGTGCATCAAGCAACCAATGGGAGGAGGAGCAATCATACCTATATGTACCACCTAATCAAGGCAGTCTATGAGATAGGAAGGATAAAAGTGCAAAGGATTGCTACTCCCAAGATAAAATAGGAGTGTATTCACACTTGAAGGTGCCACTCCCTCAAGCATATACTACATAAACAAAAAAATCACAGGAAAAACTAAGATAAAAATATCCTGCACGGTATGATATATAAATGTGCGGATGTCCCTGGCCATATTATTGAAGAAAATCACAGAAATAAGATAAAAATGCACTTAATAAAGTAGATGCAAGCATTATATATGAACAAAGTCCTCACTCTGATATGATAAAATCTGAGACACTTAGCCAATATATTTTGATCAAAACACACCTACCTAAGCCATTGGGTTTTTAAGTTCAGGAGCGCAGACCCTGCACATATGGTGTGCTGCTCCTAGTCACCTTGGTAGGCACTTGGTAGGCGGGCATAGATGTGTTTTGATCAAATATTGATCAAAATATATTGGCTAAGTGTCTCAGATTTTATCATATCAGAGTGAGGACTTTGTCCATATATAATGCTTGCATCTACTTTATTAAGTGCATTATTACCTTATTTCTTTTTGGCCTGGTTGCCATCATAACTTATTTGAAACTTCTTCTGATCTGTCAGAAGGAAGGAAATATCAGATGCACAATGGATCCTGTCTATGTAGCAGTTGTAAGGCCTGTATGGTCCCATCAGAATTGGCTGTGGGTACAAAACAGGAGTGGGTACAAAACCAGAAGACATGCAAATATTCTATTCATGTGTCATCTCTGTTTTAGATTTACTCGTTTTTTTTTGGGCTTCAGCAATACTGATGGATTAGTGAGAAAATGCTGACCGATTGAAGGCATATGCTCAACCGACAGGATCTGTTTTTTGGGGGTTATTCTTCTGACGGATCAGAGGATGGGCAATCTATTAGTGATGTCAACACAAACGTACTGATGGCGCCCTCTCCGTTTTGTCGGGGGGCTCTACTCGTATAAGCGTTTAATAGAGCAGGTTCTGTAGACATCTATGTGGAATCAGCTGACGACGGTGTAAAAGGAGTGCACTTCTTCTTGATGCTAACATCGACATGTAAGGCTGAGTTCATACTTGAGTTTTTGGTCAGTTTTGGCCCTGTAACTGCCCAAATAAGTGATGTGTGCAGTGATTCTAAGAGTGATGCCTGTCATTTGTGTGTCATATGAACTCACAGTATTATTTCACTACCACAGCAGACTCTATATGCATGTTACTGCAAGGCCCAGTGTTCTATACCACTAAACAGACTCTCCACAGCCAGGAAATAGCTGTTTTATAATGCAATTTGCCACAAATAAATTTAATTCAAATTTAATCTTTTCGGAAAATTTGGTGAACCGACCGAATCAGATTTTTGGGAAATTTGCTAATCTCTAGTTAGTTTCCATTGAGCTGTTGCCCTCTCCTTAATACCTCTACTCTGTTGGGCTTTTGTCCTTCTCCACTGGTACTTTTTTTCCTTGCTCCTCTGGTATGCTACTCCAGGTATGATTGTCCTTATGTTTCTCTTTATATTGTATATTAATTGCTTAAATTTTCATCTTCTTATACATACTTTCATTTGCTTTAAATTATGCATATACGGTATCCTTAATTGTTTGCATATACTCACATACGGACCTCCGTTTCTGATCATGCCTTTTGATTTACACATATGCTAATATACTCAACTTTTTTGATATCCTGTGACCTCTGTGAGATCCTTGGAATCTTTAAGATGTACCATCAGTGATACACTTGGTCTCATACTTCCCCTAATGTGATTTTGATACTTTACAATAGTCTTTACTTAACCCTATATTATTAGGTTCTCTGTTGTACTCTGGTACCTTTTCTACATTTAACCCCTTCAGGACCCTGACATTTTTCACCTTAAGGACCAGGCAATTTTTTGCAAATCTGAGATATGTCAATTTATGTGGTGATAACTTTAAAATGCTTTTTCTTATCCAGGCCATTCTGAGATTGTTTTCTCATCATGTATTGTACTTCATGACAGTGGAAAAATTGAGTCAAAAAAATACATTTTTATTTATAAAAACTTCCAAATTTACCAAAAATTTTGAAAAATTGGCAAATTTCCACATTTCTATTTCTCTACTTTTATAATAGAAAGTAATACCTTCAAAAATAGTTATTTCTTTACATTCCCCATATGTCTACGTCATGTTTGGATCATTTTGTGAATGTCATTTTATTTTTGGGGGACGTTAGAAGGCTTAGAAGTTTAGAAGCAAATCTTGAAATTTTTCAGAAAATTTCTAAAACCCATTTTTTCCAGACCAGTTCAGGTCTGAAGTCACTTTGTGAGGCTTACATAATAGAAACCACCCACAAAAAAAAAAAAAAAAAAAATGTTTTAATGTCTCCATATTCTGAGCCATATATTTTTTTTATTGTTTGGGCGATTGTCTTGGGTAGGGACTCATTTTTTGTGGGATGAGGTGATGGTTAGGCTACTTTCACACTAGCGTTCATCGGTCCGCTCGTGAGCTCCGTTTGAAGGGGCTCACGAGCGGACCCGAACGCAGCCGTCCAGCCCTGATGCAGTCTGAATGGAGCGGATCCGCTCAGACTGCATCAGTCTGGCGGCGTTCAGCCTCCGCTCCGCTCGTCCTCCGCACGGACAGGCGGACAGCTGAACGCTGCTTGCAGCGTTCGGGTGTCCGCCTGGCCGTGCGGAGGCGTGCGGATCCGTTCAGACTTACAATGTAAGTCAATGGGAACGGATCCGCTTGAAGAGGTCACCAATTGACTCAATCTTCAAGCGGATCCGTCCCCCATTGACTTTACATTGAAAGTCTGAACGGATCCGCGCAGGCTACTTGCGCACTTGCGCACTTGCGAATTTTTTTAAAGTTATTAATGCAGACGGATCCGTACTGAACGGAGCCTCCGTCTGCATTAATATGAGCGGATCCGTTCAGAACGGATCCGCCCGAACGCTAGTGTGAAAGTAGCCTTAGATTGGTACCATTTTGGCTGGCATACACCATTTTGATCGCTTGGTGTGGTACTTTTAGGGCTGTAAGATGACAAAAAAATTGTTTATTTAGCAAATTTTTTATTTTATTTTTACTTTATTTTATTTTTTTTAACTTGAAACTTTTTTTTCAGGGGTGGAAAACTTTATTTTTCACTTTATTTTAGGGACTTAAACTTTTGGGGGTCTGATCCCCTTTACAATGCATTCTAAAACTTCTGTATTGGAATGCATTGGTTGTGTGTGCAATACAGTGTGTATTACAGATGCAGCTTCCTGCCCGTGAGATCCCGGGCTGGATCTCGCAGGCTCTCCACCAGAAGGCAGCCCCGATGTCTAATGAAGGCATTGCGCTGCCTTCCATGCCATCGAGTCCTCGTCAAAGCAGCACGGGGACCCGATGGCAGCTCCGAAGGGTTAATGAAGGGTTAATGCACTGGCATCGGTGATTTCCCCAATGCAAGCGCATGCAGCAGGGGTCTGGACTGCTGGACCCTGACGCTGATAGGGCGGGCGCAGCTCCTGCACCTGCCCGATCACCATGAAGTACATGTACGTCATCGTTCTTTAAGTCCCAGAAATAAATTACGTACATGTATGTCATGGGTCCTTAAGGGGTTAAACTTATTTTTAAAGTTTGTGGATGATGTCTCTGAGATGTTTTGGTGTTCTCGACCATTATGTACTACTTGCATAATTTATCTGTTTTATTACTTTTATGTTGATATTCACTTGCACTTTGTACATTTTTTCATCTACTCTGATTAATGGCTATGGCCGAAAAAGTTCAGATTTAATACTGGGAGTCCACCTAATAACGAATACAACACTGCTTGCAATTTGGTGGAGTGTGGAAGTCTTTATTTTATTTTTATTTAAATGGATGACTTCCACAATACATGTACGTGAGCGGTTATTTAGGGGTTACATCATGACAAACACACTTGTCAATGGTGGAATATATAAGATAACAATTGAACAATCAGTTCTTGAACTTGCTGGAAGTAGGAAACGGTCATAAGGATCTGGAAAACTTTGACAAGTAAAAAACTATGATGATTAGATGACAGGGTCCAAGCATCTCCAAAATGTAAGAACTTCTTCATGGGTTTTAAGTAATTAGTACAGAGAGAAAGTAAAGAAGAAAATAACAACTCAGCAAATTAAGTTAATCAAGTTAATTATTTTGCTAAAAATAAAGGTAATGAAATTTAAAATGGAATAGTCTCAAGGGTACAGCACCTGGAGGATATTACATGTGTCACAGAATGGTTAAGGGGATATCAAAAATAACACCATGATTAAGAGTAGGGGGTAGAACCTGAGATGATAATGAAGATGTGGACCAACACAATGGATACATGAAAACAGTGTTGCCATATACATAATAAAACACTTAGGAACCTTAAATTCAGGGACTTATTGCTATTGAACCCACATTAAACTCATGCACAGTACAGTAAATGTATTGTTGTATGATAGTTGCTATCCTCCTAGCAACACTGTCATTATTTAATTTTGATATGTTGTACATATGCATGCGCGCATGCAAAAAATAAAATAAAATTGGAGAATAGAGGTGAAAATAGTCCTAGGAGACCTCAGAGTTTCATACACAAATTTTCAGGCCCATTGGAACACTTTTGATTCGGGTACAAGTGATTTGGGCCTAAATCAAATTAGTCAACTGATTTAATGGAATCAAACCTAAATCAAATTTTGAGCAATTCACTCATCTATACTACCAAAGTAATTGAGACATGTGGAAAACTCAGGCTAGCCCACGAAGTATAATCCCACAGAAGAACTAAAGTGGCACACAATGCTGAAAAGCTTATGTTGGCTATAATAGAAATTTAGGAAAACTGTATATTTGATATATATAGTTGTATTCGATAAAGATGACACCTTCTACTGATGACATAGGCTCAGCTCTTGAGCCTGCACCACCCCCAAGCCATACATATATGGTAATTTATGTTACGGACAATCAAATTAGCAGACAATTTACGACATAGGGTAGTAAACATCAGGTAGTACACTTTTTTCTACAGGTTCTGCAACAGGTAAAGCACTAAAGATGTCACACTTCAAAATCTGATTCTTCCATCTGTAATAATAAATTTTATTTTAAAGTAAACTCAGTGTAAATAATATAGCTAAAAAGGTGATAAAATTATGCTTAAAATGTGCAAATTACTTTAACAGTTGTATATTCAATATGTGCTAATTACGTTCTCTTGTGATTCAACTGCACACAAGAGCACACTCATTTAAATGAGTTATGTTTAAAAACTAATCTAGCATTATCTGTATAATAATTAAATAAAAAAAATATATTTTCAGAATTTAAAAGTGCTGTAATCCTGGCAGGAGCACTGTTGCATTTTAGACTTAAATTAAATATAAAAATATTGCTTACTTTTATGGTGTACTTTGCCTATTCATTATCTTAAAAATAATTGATAGTCAGTATAAATAAACTGTATATTGTGGGGCTTCATGGTGAAATATGGTTTTAATTAGCATAGAGAGTGTAATTACTACTGTGAGATTTGTAGTCTTGAGCAGTCAATATTTTTTAACAAATAGTCCAATTGATGAAGCTATTTATTGCTCATATATTTCAATAGCTATTGCACTAATGGGGATAATAACAAATGTGGAAGAAAGAAGACTTTATGTTTTTTATACTGTTAATATTTTTTGGAAAGTCAAAATATAATGTTGCAGTTTATGTATTTTAATATATCACAGTATAGTGATACATTTCATTGAGAGGGGTTTATGGCAGTAACTGTTTCACCATACAATACCCAATATGAATTTTAGCACCTAAGGAATACCATTGATTTTAATTAAATTGCAAAAAGGAATTAAAAAAGTATCATTTTTGGTATTTATATAACAACACTGTAGAATTTACTCTGGGATGCTGGATTGCCATGTTTAGACAGTAACTTAATTGAAGCTTAATTCTCACCCAGTTTTTGATTATTCCTGCTACAAGGGTTGCCTGCTTTGCAGCACCACTACTATTGCAGTCAATGGGAGCAGCATTGCCCCAGTCTGCTACAAACTAGACAGAATTATCTGCTTATGGCGCCAGAGCTATTGTCAAACAGATTATAGACATGTGGTGAAGTAGAGACTCAAATTCCAGCAGATCAGCTAGTAATGGCCTATTCTGATAGGCCCTCACATTATAAAAGGTGGACAACCCCTTTAATGGGGTTTTCCAGTTCCACAAAGGCAATTTTCTTTTTATGCCCAGAATAACCCAAACAATGCATACTTTTGTCCCATACAGATCTTTTTTTTTTTTTTTTTTTTAAACAAAGTTTATTAGGTCAACTATCTCTACACATGCAATATTGTGCAGGTTACCAAAGGAAAAAAAAAATCACATCTCATCAATGTCAACGCAATACAAATCCCCCCTTCCAGCTCCCCTGTTCTTGGCATCACTGAATCCTAGCAGATGCACAAGGTCTTGTTTCCAGCAGGTTTCAGCAGTGCTTCATAGGCTTTCTCCACTTGTGACAATGTTTTATCTGCTACAGTCATGCCACTATACCTGCCCTCTCCAAGTTAGCTAAATGGTGAAACCCTGAGAAACATTATAGGGCAAAGCATGCTGGGGTTTCTTAGCAAACTTAGGAGAAAGTTGATGAAAACAGGAAGTTCTGCATGTAAACATCTGTAAAATATTTGTGTAATCTTATACACTTTGCTGGTATTGTACTATGCTGTGTTTTTTCTGCATGGGAATCAGAGCGGGAAAAAAACGGGAAACAAAAAAACACACATATTCTGTAACATCTACAGGTGGCCTTATGGTGTAAGAAAAAGATTGTGTTAATGGTGCCACCATTTCCTATGAATCTGTCTACACTGTATCCTCCATATAGTAACACTGCATTCCACACTGCCAGGAATCCCCTTTTTTTTAACTCTTTCTACCCTGGAGGGTTTTTTTTAACCCTGGAGGTTTTTTTCACTCCCCACATTCTCAGAGCCATAACTTTATTATTTATTTTTCCGTTTACATAGTTGTATGAGGGCTTATCTTTTGTGGGACAAGTTGTGCTTTCCAACGCCACCATTTAATATTGCATAGAATGCAGTGGGAAGTGGGACAAAATTCCAAAGGTGGTGGAATTGGGAAAAAAAATGCAGTTTTGCCACAGTTTTATTTATTTTATTTGTAGTTTTTTTTTACGGCGTTCATTATGCTATAAAACTGACTTTTGCTCTTCATTCTCCAGGTCAGTATGAATCTGACAATACCACATATGTATACTTTTACTTGCGTTTTGATGCTGAAAAAAAAAATTGCTGTCATATTCTGACCCTATAACTTTTTTGTAGTTATGTGTGTGGAGCTGTATGAAGGCTCATTTTTTTGCAGTGCAATGTGTACTTTTCATTGATACCAATCTAGGGTGTGTATGGCTTTTTGATCACTTTTGAAAATGAGCCAATTTGGCCCTTTTATTCATTTAGCCTTTTTTATGGGATTTTACTTTTTTTTATTTTGATAGTACAGGCATTTACACGCTCGGCAATACCAATGATGTGTATTCTTTATTTTTTTTAACTTTTTTTGTGTAAAAACGTTATTATAATTTTGTTTACACTTTTTTTATGGTTCCTATAGGGAACTATAACAATCAAACATCTTATTGCTGTTATCATGGACTCCAAAGCATTTGCATTGGATTCTTTGATGATTTTACTACTTTCCTATGGAGCCCTATTACGGGCAAGGGCTCCATGGGAAATACTATGTAGCAGCCTCCTGTCATTCACAAAGACAGGGGTAGCTACACATAAGCTCCGGCTCCTCCAATCACCACACAGGTGAGTCATAGCATAACCAGATGCGCACAATTTTAGTTTTCAGCGCGTTCAGATGCTGTGGTCAGGTTTGACCATGACATCTGAGGGGTTAAATGTCCGTGATCGGCATTACCGCTAGTCGCAGACATTAGCTACCGGTGTCTGCTGTAGGAGCAGAGCAGCTGCCATCTTTTAAGACCCGACATGTGACGTAATAGTACGTCATATGTCAGGAAGGAGTTAATGTCATCCACATCTAAACAATCTCTGCTAGCTGAGCTATTTTAACACATAACTGTGTCCACTTCAAGTGGCTCATGTTCTATCTATCTATCTAGCTAACTCTATATTTATGAACTATATGGTTGGAACACAGCATCTCATAAAAAATGCAGTAAATAGAAAATTATAGTAGGTGCTTACTATTTTCACTCCATTTCACTTCACTTTCCAGAAGCTGGTAGTGCTCAGAGACCATTGAGCAGTTGCAATAATATACAAACAAGCGAACAAAGCTCCGGCGGTTTCATAAAATGACTTCATCCTTTATTTCATCTTCATAAAAGTAGCATAAAGTAATTTGTTTCACTTATTCTTTTTGAACTCTTCTTCATAGCATGAATAAAAAATTAATTTCCTTTATAAAACAATCTCAAACCACAATTGTATCTTAACTCCACCCACACACACCATGAAAAGTGGGGATACAGGTAAAACCTGGACAAGACTAGGAGTGAAGTAACATCGTTTTTTATAACATGAATTCAAAAGATTTGAGAATAAATAAGCTTACGCAGGCTAGATGAATAAATATATTTACTAAATGTGATTAAATATAAGATAAAACAAACAATTCACATACAGAGGAGTAAAAGTAAGTAACAGTCACAGGCCTACACAATACAATATTGGGGGACTCAGGTCGCCATGTCATAGTACTTGGCCTACACCCCATGGTGATACAAGAAAGAAATAATGTTTCCATCCCATCCTACCTAGATGATGTTTCTCAATAGAGTGCAAATTAGCTGTCTGTGTGTACAAGGTTTATGACTTTTAGCCCATCCTCCAGTGTGTAGCACACATGTCTCTTGGGAAAGCCACCAGAAATTTGACCTTCTCAATACAATGGGGGTTGGGTTTGTTATCTAACTATCCCTAACTAAGTACAATACAATGAATATCATTAAACAGAATAAAGAAGGTTATATAAAAGAGGACATCATTAAATGGGAAAAGAACCAATTAGTACTTAATTATTGCCTTACAATGCATTACACCCCTGGTTCTTCCACTTTAATTAATTTCCACCTATCCCAAAATATAGTACCATAACATCATGAAACCCTAGTCATTTAACAGAAAACCACTTTATATACCATATATATATATATATATATATATATATATATATATTAATAATAATAATAATAATAAAAAACACAACTATGTGTTAGACTAAGTGTCTAACAAGGTCTTCTTCAATTCTGATCTTCTGGAATCCTAAACTTACAAAGTCTCTGGTAAAACATGAGGGATCTTGACTTTGGAATTACCACAAATATCAAAGTAATTTCTCAATTTTTAGTGTTCTTTTCACCATACTAGATGGCCCTGTTTTTGCTGCAACACATATGTGGTTTCCAGCTCTTTACAACTTTGTCTCTTAGTTCAGTTACTTACCCCTCATTTTCTGTGTTGATGTATGAGGGAATTGCAGTTGTAATCACAATTCAAAGTGCAGATTTCAAATCCTCCTTTCTGTGGTTGTAGGACAGTCCATAACTTTGTCTGTAGGAGGAGCTTTGACATTGAGACTTCCTCCTCTCACTGATTTGGGGATCATTGTATACTGTCATCACCCCCTGACAACAGTACTGTAAGCAGCAAGATCTTTTTTTTTTCCCAGCATGGAGGACCAGTGGTTAAAGTTGTTGTTGAAAACTGTGCCTTACCACACCTGTTCATTAACCCCTTCCCAAATGCAATCCGTTTATATACATGCTATTTGCACATGCCCCGTGCAGATAGCACGTGTATAGACGTCAGGCAGCTCTTTAATCTAAGCGCTGCAAAATGCTTAGATTAAAGCTTCTGCCCCTGCACTGCTGCTGTCAAGGACAGCATACAGAGCAGTAATGCCGGCAAGGGACCAATCAGAGTGGTCTCTTGCCGACAATCAATCCGATTGGTTAGTCTGTGCAGACTAACCAATCAGATCACAGCAGTGAAAAAATGCCTGTTCCAGGCTCTGATCTGCGCCCTACAGATCAGAGCCTGAAATCAGGTAGTGTCCTCGTGCCCCCTGATCTGTGCCCCCTTCCTGTACACCTTCAACCCCCCCGTTCCCGCCTGCCCCCCCGTTCCCCCCGCCACCATCCATATTCATGAAGCTTGCCCCTGATGCGGTCCGCCCCCTCCCCGCCCCATACATTCATCCTGCCCCGTTTGTGCCGGCCCAATGCTGGCAGTACCTTCCCCTCCCCCTTTCCAGCGCTGCCCCCTGCCCTCTGCCACCTGCCCTCTGCCCCGATGCGGTGCAGTCCCCCTGCTGTGTTTGATGGCGGCGGCTCCATTCCTGAGCCGCCGCCATCAGCAGCGAGTGTCAGCTCTATGCAGCCTGACACTCTGCTGTAACCCCTTAGATGCCGCGGTAGCACCATCCATGGGGTTAATACAGGGAGGGGGCTCCCTCTCTCAACCATCGGGGCTGCCGCGCTGTGATGATAGCGCCCGCTGGTTGCCATGGCAACCGGACGCTTTGCAAAAGTGTCCGCTGTTGCCACCTATACGACATCTGATAGTATTATACTTTGCAATGCAACAGCATTGCAAAGTATAGTACAGCCATCAGCCCCACTGGATCTTCAAGATCCAAGAGGGACTTGATAAAAAAAAGTAAAATTAATAAAAGTAAAAATAAAAAATAAAAATGTAAATTAAAAAAATAATTTACCTTTTCCTATAAAAAATAAAATAAAAAAATACACATATTAGGTATCACCGCGTCAGTAACGACCGTCTATATAAATATATCACATGATAGACCCCGTCCCATAAACACCATAAAAAAGGTAAAAAAAGCTATTTTTGTCACCTTACATCACAAAAAGTGCAACACCAAGCGATCAAAAAGGTGTATATCAGAAAAAATGGTACCAATAAAACCGTAACCTCATCCCGCAAAAAATGAGACCTTACATAAGAAAATCGCTCAAAAAATAAAAAAAATATATAGTTCTTAGAACATTGAGACACTAAAACATTTTTTTTTTATTTCAAATATGCTATTATTGTGTTAAAGTAAAATTTTTTAAAAAGTGTACATATTAGGTATTGCCGCATCCGTAATAACCTGCTCGATAAAAATGTCACATGCCCTAACCCCTCAGGTTAACACCGTAAAAAAAAAAAAAAAAAATTCCAAAAAAGCCATTTTTGTCACCTTACATCACAAAAAGTGCAACAGCAAGCGATCAAAAAGGCTTAAGACCCCCCAAAATAGTACCAAAATAGTACCAATCAAACCGTCACCTCATCCCGCAAAACTTTTAATTTTTTCTTCTAATTTTTTTTATTTTGCAGAATTAGTTGTAGGTAGGGATGAGCGAACTCGAACTGTATAGTTCGGGTTCGTACCGAATTTTGGGGTGTCCGTGACACGGACCCGAACCCGGACATTTTCGTAAAAGTCCGGGTTCGGGTTCGGTGTTCGTCGCTTTCTTGGCGCTTTTGTGACGCTTCCTTGGCGCTTTTTGAAAGGCTGCAAAGCAGCCAATCAACAAGTGTCATACTACTTGCCCCAAGAGGCCATCACAGCCATGCCTACTATTGGCATGGCTGTGATTGGCCAGAGCACCATGTGACCCAGCCTCTATTTAAGCTGGAGTCACATAGCGCCGCCCGTCACTCTGCTCTGATTAGCGTAGGGAGAGGTTGCGGCTGCGACAGTAGGGCGAGATTAGGCAGATTAACTCCTCCAAAGTACTTGATTATTGATCGATCTGCAGCTGTGGATCATTGAGCTGCTGATACTCAATTGCTCACTGTTTTTAGGCTGCCCAGACCGTTTGTCAGTCACATTTTTCTGGGGTGATCGGCGGCCATTTTGTGTCTTGTGGTGCGCCAGCACAAGCTGCGACCAAGTGCATTTAACCCTCAATGGTGTGGTTGTTTTTTGGCTAAAGCCTACATCAGGGTGAAGCTGTCACACCAAGTGCATTTAACCAGCAATAGTCTGTTTATTTTTTGGCCATATACTACATCAGGGGCAAGCTGCGCCTGTCACCAAGTGCATTTAACCCTCAATGGTGTGGTTGTTTTTTGGCTAAAGCCTACATCAGGGTGAAGCTGTCACACCAAGTGCATTTAACCAGCAATAGTCTGTTTATTTTTTGGCCATATACTACATCAGGGGCAAGCTGCGCCCGTCACCAAGTGCATTTAACCCTCAGTAGTGTGGTTGGTCAAGCTGTGACACCAAGTGCATTTAACCAGCAATAGTCTGTTCATTTTTTGGCCATATACTACATCAGGGGCAAGCTGCGCCCGTCACCAAGTGCATTTAACCCTCAGTAGTGTGGTTGGTCAAGCTGTGACACCAAGTGCATTTAACCAGCAATAGTCTGTTCATTTTTTGGCCATATACTACATCAGGGGCAAGCTGCGCCCGTCACCAAGTGCATTTAACCAGCAATAGTGTGGTTATTTTTTGGCCATATCCCAGTCTAATTCTGTCACTAAATCCATACCGGTCACCCAGCGCCTAAATACTAGGCCTCAAATTTATATCCCGCTAAATCTCTCGTTACCGCTGTCCTGTTGTGGCTGGGAAAGTTGTTTAGTGTCCGTCAAAGCACATTTTTTGTTCTGGGTTGAAATACAATTCCCAATTTAGCAATTTCATAATTTAGTGGTTTCTGCTATATCAGAGCTATTTGAAATCTATCCCTAAAAGGGTATATAATATTCAAGGTGCACATAGGGTCATTCAGAATAACTTCACACACACACTACTGTGCATTTCCAAGTCTAATTCTGTCACTAAATCCATACCGGTCACCCAGCGCCTAAATACTAGGCCTCAAATTTATATCCCGCTGAATTTGAATACAATACATTGGGCCAAATAATATTTTTGTTGTTGTGGTGAACCATAACAATGAGGAAAACATCTAGTAAGGGACGCGGACGTGGACATGGTCGTGGTGGTGTTAGTGGACCCTCTGGTGCTGGGAGAGGACGTGGCCGTTCTGCCACATCCACACGTCCTAGTGTACCAACTACCTCAGGTCCCAGTAGCCGCCAGAATTTACAGTGATATATGGTGGGGCCCAATGCCGTTCTAAGGATGGTAAGGCCTGAGCAGGTACAGGCATTAGTCAATTGGGTGGCCGACAGTGGATCCAGCACGTTCACATTATCTCCCACCCAGTCTTCTGCAGAAAGCGCACAGATGGCGCCTGAAAACCAACCCCATCAGTCTGTCACATCACCCCCATGCATACCAGGGAAACTGTCTCAGCCTCAAGTTATGCAGCAGTCTCTTATGCTGTTTGAAGACTCCGCTGGCAGGGTTTCTCAAGGGCATCCACCTAGCCCTTCCCCAGCGGTGAAAGACATAGAATGCACTGACGCACAGCCACTTATGTTTCCTGATGATGAGGACATGGGAATACCACCTCAGCATGTCTCTGATGATGACGGAACACAGGTGCCAACTGCTGCGTCTTTCTGCAGTGTGCAGACTGAACAGGAGGTCAGGGATCAAGACTGGGTGGAAGACGATGCAGGGGACGATGAGGTCCTAGACCCCACATGGAATGAAGGTCGTGCCACTGACTTTCACAGTTCGGAGGAAGAGGCAGTGGTGAGACCGAGCCAACAGCGTAGCAAAAGAGGGAGCAGTGGACATTAAGATTAGACATTAACTACCTCCCCTTAACCATATATTATTGGACTCCAGGGCACTTCCTCATTCAATCCTATTTTTATTTTCATTTTACCATTATATTGCGAGGCTACCCAAAGTTGAATGAACCTCTCCTCTGTCTGGGTGCCGGGGCCTAAATATATGCCAATGGACTGTTCCAATGTTGGGTGACGTGAAGCCTGATTCTCTGCCATGACATGCAGACTGATTCTCTGCTGACATGAAGCCAGATCCTCTGTTACGGGACCTCTCTCCTCTGCCTGGGTGCTGGGCCTAAATTTATGAAAATGGACTCTTACAGTGGTGGGTGACGTGAAGCCTGATTCTCTGCTATGACATGAAGACTGATTCTCTGCTGACATGAAGCCAGATTGTCTGTTACGGGACCTCTCTCCTCTGCCTGGGTGCTGGGCCTAAATATATGCCAATGGACTGTTGCAGTGGTGGGTGACGTGAAGCCTCATTCTCTGCTATGACATGCAGACTAATTCTCTGCTGACATGAAGCCAGATTGTCTGTTACGGGACCTCTCTCCTCTGCCTGTGTGCTGGGCCTAAATATATGCCAATGGACTGTTGCAGTGGTGGGTGACGTGAAGCCTGATTCTCTGCTATGACATGCAGACTGATTCTCTACTGACATGAAGCCAGATTGTCTGTTACGGGACCTCTCTCCTCTGCCTGGGTGCTGGGCCTAAATATATGCCAATGGACTGTTGCAGTGGTGGGTGACGTGAAGCCTCATTCTCTGCTATGACATGCAGACTAATTCTCTGCTGACATGAAGCCAGATTGTCTGTTACGGGACCTCTCTCCTCTGCCTGGGTGCTGGGCCTAAATATATGCCAATGGACTGTTGCAGTGGTGGGTGACGTGAAGCCTGATTCTCTGCTATGACATGCAGACTGATTCTCTGCTGACATGAAGCCAGATTGTCTGTTACGGGACCTCTCTCCTCTGCCTGTGTGCTGGGCCTAAATATATGCCAATGGACTGTTGCAGTGGTGGCTGACGTGAAGCCTCATTCTCTGCTATGACATGCAGACTAATTCTCTGCTGACATGAAGCCAGATTGTCTGTTACGGGACCTCTCTCCTCTGCCTGTGTGCTGGGCCTAAATATATGCCAATGGACTGTTGCAGTTGTGGCTGACGTGAAGCCTCATTCTCTGCTATGACATGCAGACTAATTCTCTGCTGACATGAAGCCAGATTGTCTGTTACGGGACCTCTCTCCTCTGCCTGTGTGCTGGGCCTAAATATATGCCAATGGACTGTTGCAGTGGTGGCTGACGTGAAGCCTCATTCTCTGCTATGACATGCAGACTAATTCTCTGCTGACATGAAGCCAGATTGTCTGTTACGGGACCTCTCTCCTCTGCCTGGGTGCTTGGCCTAAACTTATGAAAATGGACTGTTGCAGTGGTGGGTGACGTGAAGCCTGATTCTCTGCTATGACATGCAGACTGATTCTCTACTGACATGAAGCCAGATTGTCTGTTACGGGACCTCTCTCCTCTGCCTGGGTGCTTGGCCTAAACTTATGAAAATGGACTGTTGCAGTGGTGGGTGACGTGAAGCCTGATTCTCTGCTATGACATGCAGACTGATTCTCTACTGACATGAAGCCAGATTGTCTGTTACGGGACCTCTCTCCTCTGCCTGGGTGCTTGGCCTAAACTTATGAAAATGGACTGTTGCAGTGGTGGGTGACGTGAAGCCTGATTCTCTGCTATGACATGCAGACTGATTCTCTACTGACATGAAGCCAGATCCTCTGTTACGGGACCTCTCTCCTCTGCCTGGGTGCTTGGCCTAAACTTATGAAAATGGACTGTTGCAGTGGTGGGTGACGTGAAGCCTGATTCTCTGCTATGACATGCAGACTGATTCTCTACTGAAATGAAGCCAGATTGTCTGTTACGGGACCTCTCTCCTCTGCCTGTGTGCTGGGCCTAAATATATGCCAATGGACTGTTGCAGTGGTGGGTGACGTGAAGCCTCATTCTCTGCTATGACATGCAGACTAATTCTCTGCTGACATGAAGCCAGATTGTCTGTTACGGGACCTCTCTCCTCTGCCTGGGTGCTTGGCCTAAACTTATGAAAATGGACTGTTGCAGTGGTGGGTGACGTGAAGCCTGATTCTCTGCTATGACATGCAGACTGATTCTCTACTGACATGAAGCCAGATTGTCTGTTACGGGACCTCTCTCCTCTGCCTGTGTGCTGGGCCTAAATATATGCCAATGGACTGTTGCAGTGGCGGCTGACGTGAAGCCTGATTCTCTGCTATGACATGCAGACTGATTCTCTGCTGACATGAAGCCAGATTCTCTGTTACGGGACCTCTCTCCTCTGCCTGGGTTCCGGGGCCTAAATATCTGAGAATGGACTGTTCCAGTGGTGGGTGACGGGAAGCCAGATTCTCTGCTATGGGACCTCTCTCCAATTGATTTTGGTTAATTTTTATTTATTTAATTTTTATTTTAATTCATTTCCCTATCCACATTTGTTTGCAGGGGATTTACCTACATGTTGCTGCCTTTTGCAGCCCTCTAGCCCTTTCCTGGGCTGTTTTACAGCCTTTTTAGTGCCGAAAAGTTCGGGTCCCCATTGACTTCAATGGGGTTCGGGTTCGGGACGAAGTTCGGATCGGGTTCGGATCCCGAACCCGAACATTTTCGGGAAGTTCGGCCGAACTTCTCGAACCCGAACATCCAGGTGTTCGCTCAACTCTAGTTGTAGGGTTTTTAGGAGACATTTTGGGGTATATATAGTGTATTAAACAACTTTTATTGTTTTCTTTTTAGTATAACGATAAAAAACTGCAATTTTTACAATATTTTGCAGAATTTATACGGCATTCACTGCGTGGTATAAATTACATAACTTTATTTCATGAATCAGTATAATAATGATAATGCCAAATTTCTATACTTTTTTATTATTTTTTCTAGAGATATGGGTGTTTCTAACAATACCAGAATGACAGCATTATCTTCACTACATGGGAACATATGGGTTGTTAGAAATCGGGATGTCAGTGACTACAGCTTAAAGTAAAAGTAAAAGCAGGTTTTACTGCATTTATTCTCGACTCGTTTTCTAACAGTGACATCTCCTTTTGTTGTGCTAAAGCTGTCATTTTGGTCTTGCAGGAAAACTGTTAAGTGTTTACAAAATAAACCTCTTAAATTATTTGTTCAATGTTGGACTCAATGTGTAATAACACTTTAAACGAGGTTATACATTTAGCAATTTATCCTCATTATCAATGATGTTCAATTGTCTTTAATGGTCTTTGTCACAAAATAAAAATATAACATAACATGTATCACAATACTTTTTAGTTCTATTACATTTGCATATTGATTGCACATTGTGATGTAAAACAAAAAAAACATAGCGTATTTTCCGGCGTATAAGACAACTTTCTAACACTAGAAATTATTTTCAAAAGTCGGGGGTCGTCTTATACGCCGGGTATACTCATATCCGATGGTATATTCTAACCCCCAGGCATTCCCATGGGGGTTAGAATATACCATCGGATCTGAGTTTCCACTGTAATCTTTAACTTTAATCAGCGCTCATCTCTTTACTAGGGTGCCTTACTCTCAGCTCCGGTAACAGGCAGTGTGGGCGGTGTTCAGTCACTGACGTCACGTGCCTTCTCCTCCCACTTGGCAGCGCAGGCGTGTGACGTCAGTGAGTGAGCACCACCCGCACTGCCTGTTACCGGTGCTGAGAGTAAGGTACCCAGTGAGTGAGCGCCACCCACTGATTAAAGTTATAGATTACAGTTTATAAATGTACTCCTGTGAGCGTCGGGGAGGGGGATCTGTGAATGACACTGTTATGGGGAGGGGGATCTGTGGATGGCACTGTTTATGGGGGAGTTCTGTGGATGGCACTGTTTAGGGGAGGGGGATCTGTGGATGGCACTGTCATGGGGGGATCTGTGGATGGCACTGTTATGGGGGGATCTGTGGATGGCACTGTTTACGGGGATCTGTGGATGGCACTGTTTAGGGGGGATCTGTGGATGGCACTGTCTTGGGGGGATCTGTGGATGGCACTGTTATGGGTAGGGGTATATGTGGATGGCACTATTATGGGGAGGGGGATCTGTGGATGACACTGTTAAAGAGGATCTGTGGATGGCAGTGTTATAGGGAGGGGGATCTGTGGATGACACTGTCATGGGGTGGATCTGTGGATGACACTTATAGCATAAGATGTCATCCATAGATCCCCCATAGCAGTGTCATCCACTGATCCCCCTCCCCATAGCAGTGTCATCCACTGATCCCCCTCCCCATAACAATGTCATTCACAGATTCCCCCTCCCCATAACAGTGCCATTCACAGATCCCCCTCCTCATAACAGTGTCATCCACAGATCCCAGTTAGTTCCCTGGACTGGAGAAGATCGTCTTGAAGACAGGGAAGGCTGGGCATTCAGGGGTAGTCTTATACGGTGAGTATAGCAAAAAAAGTTGCTATACTATGGAAAAGTTGGGGGTCGTCTTATACGCCCAGTCGTCTTATATGCCGGAAAATATGGTACATGTTATAATACTGTATGTCTTCATACATGGGTATCTTCATCAATGTAACCCGTGTAACCAATAATTGTGGCTTATTCTTATGCCTTTTCCTCCATCCCCTTAAGGTCATCTAAGTCCACCCCTTCTGTTTGGATGGTGTGATCCTCCCTCTACTAGTCAATATACCCTTAACCGGTCATGAAGACAGATCTCTGGTGTTAGCAGAACATTTAACATGCAACAGTCAATATGTAATGATACACACATAGAAATAAACACATTTGACAACATAGACATGAACACATGAAGGCTCCACAAGAAAATGTTTCCACCATCTCTTTGTATTCCATAAAACTTTGAAGTGAGTTCACAGCCCATATGGAATGGCAGTGAATCCTTATGGGCTGTGAGCCCATTTCATATGAGCACTGTAACATATGGTTGTAGCCCTTCCTTCTTCCACAAATTCTCAGTGTTTTATCCTATCCCTCTGGTGTGACACTCCAGTAACCTGATGAAAGTCTTTGGCTAAAAATGTAAACTTTTTTGTGCTGGCAGTCTACACGGTAAAGAGTATAACACTGCTTGCTATTTCGTGGAGTGCAGGAAACTTTATTTTTATTCACTATTAGCAGAAGGATCCAGCTTCTCATGGGTATATTTAATCTATTTTATTTAATGTTAGTTAAAAGATATTGACAGTATCCCCCATAACAGTGATCTCTACAGCACCCCACCCACCCCTTTAACAGTGAACTCCACAGTCCCCAACTTCTTATTTTTATTTTTATTTTTACATTTTTTATTGAAAAATAAAGTACATACAGATGAAGTACATATTATAATAAACCGGTTGAATGACAGGTTACAGACAGTAGTATCACATTACAGCATTGCATTATAGTGGATGGTCAAAAAAGGCTGTGAGCCTTGTTTTAAACACTTTCTTAATTATCTGTTACAACCATACCCAGAACCACAGTCATCTCAGAGAGGCATGGGGTTACACTATGCTTTGTACTTAAAAGGTTGTCATAAATAAGGCTATCCTTTTGAGTTACTATGTAAAGTTCCTGTACTTGGTCCAGGCACTCCATCCAGATCTAAAGGAAGAGAACCTTCTATCTTCCCAGGCTGAGTTCTCCTCAAATCTGTAGATCTGGTCTACCTTCTCTTTCCATTGGGATATAGAAGGGGTCTCGGATGACAACCAAAATTTTGGGATAAGTAGACGAGCAGCACTTAGCATATTATAAAAGAGTTTAGTGGGAGTCCCTCTTAGGGTGGAAGGACTAGATCCTAAAAGTGCAATTTGGGAGGACATTGGAACTGCGAGGTTACAAATTTTGTTGGCCAGTTTAAATATTTCGGACCACCAAATCTGTATAAGTGGGCATGACCACCATATATGAAAGAATGAACCTTTGTTTTCTTCACATCTCCAACAATATTTTTGGAACTGTTTAGCTATTTCTGGGGTAGTGACTACTTCTCCTTTTTCTGGAGTTTTAATCTTATGAATATAATTGTGTGATTTCATTTGTTTTATGCGTTGCATCATAAATTTAGATGCTTTATCCCCATGTGCATAATATTTGTACTGTGTATGGAGGTAGAACTTTGCTGAGGACGTATTTAGGATATTTTTCAGCTTTGCTCTCACCTCAGAAAGTTCTTCTAGGTGTGATTGTAGTAGGGATTTTTTATGTAGGGATTCTAAGCGCTGAATATGGGACAGGAGTTTGTCTACTTGTTTTTTCCTTTCTTTCTTGATTTTAGCTTCCCTGCAGATGAAATGTCCCCTCATTTAAGCCTTATGGGTATCCCACAAAATATGCGGTGAAGTTCCAGGGAGGGTGTTAAGGGAGAAGAATTCTTCTAATGAGGATTTCGTAATCTTTATATTTTCCTCAGTGGTTATATAAGCTGTTCGTTTAACTTCCACCTAAATGCCCTAGGTTCCATTAAGGGAGCAAGTATGGTTAAAAAAAACCGGCGCATGATCTGAAAGAATCATGTTACCAATGTGAGTCTTGGAACACAGGCCTAGGTGTTCTTTGGACACTAATATATAATCCAGTCTGTGATAGGAGTGATGTGGTGATGAAAAGAAGGTGTAGTCCCTTCTGAATGGATTGAAGAGATGCCAAGCGTCAATCAATGCGCAATGCTGCAATTTCTTCTTAAGATGTTTTAAGGCTCTAAAAGAGATTGCAGATTTCTTGGAAGTTGAGTCTAACAAGGGGTCAAGTGTTATATTTAGATCTCCTCCCAGGAGAACTACACCCTCCTTATATGATTCTAAAAGGGAAAGCATTTCTACCAGCCACGATACCTGGTTAACATTGGGGGTATATACATTAGCAAATGTGTACAATTGGTTAGCGATAGTTCCCTTCAGAAAGATATATCGACCTTCTGTATCCTGAATATGCGACACATACGTGAAAGGGAGTCCCCTTCGGAACCCGATACTAACACCCCTAGATGCTGCAGAATCGGAGCCACAGTGATACCACTGTGGAAATAGGGATCGGGAGAGATTAGGATATTTATTAAACTTGAAATGAGTTTCTTGAAGCATCAGTGTGACACTTTGCGATACTAGGAAATCGCAAATGCGCCATATCAACATGGAAATATAGAAACATAGAATGTGTTGGCAGATAAGAACCATTTGGCCCATCTAGTCTGCACAATATACTGAATACTATGGATAGCCCCTGGACCTATCTTATTTCACAATCACAAAGACAAAAGAGCCTTCACTAAGAATCTTCTCTTTTGACTAAAAAAGTAATTCACAGAGCAGAGGTGCCATTATCACCACCTTGTGACAAACCTTTCCTGCCCATGCCAAGTTAAGTACCCATCCATCTAGTTCTCTTATGACAGAATCTCATAAACCTGGTCTTTCTGCAGCCATAGTGTCTCCAATACCAGCAGGGGTCTCACACCTTTAGCCTGGGCAGCGAGCTTCAGAAGAAAAGGACAGATCCTTATCACACAGCTGGTTGGTACAGGAAGGAAGATGACCTGAAAGTCCCCTTCAATCCATAAGCTTCATATTTTTCCCATATTTTCCTAATATTTCATGGGTTATGGAAATGTGGAAGGAACCATCTTTTCAGAGATGGTTTTGGTTCTTCTAACCCACCTTCTAGGAAACCCGCGGGCAAATCAGAGATTCCCGCTCTGAGATATAAAGGTTCTCAGGCACCCTGTATTATCTTTTAGTCGTATTTGTTATCAGATGATGCGTAAAATTGTACTGATTATCAATATCAACTCTATTTCTTGATTGGACTTACGGGATATGGAGAAATGGGCAAAGCAAAGATTCTGTTAGATTTTCTCCCTATGGGGCAAAGGACTGCCCCTGTTCCAATTACACAAGGCTGGACCTGAACGTGTCATAACCACTCCCCGCTTCAGAGTAGGTAAAAACAGTGACACACTCAGGTCCTGCATCCTTATTCTACCATCTGACGTCGACTAACATCACGACCGCCCGCGGGACACGGGCACACCCCACCATCTTGGATTATTCTACAAAGACTTTGCCTATTACTGGACTTTACCATGGTAATTCTGAACTTACAGACATTCTATTCCCTTCCACCTCTTACCTATTTCTATCCAAACCAATCTGTTCAACTGGCAGGTAGATTTATCTGTCAGCTTTAATATATATATTTTTGTGTATAGTTTTAGAATAAAACTAGTGATTTCATCGTTCCAGTTTTGCCCTTGTTACTTGATGACCTGATCTATGCTAAGAACTCTGTCCTCAGAAGACATACTACCAAATTGTGTTATTTTTATAAATTGTTAATGTACTAGCTAGGTTGCAAATAACCGTTTCGTCCCTTTAGGATTAGCTAGCCGGGGTCTCTTCGCCCCGATTCAATACGAAGAGTGGTGGCAGCAAAATTAATTTGATTTCCAGCGTGAAATCAGTAATTTTATTTTTACCGATTGTACATACAATCGTGATTGCATCCGGTCTGGGCCCACCAACCAATCTTAAACGTCTTCTGTGCTCACAGTGGATTCGCCTCCAGAAGTCTCTAGTGGAGACCTGTATGGCAACTGTGGCTTAGTACGACGGGATTGGCGGGTGGTTGTCACAATCAGGACTGAGCATTTTTCCTTTTTCATATGGGAAAAGATCTGACTACGTTTAGCTGGAGCATGGAATCCCTTTACATTGAAGGAGGCTACACATATATCAGCCATCTATCAAAGGAATATCAGTCAGCTGTTCGCTTTGATAGATCCTGTGTGTGTATAAAATAAGGGTACTTAGCCTCCCTAGGTGAAGCATCCGGGATCCGGAGAAGGCACCCTCCCACCTTGGAATGAATCTTAGATACTGGAGAGCACCTGTCATCAAAACAAAAAAACATACAACATAAGTGAAAAACATAACAACGAATGGTTTTGTTAACCTTGAGAAAAAGAGCAATGAAGCTCAATTGATATAATAGGAGAGGGGGGGGGGTACACAACATATTGTGACGTGGTGTGTTACCCTCGTAGAGATCAATATCTTGGATCCTGTAAGGTACAAGAACAGGTGGAAAGGATGGTTATGTCCTTGTGGATATAAATACAGAAACATAAACAAAATGGCCTAAATAGGACATCTTAATGAAAGAGAAATCATGCAAATGGCTATAATACTTATATATTGGACGAACTAGAATGCCATTATAAGAGGAGTCCCTTAATCTTCATTGAGAGGAAGTCTTCTTGGCGTTGAGGAGTTACGGCCTCTTCTTGATCTTTGGGGCTTGGCTGGGCGAGGTGTCTCCCACGGGGTAATTGAAGGAAGATTGGTTGCTGAGATATTTTCTTGAATAATGTCCCAGTTTTCAATGTGGAGATAGTCAATTTGCAGGATATCAAATGCTTTGGTCAGATCCTGATCTGATGAGATGGAGAATCTCTGGCCGTTAAAGAGAAAGGACAGGCCAAAGGGAAAGAGCCACTTATACATCACTTTATTATTACGTAGCCACTCAGTTAGTGGTTTCAGGGCTCTCCTTTTCTTTAAAGTGGTTTGCGCTAAGTCCTGATATATTGAAATAGGACAGTCATCCACACTTATTTGTGGGGCACTTCTTGCTTTATTCAGTATTGCGTCCTTAACAGGGTAATGTAGAAATTTACAGATCACATCCCTTGGCGGCTCTGTAGGTTGGGGTTTGGGGCGCAGTGCTCTGTGCTCTGTGTGCTCTCTCAATGATTATTTCATGTGTAGAGTCTGGGCCCAGTAGCTGCATGCATATGTTTGTTACAGCTTCATTTATTTAATCTGTGCCCACTGTCTCAGGTATGCCTCTAAAACGCAGGTTATTGCATCTTCCCCTGTTCTCCTGGTCTTCCAGGAGTGTGTACAGGGCGTTCAGGTGCTTCTGGTGGTGAGACAGCGTGGAGGAGGTATTTTTCTGATGCGATATTATCGCCGACTGTGTGTCCTCTAGCACCTCTACCCTTCTTCCTATGTGGCGCATGTCTTCTTTAATAGAGGTGAGATCGGATCTCAGGGATTCTAGCGCTTCATTCAGGGCATCTTTAAGAAATGATCTGGAGATAGGCAGGGTGTCTGTCCCGGGGGAGGTCTCCCTTACCTTCTCATATGCAGCTGCAGGCTTCACACTGCTCCCCGCCGCTCTCGGCGTGCCGGGCGCCATCTTGGATTCTTTAGCCACATGAGCTTGACCGGCTTTCTTTAGGAATATATCCAGAGATTCGTTTGGAATAGTTTCCTTGTTTGTACCCTGTGAGTCTCCCGGTCTGGGGCCACCTATCTTGACCATTGTGGATCTAAATCGCAGATTGAATAGGGCTGTGAGGGATTTTACACAGCAGAGCTGCACTTCAAGCTGCCATCTAGCTCCGGTGCAGGCTCCGCCCCCGTCCCCAACTTCTTAACACTGCCCCCCCTCCCCCACAGTGCCCGGCCACTTTAAAATGGGACCTCCACAGCAGCCAAGCCACTTAATTTTGACCTTCATAGCAGTCCGGCCCTTTAACAGTGAGTTTTGCAGCACCCCACTCCCTTGACAGTGACTTCCTCAGGGGCCCTCCCCCTTAACAGTGACCTCAACAGTACCCCGCTGCCTTAACAGTGACCTCCATAACCCCTTTAATGCCCCTTTAATGCTAAGGCTACACAACAACATGTGCCTTACAACATTTTAACAGTGATCTTCAAAGTGGCCTGCCCCTTAACAGTAACCTCCACAGTGAACACCTCTTTAACAGTGACCTCCACAGTGCCCACCCCTTTAACAGTGACCTCCACAGTGCCCACCCCTTTAACAGTGACCTCCACAGCGCTCTTCCCCTTTAATGCTAGGGCTACACGACGACATGTGTTGCACAACATTTTGTCTCAACAATTTTTATAGTGATAGGCTATGTTGTTGCACTGCGACATGTGAAATGCTGCGACTGCGACACAACAGTAGACAAATATCCTGTAACTGTTGTGTTACAGTCGCAGCATGTATATGTTACAGTGCAACACCATAGACTATCATTATAAAAATGTTGCACAATGTTGTTGTGACATCAATGTCGAACGACACATGTAGCAGTGTAATTGTGCCCTATGTGTCACGTGACTTATTGTAGTGCAACATATGTCGTAGTGTAGCCCTAGCCTTCATCGGTGAATAATAATGGCTGAGTTGTTATGGAAACCTGGAGTAAAACTGTGTGTATGTGGAGACTAAAGGCCTGCGAGCATCTATTGGCTGATAAGGGACATGTGACCGTGTGTATGGCAGTTAGGATATGAAGAGAAAAACTTGCAAGATGGTTTTGGCTATCCAGGTAATTTTTTCAGAATATCTCAGGAATGGTACGTCCTAGAGAGATGAGACAGGGTCTAAAACCTTCCCGGACACCTGATGTACCTGTGTTCCAAATTTAATGAAGATCAGTCCAGTCGTTTGGTCGCACATAAAGAACAGACAGACATCGGGACAGACAGAAACTCATTGTGTACCGGCATGTTAACTCCACAGTGTTCTTTCCCAGATACTAAGTGATATGTGTACCAAGTTTAGTATAAATTGATCAATTATTTTTTTAGTTAAAGAGCAATATGTGTGTAGCAAAAACCGTTGGAGCATACAAACTCCATGCAGTTGCTGTGTAGGGGTGTATGACCCCCCACAAGATTTCTCAAATTTCTCAGTTAGCAAAGGATGTGTATATCAAGTTTTGTTGAAATCGATGGTTGCACCCCACCTCTGTACAGGAGCGAGGATGCGTGCAGCATCCTCGTCTCCTAGGTGATGAAGGGCGGACCTGGACGGGCATGACTACTCAGCGCGGCCGGTGTCCTCGATTCCCCCAGCAACCTGAAGAAGCCTGAGCACCGAGCTGGGCATTCGGTGCTCAGCCATGAACAGCAGGGCGAGCCATGTGACGCTGGCCATGTCACATGACACCTGCTACTCAGTAATTAAACAGGCAGCCTGCTGGCCACAGGTTGCCTGTTATTTAGGTTCTGCTGTGATTTTGCATACCTAGCATACTTACCCTCTGTGTATCTCCTGACGATCCTCTGCCTGCTCCTTCTGTACTGCGCTGCTCTCCTGTTATTCAGACCCCGGCTATCTCCTTATGATCCTCTGCTGACTCCTTTGGTACTTCACGACGCTCCTGGTATTTATGACCCCGGCTTCTCCTGACTATTTTTTGCTTGCTCCATTTGTACTTTGTTGCTCTCCTGGTATTGACTTGGTCCGTTCACTCTCCGTTGTTTGTCTGGTCTGTCCTCCCAGCACTTATTCCAAGCTAGGGATTGCCGTCCAGTTGTCCCCTGTCATTAGGACTTGCGATGCAAGTAGGCAGGGCCAGGGGTGAGGGTGGAGCGCAGTGCTCACTATCCTCACCCCTGTGTGTGTGTGTGTGTGTGTGTGTACGTGACGTTACAGAATAACAGGCCCTACCAAACCACTGTATCATGAATCCTCTGGTGACCCTGACAGATCACGTTTCTAACCTGACGCAGATGGTGCAGGAGCGAGGGGAGAAACTCCATTCTTTTGAGTTAGGACAAGGTTCTTCCACTCCTCATGCCTTCAGTCCGCATTTAGAGCCACAGATTAAACTTCCTGAACCCTTCTCTGGAGACCGGAGGAAATTTCTTTCCTTTAAGGAAAATTGTAAACTTTATTTCCTTTTGTGATCCTTGTCCTCTGGCTCTGAGAGTCAATGTGTGGGCATTGTCATTTCCCGATTACAGGTGATCACCAGGAGTGGGTGTTCTCCTTACCAGCTGACGCCAGTTGTTCAGCATCTGTAGAGCTTTTTTTTTCAGGCCCTGGGTACCCTTTATGATGAACCAGACAGGTCACTGGTAGCCGAGACCGCTCTTAAGGCACTGGTTCAGGGTGATCAGCCTGCGGAGGAGTATTGCACCCAATTTAGAAGGTGGTGTGTTCCCTCAGGGGGGAATGAACCAGCCCTTAAGAGTCAGTTCAGGTCTGGTCTGTCTGATAACCTCAAAGACCTACTTGTGAGCTATCAGCTTCCAGAGACTCTAGAGGAGATGATGACCCTAGTTGTTCGACTCGACCGACGGGTTAGGAAGAGACAACAGGAATGACTGTTCTCTTCTCAGGTGGTGGTCCAGCCTGAGGTCTGTCCCAGGAACGAAGCAGAGGTCTCGTCCAAAGAACCCATGCAGGTCGGCATGACCTGAGGGGATCTGCACCACAGATGTGGAGTGTGTTTTTACTGCAGAGATCCTGACCATTAAATAAACCAGTGTCCTAAGAAGATCCTCTCCATCAAATCTCCAAAAGCAAGGCAACCAAAAGACCAGGTACACCCTGATATTACGAAATGTAAGCTTTTAGTACCTATAACAATCTCTCTGGGTGCAAATAAGTGGTCGGGTAAGGTCTTAATTGACTCTGGCTCAGCGGCCAGCTTTATTGATTGTGAGTACGCTATAAGACTGGGAATTCCAATTTTAGTTTTACCCACGTCTATCCACATTATGGCTATTGATACCACTCCCCTGGTGGGTGGTACGGTGAGGTTGTGTACCTCAGAGATTTCTTTAATTGTGGGTGTGTGTCACTCTGAGAAATGCTACTTGTTAGTCCTGAAGAACTTACCGGTCGAGGTGGTACTGGTGTTGCCTTGGCTCCAATTACACAACCCCACTATAGATTGGACCAGAGGGGAGTTGGTGAAATGGGGACCTAAGTGTGACTCGTGCTTGTCTGTGGTACAGGATGGTTGTCTCAGACCTTGCATCGATTACCGGAAATTAAATAAGATCGCTATCCGGAATAGATACTCCCTCCCATTGATTCCAGATTTATTTAACCAGGTTCTGGGGCCACCTGTTTTTCTAAAATTGACCTGAAAGGGGCATATAACCTTATCCGAATCAAGGAGGAAGACGAATGGAAGACAGCGTTCAATACTTCGGCTGTACACTTTGAATATCTGGTTATGCCTTTTGGACTCAGCAATGCCCCAGCTGTCTTTCAAAACTTCATGAACAATATTCTCAGGGAGTTCTTGGCTAAATTTGTCATTGTCTACCTTGACAATATTTAGATTTTGTTTCCCTGATTTCGAATTCCATGTGTTTCATGTTAGGCAAGTGTTGGAGGTTTTGAGGGAAAATCAGTTATCCGCTAAGCAAGAGAAATGTGTCTTTGGTGTATAGGCGATACTATTTCTAGTATGTTCTGACTCCTCACGCCTTCAAAACGGATACTAGTAAGGTACTAGCAATTAAGGAATGGGTAAGGCTTTCAACCTTAAAGGCCTTACAACATTTCCTAGGGTTTGCCAATTACTACCGTAAATTTATAAACAATTTTTCGGCAATTGCTAGACCGTTGACAGACCTCACTAAAAAAAGGGGCGAATTTGGAGGATTGGTCTACTGAGGCTGTAATTTCATTTGAAACCTTAAATAGGGGATTTAGTAGAGCTACCATTCTGATCCAGTGCGATCAGGAGAAACCTTTTATTGTGGAGGTGAATGCGTCCGAGGACTCGGCAGGAGCGGTCCTCTCACAAGGTCCCGCTAGCCTTACTAACCTGAGACCTTGTGCCTTCTTTTCCAGAAAATTTCCCCCCACCAAGAGAAACTATGACATAGGGAATCAGGTATTGCTGGCCATTAAATGGGCGTTTGAGGAGTGGAGGAATTTTCTGGAAGGGGCAAAACATTATGTCACTGTTGTCACTGACCATAAGAACCTAATGTTTCTCGAGTCTGCTAAGAGTTTGAATCCCCGTCAGGCCAGATGGGCATTGTTTTTTTACTCATTTTGATTTCTCCATTACTTTCAGGCCAGGAAATAGAAACGTTGTCTTGGAGCTTCCGTGCATTTCAGCCGACAGAGGCACCACCTTAATCCATTCTACCATCTAATATCTTTGTAGCAGCCTTGACCCAGGATATCACAGCTCTCATTAAGGCTGAACAACATCTGGCCCCGACAGCCACGCCAACAGATAAGTTGTTTGTTTACGTACAGTTTTGTCTCCGGCTGTTGGGTGAGCGTCATGATTCTGCCTTTTGTGGACATCCTGGTATTGAGGGCACTAAAAAGCTGGTTTCTAGATCATATTGGTGGCCCACTCTAGCTAGAGATGTCAAGTCTTATGTTTCGGCCTGCGAGGTCTGTGCTTAGCCTAAAACACCTAGGACTCGTCCTACTGGTGACCTACCACCCCTGCCCATTCCCAGTAGACCCTGGTCCCATATCTCGATGCACTTTATTACTGACCTGCCGCCTGCGGAGGGTAAGACTGTGGTGTGGGTAGCGGTCGATAGGTTTAGCAAGATGGTTCATTTTATCCCCCTGTCTAAACTCCCGAATGCTAAAACATCCTAGCGCCGGACATGCTGCCACACACCACTAGTCTGGCAGCCTTTGTTGATACTTACCTTCAGCGCTGTATACTCCTGATGACTCTACATGAAGAAATGTGTTGAGTATGATGCCTGTTAGTGCAGGTGACAGTTAGTTTCTAATGCTAGGTAGTTGAGGGTGATTTAGAATATTGGCTACAGTGTTGAGGCTTTATTTAGTTTATTAGCCTCATTGTAGCTGGTGCTCTGTGTGCTGTGAATAGGGGCTTTTTGCTTACTTGCTTCAGCCCCATTTTTTGCACCCAGCTGCACACTTTTTTCACCCCATCTGGTCGGTGTCCTATTATCTAGGCTGTAATTCCTGAATATAGGGGTTGTAATCACCCCCCAGGTAATTCACTGGTTTAAGCCTTTTTGGATGATAGATACACACCAGTGTATGTTTGTACCCTCTGGGGAGCAGTAACCTGAGAGTTTATTACATCTGTGGTCTCAGGTGTCTACCCAAGATATATTTGGTTATTATCCTCTGGGCAAACCATCTCCCCTCCAGTGGCTGCAATTTTATATTTAACCTTTTGTCTGCAGATTAGTGACTCTTTCCCCAAGTACTGTTTTTAGATTATCATAATAAAGTTATTTTATAGCATTTCCCTCACCTCAGTGATCTATCAATATGTTTTACCTTTATTAAAAAAAAAAAAAAAAAATTCGAGAAAATTTGGAAAAATTCACTATTTTCTAAATATGAATTTATCTGCTTTTATGTCTACTTTATGTTGGTATCATTTTTTAAATGTCATTTAATTTCTTTAGGACTTTAGGATTAGAATTTTAGATGCAACTTTTCAAATTTTCAAGAATATTTCCAAAACCGTTTTCTTATTAAGTTAATTTTGAGGGACTTATGTACTGGAAACCACTCATAAATGACCCCATTTTAGAAACTACACCCCTCAAATTATTCAAAAGTGACGTTAAAAACTTTGTTAACCCTTGAGGAGTTCCACAAGAATTAAAGGAAAATGGAGGTGAAATTTCAAAATTACATTTTTTGTTGATTTTTTTTGTTAATACATTTTTTATTGCAACACAGAAAGGGTTAACAGCAAAATAAACCTCAATAAGCACTATGTGATGGAAAACTGCTGTTGGGGCACATGGTAGTGGTCAGAAGTAAATGATCGACATATGATTTTTGGAGGAATATTTTGCTAGAATGGTTTTTGGGCAACATTTTGTATTTGAAGAGATACTGACGTACCCCTACAGTGGAAACCCTCAAAAAGTGAATCCATTTTGGAAACTATATAAAAATATTGTAAGGGGTGTACTGAGCACTTTGACCCCATGAGCATTTTAAGGAATTTGGAAACACTTGGCTGTGAAAATGAAAAGTTTCATTTCTTCCAATAAAATGTTGCTTTAGCCCCAAATTATTTATTTTCACAAGGGGTAACAGGGGAAAAAGCAGCCTAAAATTTGCTACCCATTTTTTCCTGAATACGGCAACACCCCATATGTGGTGGTAAACTGCTGTGGGAGCACATGGCAAAACTTAGAAATGAAGGAGAACTATATGGCTTTTGCAGGGCAGATTTTGATGGATTGGTTTATGGGTGCCATTGGTTTTTATTTTTGGAGTGAGTGTCTTATGTGGGGGTTAATTTTTTGTGGGATGAGATTACATTTTCATTTGTACCATTTTGGGGTTTATATGACTTTTTGATCACTTGGTATTACACTTTTTATGAGGCAAGGTGACAGAAATGGCTGTTTTGGCACATTTTTTTTTTTTTTTTACACCATTCACCTGAGGTGGCATATCATGTGACATTTTGATAGAACATTTTTTTTTTGTTTTTTTTTTAAGTTTTACACAGTAAAAGCTTTTTGAATAGCATAAAATCTTGTTTTTGTGTTGCCATGTTCTGAAAGCCATATTTATTTATATTTTTCTGACAATTGTCTTAGATAGGTCTAATTTTTGGGGGGCTGAGATTACAATTTGATTGCTACCATTTTGGAGTACATCCGACTTTTTAATCACTTGGTATTACACTTTTCGTGAAGCAAAGTGACCAAAAATGGTTGTTTTGGCAAAGGTTTTTATTTAAATTTTTTACAGTGTTTTTTTTATTATTATTTTCTGAGAGACATGTTTATTTATTTATTTTTTAAGGGTTGATTGTCTTATATAGACACCAAACCTATAACTCCTGCTGTGGTTACATTAACCCATAAACATAATAGATTACAACACCAATGGAAGTATATGTGGTTCAATAATAAATCCTGTTGTACTTTCATCATGATTCTACATAAAAATTTTATTAGACATATACTAACAACATGATTGCCATGCACAAACTGATTAAAAAAGTTAAAAACAGCACAGTAGTGGTGGCCGAACAGCGGGATAAAAATAATAAAGTGCAAGTGCAATAAATAATGGGAAGGTATTATAAGCACAGCCTAACAATGTGACTATGGAAATTAATAGTTCATACTAAGTATACTTAAACAGAATGAATAGCGTATAATACTAAATATGTAAGCAAATATGTAAGCAAATGTGATTGTCTTATATAGGGTCTCAGTTTTTGCGGGATGAGATAACCGTTTGGTACCATATGCCTTTTTGATCCATTGGTATTACACTTTTTGTGTGGCAAGGTGCCTAATAAATGGCTGTTTTTGCATTTTAATTATTTTATTTTTTTACGGCATTCACCTAATGGGGCGGATCATAATAAATAAAGATAAC
Organism: Bufo gargarizans; assembly: GCF_014858855.1. Lineage (NCBI taxonomy): Eukaryota > Metazoa > Chordata > Amphibia > Anura > Bufonidae > Bufo > Bufo gargarizans. The sequence goes on along the minus strand of NC_058084.1, from coordinate 291,848,935 downwards.
AATTACTAATCCTATCCCTTATATGTGCACCTAAACAGCTGACATATATTTCTGTCTTCATTTATGTCAGAAAACTGTTGTGAATGAAAACACATGTGCGCCTTCCCTTCCCTCGTCATACCTCGCATTTAATAAGTCACAAACATGGAGCTTGCAACTTTTTATCCCAGAAAAGTGTCATGTAGGGGAATGATAAACTTATTATTCCAGCTACAATTCATTTGCACGCCTGCAGCTCAGAATCCAGAGGACAAAGGCACATTTGAAATTGGTGCTTCTTCCAGTGGACCAACTACCTAGGGTGCCAGGTGCACTTGAACCATTTGCCCTATGGCTAAGCGCTCCTGTCTGCCATACTTAGGCCTTATTTCCATGTCTGTGTCTGTTTTAGATCCATAAAAAGTGGATGCTATCTACATTCTTCCAATGGTTTCCAAAGCCCTATAGACTTAAAGAATCTGTGAATAATCATACTAGAATTAATGAATATGTGTGCTGGAAAACATGGATAGCACATGGCCATGATTCACTGATATGTGAATAAGTCCTAACTTGGTTTACGTGCAATAGAAATTGGTGAGCAGGCAGTTATGCATTAAGTTCCACTAAATCTTGTAATTCATACTCCAGCAGTTTCTGAACATGAAATTCACGGGCATAACTATAGCTATATCAGCCCCAGCATCTGCCATAAGGCTCAGAAGTTGGGGTGGATGCATGGTGGGCAATCAGGGGGCAGAACATTGTACCTTTTTGTAGGGAATATATGGGGCTATTATACATACCTTTATTTTTTGCTTCTTATGCTTCCGTTCTTAATTTATCAGGGTACATTCACACGACTGTATTTCTGGGTCCGCAATGATTTCAATGGGGCTGCAAAAGATGCGGACAGCACACTGCACTGTGTGCTGTCTGTAGCCTTACTTTCGTTCCACGGGCCCACCAAATAGATAGCGCTTGTCCTATTCTTGTCCACAATAGGGAACAAGAATAGGCATTTCTATCATAGTGCTGGTTGTGTGCGTTCCGCTAAATGCGGAACTCACACGGCCGACACCCATATTTTTGGGATCCGCAATTTGCAGACCGCAAAACACTTACAGTTGTGTGAATATACCCTTACACTAAGTGGTTGGGCCCTATCCTATTTTGCTATGTGGCCCAATTCATTGTATGCATCAGTGGTACTGAACCAAAGGTAGAGTTGATCATTTAATATACAATTCTAGCTTGCTGTCTTAGGCCCCATGCACACGGCCGTGTTTCACAGCCGTGTGCGGGCCGTGGAACCGCGGCCTGGATCCCTCCTGAGAGCAGGAGCGCACGGCGTCACTGGTTGCTATGACGCCGTGCGCTCCCTGCTGCCGGCACAGTACAGTAATACACTGGTATGATCTATACCAGTGTATTACTGTATTGCGGCGGCAGCAGGGAGCGCACGGTGTCATAGCAACCAGTGATGCCGTGCGCTCCTGCTCTCAGGAGGGGTCCAGGCCGCTGTTCCACGGCCCGCACACGGCTGTGAAACACGGCCGTGTGCATGGGGCCTTAAAAAGATTTTGATATTTATTGATACTGTTTATTCTGCTTCTCAGAAACAGAAGGATGCAGCACTGGTACAGCAGAGAAGTGCGTCACCGGAATATATGTCCCTGTTCCAGCATACACTATTCATTTCAAGTTCTGTCTAAAGCTTGTTACAGGTACGTAAGACAATTTCGGAGCAAAAAGAAATGTTTTTCATATCAGTACTTGGCAAAGTTTGTTCTAAAGAATTATACAAACAAAGGCTTCATTGAACAGCAATAATGTGGATGCTTTTTAGTGTCCATATTACAGCTGCAATTCCTGGCCTGACTGTGGGTCTCATGACCCGCTGCACATTCAGATCATTAAACTCTTTGTGTGGCTGGCAAATGTAATACGGAGGCTAAAATACACCCACCTTATGGCCATCTAAATTGGTCCTAGGGGTGGTTTCACAAAGGTTTTACTTTTGTAAAATTGCATGAGAGAAGTGCTATGACTAGATGCGTGCTTTAACCCATTCACACATTATCACATACGTGTACGTCATAATGCATGAGAGGATGCATGGAGAGGCAGTGCGCCGTCATTTAAGCCCTCAGTTGCTGCAATCAATGCTGATTGCAGCACCTATGAATATAGGCAGAGGGATGTGGCTCCCTCTGCCTTCCATTCGGAGCCCCTACAGTGATATTGCGGGACCCTACTGAGCTATGCACGAGGCATAGTTCAAAATGGAGAGATCAAAAATCCTATTGACTTTAATAGATGTCTAATATATAAAAATTTTAAATCACCCCTTTTCCCAATTTTACATATAAAAATATATAAACAATAAAAAAATAAACATACTAGGTATTGCCGCGTCTGAAAATGTCTAAACTATTAAATAATAAAAATATAATTCCTGTATGGTGAATGTCGTAATGGAAAAAATAAGAATAAAACCACACGATTTGCCATGTTTTTTGTCATCTTGCCCCCCACAAACAAATTGAATAACGGTGGAAAAAAAGGTGTACATACTACAAAAATGGTACCAATAAAAAATACAGTTTGATATGCAAAGAATAAGCCCTCATACTGTATAGCTCTGTAGATTGAAGTATAAAAAAGTTATTGCTGTCAGAATATGGTAATGAAAAGAAAATGTAGATTTTTTTTTTAAAGCAGTAAAAATAAATAAAATTATTCTAGTTTGGCACATTTGTATTGAGCCGCAAAATAAGGATGTCATGTCACTTTTAGCGCATGGTAAACACTGTGATGTTTTTTTTTGTTTGTTTTTTTGCCACACAAAGATTGGTTCCCGTTTTCCAATACAAGACATGGTAAATGAAATAGTAGCATTAAAAAATGCATTGTATTCCACAAAAAAAGCTCTCATATAGCAATGTGAATAAAAAAAAATGAAAGTTTTGGTTATTGGAACATATATTTCCGAAAAAATCCAAAATGCAAAAATTAAAATAGGCCTGAATAGGGGTGAACAATTTTGTGTGGCATATTTTTTATTTATTTTTTTACCAGCTATAGCTCAGTGGTTTAGATGCTTGCCTCACATGCAGTGTCCTTGGGTTCAAAACCCTTGTCAGGCTTTTAAAAAAAATTACATTTTATTGAGCCCTAGAAAATAGACATATTCAAGTGATGTGTGACCTTGATGTCTGACTTTTCTCTTCTCACTAGTCAGTGTCACATTGACTTTTAGCTCCATTGTACTTTTAATATGCTCAATCACATAGATGAAGAAAATCCTTAAATTTGCTCTCTGAAGCTATAGCTCGGTGGTCTAGACGCTTGCCTCACATGCAGTGCTTTTGGGTTCAAAACCTCTATCAGTCTTTAAAGAAAATTTACATTTTATTGAGCCCTAGAAAATAAAATTTAAGGTTTACTGAGTATTTGTCTTTTGAATAACATAGCTAGAGAAAATCATTACCTGTAGACCTGTAGCTTACTGGTGGGTTGTCTGATTCTCATGCATCTACTAATGGACAAGAAAAACATACATAAAACATATGACAAAGAGTACTGCAAGTAGTCCTTTTTTATTTTATTAAACAGTACATGGGCACCACTAAAGTAAGGGGGCACTAAGTTACTGTATCTTTATCTAATTACAGGTGACTGAAGGCTTTTTTGTTTTCTGTTGTCTTGAAAGAGTCTCTGTACAATACAATAATGTATTCTTATTTCTTAGGTAGGGGGCTAATTATCAGATCTGTAAATCACTTTATTGAAATTATTTGTCGGCCTCCACCCAAACATAAGCTGCGAAGATATGACCACTAGGGGTCTCACTAGTCCACTGTGGTTAGGCATTGTCCAGCTCTCCCAGAAAATACAAGCAGGAGGAAGTGTGGGCGTGTTCTGGAATAGCTGATGCTGTAGGAGACTTGCCTGATTCACTGCCTCTTCCCAGATCTGAAAACCAACTTATCTTACTGTAAGTCTGCTCTCTCTCCGCTATCCTACATGGATTTTACTTTGATTCACCTCTCTCAAGAGTGTATCCAGTTCAATATGATTATTTTTTTTAAATAAAATGTAGATGTTTTTTACACTTTTTTATAGTTGCTATAGGGAAATATAACAAGCAATCATCAGATTGCTTGTCTTATAGACTGCAATGCATTAGGATTGGAGTTTATGGAAATTTTACAGTTTTTCTATGCAGCCCTGCCACAAGCAGAGGCTCCATAGAAAGTAATATATAGCCACATCCTATCACTCAGGAGGATAGGGACTGCTGCACACTGCATACAGTACACACTTTCGTCTGTCCCCTCCCCCTACCCCCAATCCTGGTTTTAGAGCATAACCAGCTAAGTAGATTGATATATAGTTTTGTGGGAAAATATTCAGTAAAGACGGTCCTATTAGTGATTGAAAGCCTTCCCTCTATGACTGTGTATACATAGAAAGCTAGAAGGGAAACCAAAAAGGGGCTCAGTCACATAACAACCGCAGGAGCACATTGCTGGGGCAGGGAAATAACATGAAAGACAGACATGCAATGTGACAATGCACTGCAATATAAAGTACAAAAATTGCATGGAAATAACAAGTGCTACACTATAAGTGCGAGATACTTGGCAAATTATTTTGTACAAAATTATTTGAGCCCGTCTGCCAAGCGTCAAGGCGTTCTCTGTTAGACGGGTTCCTACCGTCTAACAGAGAACGCCCATAATTTTGTACAAAATAATTTGCCAAGTATCTCGCACTTATAGTGTAGCACTTGTTATTTCCATGCAATTTTTGTACTTTATATTGCAGTGCATTGTCACATTGCATGTCTGTCTTTCATGTTATTTCCCTGCCCCAGCAATGTGCTCCTGCGGTTGTTATGTGACTGAGCCCCTTTTTTGGTTTCCCTTGTAGTTTGTAATTGAGGTGTGGCTGCCTCCTCAGTCTCACATTTCTGACCACCCTGTCTGCCCCATTGGCTGATTTTAATTAGTGTCAGTGCATAGTCAGGCCTGCTCCACTTCACTCACTGAAGCCACAGCACCAGGACTCTCACTGCGGTCCTTGGTGGCTTTTAGGCGCCGGTGGTGTTGTGGAGTGGACCTGCTGTGTAGCCTGCATTCCCTGAAGTGGATGGTAGCCGTCATGGCACCCAACAGGTAGGTTACAATGCAGGTACGTGGAACCTACACTCCCTGAAGTGTATGGTAGCCGTTATGGCACCTAACAGGTAGAATTTAGCGTAGGAACCCGTCTAACAGAGAACGCCTTGACGCTTGGCAGACGGGCTCAAATAATTTTGTACAAAATAATTTGCCAAGTATCTCGCACTTATAGTGTAGCACTTGTTATTTCCATGCAATTTTTGTACTTTATATTGCAGTGCATTGTCACATTGCATGTCTGTCTTTCATACATAGAAAGCTGTCAATCACTGATAGGACCGTCTGCTTGACTGAATGAGCAGGAGTTTAAATGAATGAAATACAAGTTATACAGAATTTTATCCCATAAAACTATATATCACTCTGTTCAGCTTCTCCTGCTCTATAACATGCTGCCTTCAGCTTATAGCATTTTCATGGTGACAGGTTCCCTTTAAAGGGGTTGTCCCATTTCTCATTCCCATCTCCTTTTCCCTTCTGAAGCTCACTGCTTCCTGTGCCATGTGTGGGCAGTACCTTCCACTTTGATTGACAGTACAGGCAAGGTACATTCTGCTGACCTCACATGACTTTCCAAGCACACACCTAATGCAGCTAATAGCTAACAAGTCTATTAGCAGCATCTATAGCATCTGCTTGCGCTCTCCATTGCTTTGGCAAACATTTCCTGGGCTAATGTACATGCCCAGGAGCGGTCCCTGGCAGCCAAGTTGGGAGATGCAGTGCATGCTTCTGTGGTCCCGGCCAGCACGGGCAAGAAAAGAGTTTTTGGGTTCAAAACCTCTATCTGTCTTTAAAGACAATTGACATTTTATTGAGCCCTAGAAAATAAACATTTAGGTTTACTGTGTATTTGTCTTTTGAATCACATAGCTAGAGAAAATCTCTACCTAACAATTGGCAGACCTGTAGCTTACTGGTGGGTTGTCTGACTCTCATACACCTACTAATGGACAAGAAAAGAAAAGCTTGGGTTTATTTAATTTTTTACATAAAACATATGATAAAGAGTACTGTAAGTAGTCATTTTTTAATTAATTAAAGAGTACATGCCCAGGAGCTGTCCCTGGCAGCCAAGTTGGGAGATGCCGCGCATGCTTCTGTGGTCCCAGCCAGCATGGGCAAGAAAAGAGTAAAAGAGACGCAGCGCAAACGTGGCCACCACTGGGGTCATAACCCTTAATAGTGAGCTATAAAGGGAAACACAATTTATGAATAGGGAGAGAAAGAGGCCATTATTGGACTAAACAAATATAAAGCAAACTGAGTAAAATGGGACAACCCCTTTAAAGAGGCTCTGTCACCAGGATACACCCTATTAGTATATCCTATTAATATGGTCTTTAATGAAAAAGAAAAATAATAATAATAGAAAGAAAACATATGTCTTTTTGGGGACTTTAACCTGGGATGTCTACATGCAAAACCATTAGTGTAACCTCTTAGCTATAACATTACCACATAGTGACTTATGGTTTTTCTATACTTAGAAGCTATCTCATAGTACTGCTATCTGTATGATCATATATTGTGTCTGTTAATAAAGCAGTAATATATGTATATCGTCCCTATCCTCTTGAGAAAATCTCAGTGTGGTGAAGCTAGAGCACAGAGTGTGTATAATACACATATATACAATATATACAATAGATATGTATAATCCAGGAGGCAGCTCTGTATACAGTGACTAATCAACTTTTTCAGGGGTCCCAGAAAAATAATGATTCTTGCTAATATGGAACTGGATACACACTTGAGAGAGTTGAATCAATGTATAAGCCATGTAAGATAGCAGAGGGAGAGCATACTTATAGTAAGATAAGTTTGTCTGCAGATCTGTGAAGAGGCAGTGAATCTGGCAAGTCTCCTACAGCATCAGCTATTCAAGAACACGCCCACACTTCCTCCTGCTTGTATTTGATGGTAGAGATGGACCATGCCTAAACACAGTGGACTATTGAGACCCCTAGTGGTCGTATCTTCACAGCTTATCCTAGTTTCCAGGCCTATTACCTTTTCCCTTCCCTCTTGTGGTCGATGTGGAGTTATTTACCCACACCGTGCCATGACAGCGACGTTATCAGTGATGAAGTCACCGCGCCTGGCAAGAGTGATGACATGATGTCTTCAATTAAGATGGCCACAATAGCCTCTCCACGAGCAAATAATGTGAGTATTTTATTTTTTTACCCTGATTAAAGCCTGAAAGGCCTAAATTGTAGCCTCAGATGCTGCGATCAGAGCTGAACGTGGCATCTGAGGGGTTCAATGAGGGGGTTGGCAGTCATCTATCATTGTGCCTGCTACATACAAAGAAAAGTGCTTTCTGACAAACTAATTTGTCACAAATCGATTTTCTTTGTGAAATTCAATGATACAGCCAAATCAACTTTTTCATATATTTTCTCGTCTCTATGTCATGTTCCCTCCCGTGACAGAGGTGAGAAGATCGGATAGACTTGCTGCATGTGAGGCTATCTGACAGGTGTCTCTGTTTTCCTCTTTGTATGTTGTTGGTTGGCAGGATCTCACCTCTCCTCAGGTGCTGCTTGTTATCAGTGATGAGGCCCTATTTAGGTCTGCCTCACACTGCTCTTCGGTTGATATTTTCCTTTTGGAGTTGCTAGTGCTTGCTTGTCTTGGATCTCCTTCTTCTCCATCTATATCTAAGCTAAGTACTATTTGCCTTTTCTGTTTGTGGTTCTCAGGTGTGTTTTGGTTCTAGGCCTCAGGGAGACGCGGGTTTCTTCATCTTGGAAGGATCCAGCTGTCTCGTCCCCTGCTACCTATCAGTTTTAGCAGGGCATAGGTATCAGGCGTATGAGCATTTCCACCTTCAGGACCTGCCCATACTGGCAAGAGTTAGGGAAAAGCCTAGGGATTACTAGAAGCTCACCATCCCTCTTCCTTAGCTTTTGAGGCCTAGACTGTTGTCTATTTCATTTGTATGCATCTGGTGTTTTTTCCTACTCCATTACTCATAAGAATGTAATTGTGATATCTTGTCAGACTGTCAACCAATGTAACCAATGTAATAACCAATGTAATTGTGATATCTTGTCAGACTGTCCAAGTACAGTACCTTGTCTGACTAATAATTCTGCTCCTTGCCACCTGCTTTGACCTTGAAGATGATATTTGGATTTAGCATGCACTCAGCCTGCTATCTGGAATACGCACATATTCAGCCTGCCCTAACCTTAAACTGTGTCCAGACTATGTATTTTGCCTGATCTCTTGATGTTTTGCACCAGTGTCACTTACCCTGTGAGTCAGCTGCCAACTACACTAGGACTACTTCTGGAGGTAGGGGGCTGGCTGGTTCCCTGCAGCAAAGTCCATATCTCTATACTAGGTTTAAAGGTTGAGAACCAGGGAATCACTATGGCAACACCCTTAGGTTTATCCCAAAGTCAAACTGGTTAGTTGGCACACTGGGTCTTTACCCACTGTCCATTAAAGGAGTGATTGTAGTTGAATACTTTTTAGAGAATATATAAAATCAAATATCATGCAGATGCCATTCGAGGAGACCATTAACAATTTAAGGCCAACAGTTTTACTATAAAATATCTCTATTTTATAGGACCCCTTTAATTTTCACTTTTACTGGTCTTCTATATTTAATAGAAATGTTACTTATTCAATACAGCATTAGGTATTGGACTTCGGGATTCATCAACCTAAAGCATTAAAGCTTAAGTGAATTTTTGATTTGCACAAACGGTAATTGAATCTTCCATTCTCCAAGTTTCAGCTATCAAGTAGCGTACAATATATAGAGAACTCACAGAAAAATACCCATAGTGAAAACACTAAAAGCATATTCTATTGTCTAGTTTAAAGTACATGATTTCTTCAGAACATGAATCCATCATTTTTTTTTTTTTATTAACTTCTTTGAGTGGAACTGAGAACATAAAGCGTTCATTTTTTTTTTCCTGGCAGCCTTAAGTAGACTTTTATATTTTTCATGGACAGCAGGATTTCTCACCCACACCATTAATCAAAATAATAAAAACTTGAAAAGCAGAAATCTTTGAGTAAGAAGGCAAAAGTCTAAAACATGCAGAGCTGCTCAGCAACCATTTCATTTACTCTTTCAATTTGGAGTTTAAAGCCCTCAAAAAGCATTGTCTGCTTTATATGCTTCTTTTTGTATCAATATATATATACAGTTTGGGATGAAGCCATGAGAACATATTGAAAGGAACACAGATTTCTGGTGATCAAGAATACTAGGATATTTAGCAGGAACTAAAAGTGGAAAAACTCTGGCGGGTGATGGTCAAGCTTAGCATGGATTTTAATTGATTATTTTATGCTCTTGATGATGATATGCTGTAATTACCTCTTCATGCCCTCTGATATAACTGTACATCAGTGGTGCACCAGGGGTGTATGAAGCAGGTTCACAAGCTGATCTTGCTCCACAAGCAGGTGCTGGCTGTGTTATAATACTGACACCCGGCCGCAATGACTGGTATCGGGGATATCAACCACAGCATCTAAGAGGGTAGACGGAGGAGGCTCCCTTTGTACTCTGTAAACTGTGGGGATTCGATCAGGTAATATGGCAGCCTGTGAAAGCTCCAGGTCTGCCAAAGGAAATTGCCTATTCAGGCCTATCTGCAGCTAAAAAGACAGTCCTCACATAGCTCTCAAAATGGGTGTCTGGGTGTCAGAATATGGCAATTCGAAGAAAGATTTTTTATTTTATTTTTTAAATAAAAACTGAATACATTTTGTATCACTGTAATCATACTAAACCACAGAATAAGGTCATCATGTCAATTTCAGCACACAGTGAATGCTGTAAAAGCAAAAATCCCCCAAAAATAATATATATATTTTATTTTTTTTTCATTTTTTTTTTCATTTTCAATATATGATATGGTAAATGAAATGGTGTCATAAAAAATAATTGTCGCACAAAAAATCAAGTCCTCAAGAGAAAATGAAGTGGCAACATTTTGCAGGTCCTGAAAGGATTAAGCTTTTTAGCCAGTCAGGAACTAATTGTTTTATGTCTGCTTGTCTCTCTTGTATACAGCGCAGTAGCCATATAATCTCTAAGCATGGAGGTATTGTGCATCCAAGATAAGATTGGGCTAGCAGGAGACTGGTGAATCCCCCTGTGAGCCCACCCATCCTAATACAGATACTCTAAATTAAGCCTTTTTACCCCGATAACTGCAATCATAGCAGAAAGAAGCTGTTTCATCCACTCAGAATACAGTCCTAATCCACCAGCCCTGGGCCTTCTGTATAGCATAATGGCTGATTGCAGGCTGGCTCTAAGTTACAACTCACCTGCATGCCCCAGACTGAGATTCCATCCCTTCTCCCAAACCCCATAGCGTTCCCCTCACCACAGCATATGCACTACAAGGTGACAAATACATGAAGACAGCTCCTCCTCACTAGCAAGACATGACACAGACTCTACTTCTTCAGTTTGGTTCTTTCTGAAAATCTATATTTCGTAATAAAAGCCCCCTCCCATCTGTCACTAAATGGTCATCACTGCTGTTCTAGGATGGGACAGGAGAATTAGGTAATAGCCCCTACTTCCCAGGCATATAGACATGTGTCTAGATGTATTTGTAATATTTATGTGTAACAAATATAGCATGTGTGAAATCTGTGTATATGCATTAGTGTAATGTGTATATACAGTATGTGAGTGTGTATATTGTACAGTACAGTTTACATTACATGTGTGTAGTGTATATGTTTAACCCTTTCTACCCCAGGTCAATTTTCACCTTCCTGCCCAGGCCATTTTTTGCAAATCTGACGTGTCCCTTTAAGTGGCAATAACTTTGGAACACTTTTACTTATCCAGGCAATTCTGAGAATGTTTTCTTATGACACATTGTACTTCACGATAGTGATAAATTTGAGTCAATATATTTTTCATTTATTTATAAAAAAAATCCTAAATTTACCATTAGATTTTGAAAAATTCACAATTTTCTAAATTAGAATTTCTCTACTTTTAAGACAGATAGTAATGCCTCATAAAATAGTTATCAGTCATCATTCCACATATGTCTGCTTTATGTTGGCATCATTTTGTAAATTTCATTTTATTTTTTTAGGACGTTAGAAGGCTTAGAATTTTAGAAGCCATTTTTAAAATTTTCAACCAAATTTCCAAAACCATTTTTTTTAAGCACCAATTCAGATCTAAAGTAATTTTGAGGGGCTTACATAATGGAAACCACCCATGAATGACCCCATTTTAGAAACTACACATCTCAAATTATTCATAACTGATGTTACAAACTTTATTAACCCTTTAGGTGTTCCACAAGAATTAAAGGAAAATGGCAAAAGGCAAAATTTCATTATTTATGCAGATTTTTCATGTTAAAGGGATTCTGTCATCAGAAATGAGGCCTATAACCTAAACATATGGCGATGTCCCTAGTAATACACTGAATCCTAAAGTGACTTTATCAAATGCGCCTGTGGCTCTATAATCATAAAAAACAGGTTTATATCACCTGTCACTCACTTCAAAATGTGTCCAAGGGGACGTCTCATGGTGAAGGGTACCCGGCTGCAGCCATCTCGTTTAGGTGGCCAGCGCCGCCTTCTGAAGTGAAATCGCCGCCCTCCCTTTCATTAGATCCGCCTACCTCAGTTCATAGCCGCCGCTCTAACGTCCGCTCGCTTCAGCCAGATCCCTATACCTAGTGTGTACGCGCAGGATCTAGCTGAAGCGAGCGGACGTTGAGCACTTTGACCCCATAAGCGTTTTATGGAATTTGAAAACACTTGGCTGTGAAAAATAAAATGTTGCTTTAGCCCCAAATTTTTCCTTTTCACAAGGGGTAACAGGAGAAAAAGCACCCCATAATTTGTTACCTATTTTCTCCTGAATACGGCAACACCCCATATGTGGTGGTAAACTTCTGGAGGAGAACATGGCAAGATTCAGATTGGAAGAAGCACCATATGACTTTTGCAGTGCAGATTTTGATGGATTAGTTTATGGGCGCCATTGGTTTTTATTTTTTGAGTGATTGTCTTACGTGGAGGCTCATTTTTTGCGGGATGAGGTGACCTTTTCATTGGTACCATTTTACGGTACATAAAACTTTTTGGTTACTTGGTATTACACTTCTTGTAAGGCAAGGTGAAAAACAGCGCTAAACAGCTTGCAATTGTTTAGCCGCTGCAGACAGCGACATTATCTGCGCTACATCTCCTGTGTAACGTGTGCACAGTCTAAAAATATTTTTGACATCCAGTGTACCTTTTCCATAGACGATGTGGACAGCGACATTATCTGTGCTACATCTCCTGTTTAATTTGTGCGCATACTAAAAATATCTGTGACATCCAGTGTACTTTTTCCGTAGATGCTGTGAACAGCGACATTATCTGCGCTACATCTCTTGTTTAACGTGTGCACATACAAAAAATATTAGTGACATCCAGTGTACTTTTTCCATAGATGGTGTCTGCTGCAGACAGTTACATTATCTGTGCTACATCTCCTGTATAACGTTTATGCATCCTAAAAATATCTGTTCCATCCAGTGTACTTTTTTCCGTAGATGCTGAGGACATCAACATTATCTGCGCTACATCTCCTGTTTAATGTGTGCACATCCTAAAAATATCTGTGACATCCAGTGTACTTTTTCCATAGACGCTGTGGACAGTTACATTATCTGTGCTACATCTCCTGTTTAACGTGTGCACATACTAAAAATATCTGTGACATCCAGTGTAGTTTTTCCGTAGACTCTGAGGATAGCGACATTATATGCGCTACATCTCCTATATAACGTTTGCGCATCCTAAAAATATCTGTGACATCCAGTGTATTTTTTTTCCGTAGACGCTGCAGACAGGGACATTACCTGCATTACATCTCCTGTATAACATTTCCACATCCCAAAAATCTGTGACATTGACTGCAATTTTTTCTTAGCCGCTGGTGATAGCAGCGTCATTACCTGTGGTACCTCTCCTGTATAATGTTTCTGCATCCCAAATATCTTTGACATTGACTGGAATTTATTTGCACAAACACTTAAAAAAACTGCTCTACTGTACGTGTGACATACTTGCAAGCATATATACCATTTAATATGATAAAGGGGAGCAGTAAGGGGCGGGGAAGTGGCCGTGCTGTTGATGGAGCTTGCAGAGGCTCTTGGCCCTGGGCGCGGTGAAACTGTGCCTGCTGGCAGAGCAAAAGAAACACACTCATCCATGATACCTAGCTTCATGTCCCAGTTTGCAGGACGGCGCAGGACACCACTCTTGAAGTCACACGAGTGCGACCAGGTGTTCGGTTGGATTGCAGCAGATAATGCTTCCAGTCAGTTAAGCAACACCCTGTCTTCCACAAAGTCCAGTCTCAGTAGCCAAGAGTCTGGTCAACAGAATCCTCACTCTGATCCTCCTTCCTACCACCATGGAGAGTCTTTGCAAACAAGTGATCCCACACTCGGATATTCAGAGGAGCTCTTTTCATCACCATTCCTTAATTTGGGCCTTTTGACAAGTCCGCTTGAAGAGGGACATGAGGATATCTTGTGCCCTGATTCTCAAACTCTTGAGTATCCACATTCAGAAGAAGATGGTGGTGGGGAACAGAAATGAGTGTTTCACGAGGTGGTTGATGATGTTGAGACACAGTTGCCAATAAGTAAATGGCAATTAGTGTCTCAAGAGGTTGTGGTTAGGTCAACAAGTCAGGAGGATGACCAGAGTGAGGAAGCGGAAGAGGAGGTGACCCAATCTTGGAAGGTGGAAAGCCGAGCGAGGACAGTAGTACAGAGGGGAAGGGATCCTTAGCACCGTAACAGGCTGGATGAGGCAGTGGGATGGCAAAAGTGAGAAGGCGGGCCACACCGAACAGGCCCGCAACTGTTCCCCGGGGCACCCCCTTGCAGAAATCTTGCTTGCCAAGGGGTAGGTGTTCCGCAGTCTGAAGCTTTTTTTTATGAAAGTGCGGATGATAAAAGAATTGTCATTTGCAATCTCTGCCATACCAAAATGAGCAGGGGTGTAAACAATAGCAACCTCACCACCACCAGCATGATCCACCACATGGCATCAAAGGACCCTAATAGGTGGGCTGAACGGCTGGTGTCTACTGAAACGTTTGCTGCTCACAATGAAGGTGGATGCTTTGCATGTTGAAGAGGTGGAAATGGGGGAAGACAGTACACAGGGTGATAGCCAGACCACCTTAATTGTGTCTTCTCAGCTTGAATTGGATGATGAGGAGGAGGAGAAGGATGAGGAGCAGAACATGGTTGCCTCCGCTACAGAGGGTAGAACCCATAGCAGGTGTATTCCATCTGTTCTGCGTGGATGGGCAGAAGAGGAGGAAGAGGATGAAGAGATTGAGTCATCCTCCTGATGAGGACAGCAAAGTCTTGTCTGTTGGGACTCTGGCACACTTGGCTGACTTTTTGTTATGTTGTCTTTCCTGTGACCCTCGCATTGTACGCATTTTGGCCAACTCACTCCTAATGTTTTAGAGGGTCAGCTCAGCAGCAGGCCCTCAACCATAATTTTTTCGATTGTCAGATCAGCAGCAGGTACTCGCCCCTAATGTTTTAGAGAGTCATCTCAGCAGCAGACCATCAACCATAAATTTTTCGATGGTCAGCTCAGTAGCAGGCCCTCACCCTTAATTTTTTCCATGGTCCAATCAGCAGCAGGCACTCGCCCCTAATGTTTTAAAGAGTCAGCCCAGCAGCAGACCCTCACCGCTAATGTTTTAGATGGTCAGCTCAGCAGCAGGCCCTCGTCCATATTTTTTTCCATGGTTAGATCAGCAGCAGGCACTCACCCCTAATGTTTTAGAGAGTAAGTTCAGCAGCAGACCCTCAACCATAATTTTTTTGATGGTCAGCTAAGCAGCAGACCCTCACCCATAATTTTTTCCATGGTCATATCAGCAGCAGGCCCTCGCCCCTAATGTTGTAGATGGTCAGCTCGGCAGCAGGCCCTTGCCCATAATGATTTAGATGGTCAGCTCAGCAGCAGGCCCTCACCCTTAATGTTTTAGATGGTCAGCTCAGCAGCAGGCTCTCACACATAATGTTTTAGATTGTCAGAGCAGCAGCAGGCCCTCACTCCTAATATTTTAGATGATCAGCTTGGCAGCAGACCCTCGCCCATAATGTTTTTGATGGTCAGCTCAGCAGCAGGCCTTTGCCCCAAATGTTTTAGATGGTCAGCTCAGCAGCAGGCCCTCACCCATAATTCTTTCCATGGTAAGATTGTCACGAGGGTGTCAAGAGCCACGTCTGACTCCGTTATACCCGGGGTCAGGAAGTCGCAGCGGGTGGCTGCGCGCTCTATGTCTAAAGATCACGTTGTTTCTTAGTGATTGTTTTCTGTGTTTGCCTTGCAATCCTTTTTGTCTCACTCAGGGATCCGTAGCTTCTCCTCCTCAGCTGTTTCTTGTCTGCCACTACCAACCTCCTTATATTCTCCTCTCACACTTCTCTAGTTGCCAGTTATAGAGCTTCCTGCCTGGACTTCTATACTGACCCACTGGAACTGTGAATTCTGGTTGTTGTTCCAGAGTGCTACCCTCCGGATCCCTGTTGGGCTTTTTGTTGTCTCCTGTTGTCGCCCACCTGGGATTATATGTTGAGTCTGTATTGTCTGTCCTCCCCTTGGTGTTTTCCTTTAGAGCTAGTGGTGCGGACTAGTGTTCCCACCGCCCTGTTCACTATCTAGGGCTCATCTTAGGGAAAGCCAGGGTTTTAGGCACGTGATCGGCGTACGGGTGAGGAACCCGTCTAGGGACATCAGGGCAGCCAGGTGCCAGCCGCAAGGTGAGTCAGGGGTCACCACCTTCCCTCTCACTTGGGCAGGGCCTTCCTCTTTCCCTCCCTCTGTGTCACGTATGTGATAGTCACGCCGATCGTGATATTATAACTGGCCCTTATTTTTTGGGAGAAAATTTTTTTTATTTTTTTTTCTCTCTCTACTTAGAATCCAATATGGATCCTATTGCTGCTTTGGCAAAACAGCTTCAAGGCCTGTCTTTGGAGGTGGCAGGATTGAAGGCGTCTGTCCTCCAACAACAGCAGCAAATGCAGCAGACCGCAAGCCCAGCGGTTGCTATGGGTAACCAGGTTGTTACAGAACCCAAGGTTGTTCTTCCTGACAGATTTTCTGGGGGAAGGGACAAATTTGTGACGTTCCGTGAGGCCTGCAAATTATATTTTAAGCTGCGCCCTTACTCCTCAGGTAATGAAGAACAGCGGGTGGGGATTGTTATTTCCCTGCTTCAGGGGGACCCGCAATCCTGGGCGTTCTCGTTACCCCCTGGTTCCCAGGCTCTCCGGTCAGTGGAGGGATTTTTTGAGGCTTTGGGTCTCATATATGATGACCCTGACCGAGTCGCCCTGGCTGAGTCGAAGTTACGGAGACTCCTACAGGGAGATCGGCCAGCAGAGGAATATTGCTCAGAGTTCCGTAGGTGGGCTACGGATACTCAGTGGAACGACCCGGCTCTCAGGAGTCAGTTCTGCTCTGGGTTATCTGAAAGGGTTAAGGATGCGCTGGCGCTGTATGAGACCCCCCTTTCCCTTGATGCTGTTAAGTCCCTCTCTATCAGACTAGATAGACGTCTTAGGGAGAGATCGAAAATTCCTGAGCAATTGGTAACCTCTCCCAAGCAGCAGTTAGTCTGTACTGACTTAGATGAGCCTATGCAGCTAGGAGGAACTTCTCGTCAGGTCCATCCTCCTGAGGTTCGCCGTAGGTGGGGGGCTTGTTTTTTCTGTGGGGGGAGGGGTCATTTCATTAATGTCTGTCCCTCCTTTCTCAAAAACAAAAGACCGTCGGAAAACTACTAACCCCAGGCTGTGCGGAGGATGTCAGCCGGGGGGTATACGTTTCCTCCATATGAACATCTCAATTTGTGTTGCCAGCGGTTATTGTTTTTGGTGTTAAGACGGAGTCTATTTCTTTTTTTCTAGACAGTGGAGCAGGGGTAAATTTGATAGATGCCCATTTTGCCCGCACTATGGGTTTGTCTCTCTGTACGCTGCAGAGACCTATTCCCATATTCGCTATTGATTCTGCTCCTCTGTCTCAGAGAAACCTCACTCACATTGTCCATAACTTACACCTTCGGGTAGGGGACCACCATAATGAGTGTCTTTCATGTTACGTTCTGGAGGGCCTTCCCTCTCCTGTGGTATTGGGTCTTCCCTGGTTGGTAGCGCACAATTCAGTGGTGGATTGGCAGGCCAGGGAGATATTGGAGTAGAGTGAGCATTGCAGAGAGAATTGCTTAAATAACAATTGCTTAATCGCCTCCATAGCTTCCCTACCTACATTTATTTCGGACTTTGAGGGCGTTTTTTCTGAAAAGGGTTGTCAGAAGCTACCACCTCATCGGCCTTATGATTGCCCGGTTAACCTGATTCCCGGTGCAAAATTACCCAAGTCCAGGTTGTATAATCTTTCGGGTCCCGAGAGACAAGCCATGAAAGATTATATCTCCGAGAGTCTGGCTAAGGGACACATCAGACCCTCTTCTTCACCCGTGGCTGCAGGGTTTTTCTTTGTTAAAAAGAAAGGTGGGGGCCTGTGTCCTTGCCTAGATTTCCGTGAGCTAAACCGGATAACCATCCGAGACCCATACCCTCTTCCTCTCATTCCTGACCTTTTTAATCAGATTGCGGGTGCTAGGTGGTTCTCCAAACTCGATCTTAGGGGGGCCTACAATCTGATTCGTATCAAGGAAGGTGATGAGTGGAAGACAGCTTTTAACACCCCTGAGGGGCATTATGAAAATTTAGTCATGCCTTTCGGTCTGACCAATGCCCCTGCTATCTTCCAACATTTCGTTAATGATATTTTTAGTCATCTCATCGGCAGGTTTGTAGTCATATACCTAGATGATATCTTAATTTATTCGGCTGATCTGAAAACACATGAAGTACATGTCAGGCAAGTACTGCAGGTCCTACGGACGAATAAATTATATGCAAAAATTGAAAAATGTGTCTTCGCCGTTCAGAAAATACAGTTCCTGGGATATCTATTATCTGCTTCAGGTTTCCGTATGGACCCTAGGAAGGTCCAGGCAATTTTAGATTGGTATCTTCCTGAGAACCTTAAAGCTCTACAACGGTTTTTGGGTTTCGCAAATTTGTATAGAAAGTTCATAAAAAATTATTCAGTGATCGTTAAACCCCTTACTGACATGACTAGGAAGGGGACTGATTTTTCTAAATGGTCTGACGCCGCTAAAATTGCATTTTTCTCTCTAAAAGAGAGATTTACCTCGGCACCTGTTCTAATTCAACCTGATGTCTCCCAGCTAGAGTTGAGCGAACACCTGGATGTTCGGGTTCGAGAAGTTCGGCCGAACATCCCGGAAATGTTCGGGTTCGGGATCCGAACCCGATCCGAACTTCGTCCCGAACCCGAACCCCATTGAAGTCAATGGGGACCCGAACTTTTCGGCACTAAAAAGGCTGTAAAACAGCCCAGGAAAGAGCTAGAGGGCTGCAAAAGGCAGCAACATGTAGGTAAATCCCCTGCAAACAAATGTGGATAGGGAAATGAATTAAAATAAAAATTAAATAAATAAAAATTAACCAAAATCAATTGGAGAGAGGTCCCATAGCAGAGAATCTGGCTTCACGTCACCCACCACTGTAAGAGTCCATTTTCATAAATTTAGGCCCAGCACCCAGGCAGAGGAGAGAGGTCCCGTAACAGAGAATCTGGCTTCATGTCAGCAGAGAATCAGTCTGCATGTCATAGCAGAGAATGAGGCTTCACGTCAGCCACCACTGCAACAGTCCATTGGCATATATTTAGGCCCAGCACCAAGGCAGAGGAGGGAGGTCCCGTAACAGAGAATCTGGCTTCATGTCAGCAGAGAATCAGTCTGCATGTCATAGCAGAGAATGAGGCTTCACGTCAGCCACCACTGCAACAGTCCATTGGCATATATTTAGGCCCAGCACCCAGGCAGAGGAGGGAGGTCCCGTAACAGAGAATCTGTCTTCATGTCAGCAGAGAATCAGTCTGCATGTCATAGCAGAGAATGAGGCTTCACGTCAGCCACCACTGCAACAGTCCATTGGTTTATATATTTAGGCCCAGCACACACACAGGCAGAGGAGGGAGGTCCCGTAACAGAGAATCTGTCTTCATGTCAGCAGAGAATCAGTCTGCATGTCATAGCAGAGAATGAGGCTTCACGTCAGCCACCACTGCAACAGTCCATTGGCATATATTTAGGCCCAGCACACACACAGGCAGAGGAGAGAGGTCCCGTAACAGAGAATCTGGATTCATGTCAGCAGAGAATCAGTCTGCATGTCATAGCAGAGAATGAGGCTTCACGTCAGCCACCACTGCAACAGTCCATTGGCATATATTTAGGCCCAGCACACACACAGGCAGAGGAGAGAGGTCCCGTAACAGACAATCTGGCTTCATGTCAGCAGAGAATCAGTCTGCATGTCATAGCAGAGAATGAGGCTTCACGTCAGCCGTCAGCCACCACTGCAACAGTCCATTGGCATATATTTAGGCCCAGCACCCAGGCAGAGGAGGGAGGTCCCGTAACAGAGAATCTGTCTTCATGTCAGCAGAGAATCAGTCTGCATGTCATAGCAGAGAATGAGGCTTCACGTCAGCCACCACTGCAACAGTCCATTGGCATATATTTAGGCCCAGCACACACACAGGCAGAGGAGAGAGGTCCCGTAACAGAGAAACTGTCTTCATGTCAGCAGAGAATTAGTCTGCATGTCATAGCAGAGAATGAGGCTTCACGTCAGCCACCACTGCAACAGTCCATTGGCATATATTTAGGCCCAGCACACACACAGGCAGAGGAGAGAGGTCCCGTAACAGAGAATCTGGCTTCATGTCAGCAGAGAATCAGTCTGCATGTCATAGCAGAGAATGAGGCTTCACGTCAGCCACCACTGCAACAGTCCATTGGCATATATTTAGGCCCAGCACACACACAGGCAGAGGAGAGAGGTCCCGTAACAGACAATCTGGCTTCATGTCAGCAGAGAATCAGTCTGCATGTCATAGCAGAGAATGAGGCTTCACGTCAGCCACCACTGCAACAGTCCATTGGCATATATTTAGGCCCAGCACCCAGGCAGAGGAGGGAGGTCCCGTAACAGAGAATCTGTCTTCATGTCAGCAGAGAATCAGTCTGCATGTCATAGCAGAGAATGAGGCTTCACGTCAGCCACCACTGCAACAGTCCATTGGCATATATTTAGGCCCAGCACACACACAGGCAGAGGAGAGAGGTCCCGTAACAGAGAATCTGTCTTCATGTCAGCAGAGAATTAGTCTGCATGTCATAGCAGAGAATGAGGCTTCACGTCAGCCACCACTGCAACAGTCTATTGGCATATATTTAGGCCCAGCACACACACAGGCAGAGGAGAGAGGTCCTGTAACAGACAATCTGGCTTCATGTCAGCAGAGAATCAGTCTGCATGTCATAGCAGAGAATGAGGCTTCACGTCAGCCACCACTGCAACAGTCCATTGGCATATATTTAGGCCCAGCACCCAGGCAGAGGAGGGAGGTCCCGTAACAGAGAATCTGTCTTCATGTCAGCAGAGAATCAGTCTGCATGTCATAGCAGAGAATGAGGCTTCACGTCAGCCACCACTGCAACAGTCCATTGGCATATATTTAGGCCCAGCACACACACAGGCAGTGGAGAGAGGTCCCGTAACAGAGAATCTGTCTTCATGTCAGCAGAGAATTAGTCTGCATGTCATAGCAGAGAATGAGGCTTCACGTCAGCCACCACTGCAACAGTCCATTGGCATATATTTAGGCCCAGCACACACACAGGCAGAGGAGAGAGGTCCCGTAACAGAGAATCTGGCTTCATGTCAGCAGAGAATCAGTCTGCATGTCATAGCAGAGAATGAGGCTTCACGTCAGCCACCACTGCAACAGTCCATTGGCATATATTTAGGCCCAGCACACACACATGCAGAGGAGAGAGGTCCCGTAACAGAGAATCTGTCTTCATGTCAGCAGAGAATTAGTCTGCATGTCATAGCAGAGAATGAGGCTTCACGTCAGCCACCACTGCAACAGTCCATTGGCATATATTTAGGCCCAGCACCCAGGCAGAGGAGGGAGGTCCCGTAACAGAGAATCTGTCTTCATGTCAGCAGAGAATCAGTCTGCATGTCATAGCAGAGAATGAGGCTTCACGTCAGCCACCACTGCAACAGTCCATTGGCATATATTTAGGCCCAGCACCCAGGCAGAGGAGGGAGGTCCCGTAACAGAGAATCTGTCTTCATGTCAGCAGAGAATCAGTCTGCATGTCATAGCAGAGAATGAGGCTTCACGTCAGCCACCACTGCAACAGTCCATTGGCATATATTTAGGCCCAGCACCCAGGCAGAGGAGGGAGGTCCCGTAACAGAGAATCTGTCTTCATGTCAGCAGAGAATCAGTCTGCATGTCATAGCAGAGAATGAGGCTTCACGTCAGCCACCACTGCAACAGTCCATTGGCATATATTTAGGCCCAGCACACACACAGGCAGAGGAGAGAGGTCCCGTAACAGAGAATCTGTCTTCATGTCAGCAGAGAATCAGTCTGCATGTCATAGCAGAGAATGAGGCTTCACGTCAGCCACCACTGCAACAGTCCATTGGCATATATTTAGGCCCAGCACCCAGGCAGAGGAGGGAGGTCTCGTAACAGAGAATCTGTCTTCATGTCAGCAGAGAATTAGTCTGCATGTCATAGCAGAGAATGAGGCTTCACGTCAGCCACCACTGCAACAGTCCATTGGCATATATTTAGGCCCAGCACACAGGCAGAGGAGAGAGGTCCCGTAACAGACAATCTGGCTTCATGTCAGCAGAGAATCATTCTGCATGTCATAGCAGAGAATCAGGCTTCACGTCACCCAACATTGGAACAGTCCATTGGCATATATTTAGGCCCCGGCACCCAGACACAGGAGAGGTTCATTCAACTTTGGGTAGCCTCGCAATATAATGGTAAAATGAAAATAAAAATAGGATTGAATGAGGAAGTGCCCTGGAGTCCAATAATATATGGTTAAGGGGAGGTACAGTCATGTGAAAAAATTAGGACACCCTTTGAAAGCATGTGGTTTTTTGTAACATTTTTAATAAAAGGTTATTTCATCTCCGTTTCAACAATACAGAGAGATTAAAGTAATCCAACTAAACAAAGAAAACTGAAGAAAAGTCTTTTCAAGATCTTCTGTAAATGTCATTCTACAAAAATGCCTATTCTAACTGAGGAAAAAGATAGGACACCCTCACATGTATTCCCTCTTAAATTGGCTCAGATCTCACACAGGTATATCACACCAGGTGCACATAATTAGTAGATCGTTACTCTGCATGTTGAATGAGGCTTGCCCTATTTAAACCTCAGACATTTAGTTTGGTGTGCTCCTGACTGTTGAAGTGAGAGTGAGCACCATGGTGAGAGCAAAAGAGCTGTCAGAGGACTTCAGAAAAAAGATTGTAGCAGCCTATGAGTCTGGGAAGGGATTTAAAAAGATCTCAAAAGATTTTGAAATCAGCCATTCCACTGTCCGGAAGATAGTCTACAAGTGGAGGGCTTTCAAAACAACTGCCAACATGCCCAGGACTGGTCGCCCCAGCAAGTTCACCCCAAGAGCAGACCGCAAGATGCTAAAAGAGGTCTCCAAAAACCCTAAAGTGTCATCTCGAGAACTACAGCAGGCTCTGGCTACTGTTGATGTAGAAGTACATGCCTCTACAATCAGAAAGAGACTGTACAAGTTTAACTTGCATGGGAGGTGTGCAAGGAGGAAACCTTTGCTTTCCAAGAGAAACATCGAGGCCAGACTGACACTTGCCAGAGATAAAGTTGACAAAGACCAGGACTTCTGGAATAATGTTCTTTGGACAGATGAGTCCAAAATTGAATTATTTGGACACAACAGCAGAGGACATGTTTGGCGTAAACCAAACACAGCATTCCAAGAAAAGAACCTCATACCAACTGTGAAGCATGGAGGTGGAAGTGTCATGGTTTGGGGCTGCTTTGCTGCAGCAGGACCTGGTCAGCTCACCATCATAGAATCCACGATGAATTCTACTGTGTATCAGAAGGTGCTTGAAGAACATGTGAGACCATCAGTTAGAAAATTAAAGCTGAAGCGGAACTGGACCATGCAACATGACAATGACCCAAAACATACTAGTAAATCAACCAAAGATTGGCTGAAAAAGAAGAAATGGAGAGTCCTGGAATGGCCAAGTCAAAGTCCAGATTTGAATCCCATTGAGATGCTGTGGGGTGACTTGAAAAGGGATGTACGTGCAAGAAACCCCTCAAACATCTCACAGCTGAAAAAGTTCTGCATTGAGGAGTGGGGTAAAATTTCCTCAGACCGATGTCGAAGACTGGTAGATGGCTACAAGAACCGTCTCACTGCAGTTATTTCAGCCAAAGGAGGTAACACTCGCTATTAGGGGCAAGGGTGTCCTATCTTTTTCCTCAGTTAGAATAGGCATTTTTGTAGAATGACATTTACAGAAGATCTTGAAAAGACTTTTCTTCAGTTTTCTTTGTTTAGTTGGATTACTTTAATCTCTCTGTATTGTTGAAACGGAGATGAAATAACCTTTTATTAAAAATGTTACAAAAAACCACATGCTTTCAAAGGGTGTCCTAATTTTTTCACATGACTGTAGTTAATGTCTAATCTGGACAAGGGACGGACAGATCCTGTGGGATCCATGCCTGGTTCATTTTTATGAACGTCAGCTTGTCCACATTGGCTGTAGACAGGCGGCTGCGTTTGTCTGTAATGACGCCCCCTGCCGTGCTGAATACACGTTCAGACAAAACGCTGGCCGCCGGGCAGGCCAGCACCTCCAAGGCATAAAAGGCTAGCTCTGGCCACGTGGACAATTTAGAGACCCAGAAGTTGAATGGGGCCGAACCATCAGTCAGTACGTGGAGGGGTGTGCACACGTACTGTTCCACCATGTTAGTGAAATGTTGCCTCCTGCTAACACGTTGCGTATCAGGTGGTGGTGCAGTTAACTGTGGCGTGTTGACAAAAGTTTTCCACATCTCTGCCATGCTAACCCTGCCCTCAAAGGAGCTGGCATTGACACAGCTGCCTTGGCGACCTCTTGCTCCTCCTCTGCCTTGGCCTTGGGCTTCCACTTGTTCCCCTGTGACATTTGGGAATGCTCTCAGTAGCGCGTCTACCAACGTGCGCTTGTACTAGCGCATCTTCCTATCACGCTCCAGTGCAGGAAGTAAGGTGGGCACATTGTCTTTGTAGCGTGGATCCAGCAGGGTGGCAACCCAGTAGTCCGCACAGGTTAAAATGTGGGCAACTCTGCTGTCGTTGCGCAGGCACTGCAGCATGTAGTCGCTCATGTGTGCCAGGCTGCCCAGGGGTAAGGACAAGCTGTCCTCTGTGGGAGGCGTATCGTCATCGTCCTGCCTTTCCCCCCAGCCACGCACCAGTGATGGACCCGAGCTGCGTTGGGTGCCACCCCGCTGTGACCATGCTTCATCCTCATCCTCCTCCACCTCCTCCTCATCCTCGTCCTCCTCGTCCTCCAGTAGTGGGCCCTGTCTGGCCACATTTGTACCTGGCCTCTGCTGTTGCCAAAAACCTCCCTCTGAGTCACTTCGAAGAGACTGGCCTGAAAGTGCTAAAAATGACCCCTCTTCCTCCTCCTCCTCCTCCTCCTCCTCCTGGGCCACCTCCTCTTGCATCATCGCCCTAAGTGTTTTCTCAAGGAGACATAGAAGTGGTATTGTAACGCTGATAACGGCGTCATCGCCACTGGCCATGTTGGTGGAGTACTCGAAACAGCGCAACAGGGCACACAGGTCTCGCATGGAGGCCCAGTCATTGGTGGTGAAGTGGTGCTGTTCTGTAGTGCGACTGACCCGTGCGTGCTGCAGCTAAAACTCCACTATGGCCTGCTGCTGCTCGCACAGTCTGTCCAGCATGTGCAAGGTGGAGTTCCACCTGGTGGGCACGTCGCATATGAGGCGGTGAGCGGGAAGGCTGAAGTTACGCTGTAGCGCAGACAGGCGAGCAGCAGCAGGATGTGAACGCCGGAAGCGCGAACAGACGGCCCGCACTTTATGCAGCAGCTCTGACATGTCGGGGTAGTTGTGAATGAACTTCTGCACCACCAAATTCAGCACATGCGCCAAGCAAGGGATGTGCGTCAAATTGGCTAGTCCCAGAGCTGCAACGAGATTTCGCCCATTATCGCACACCACCAGGCCGGGCTTGAGGCTCACCGGCAGCAACCACTCGTCGGTCTGTTGTTCTATACCCCGCCACAACTCCTGTGCGGTGTGGGGCCTGTCCCCCAAACATATGAGTTTCAGATTGGCCTGCTGACGTTTACCCCGGGCTGTGCTGAAGTTGGTGGTGAAGGTGTGTGGCTGACTGGATGAGCAGGTGGAAGAAGAGGAGGAGGAAGCCGAGAAGGAGGAGGTGGCAACAGGAGGCAAAGAATGTTGCCCTGCGATCCTTGGCGGCGGAAGGACGTGCGCCAAACAGCTCTCCGCCTGGGGCCCAGCTGCCACTACATTTACCCAGTGTGCAGTTAGGGAGATATAGCGTCCCTGGCCGTGCTTACTGGTCCACGTATCTGTGGTTAGGTGGACCTTGCCACAGATGGCGTTGCGCAGTGCACACTTGATTTTATCGGATACTTGGTTGTGCAGGGAAGGCACGGCTCTCTTGGAGAAGTAGTGGCGGCTGGGAACAACATACTGTGGGACAGCAAGCGACATGAGCTGTTTGAAGCTGTCTGTGTCCACCAGCCTAAATGACAGCATTTCATAGGCCAGTAGTTTAGAAATGCTGGCATTCAGGGCCAGGGATCGAGGGTGGCTAGGTGGGAATTTACGCTTTCTCTCAAATGTTTGTGAGATGGAGAGCTGAACGCTGCCGTGTGACATGGTTGAGACGCTTGGTGATGGAGGTGGTGGTGGTGGTGTTGGTGGTACATCCCCTGTTTGCTGGGCGGCAGGTGCCAACGTTCCTCCAGAGGCGGAGGAAGAGGCCGAGGCGGCAGCAGCAGAAGAGGCCGAGGCGGCAGCAGCAGAAGAGGTAGCAGGGGGAGCCTGAGTGACTTCCTTGGTTTTAAGGTGTTTACTCCACTGCAGTTCATGCTTTGCATGCAGGTGCCTGGTCATGCAGGTTGTGCTCAGGTTCAGAACGTTAATGCCTCGCTTAAGGCTCTGATGGCACAGCGTGCAAACCACTCGGGTCTTGTCGTCAGCACATTGTTTGAAGAAGTGCCATGCCAGGGAACTCCTTGAAGCTGCCTTTGGGGTGCTCGGTCCCAGATGGCGGCGGGCAGTAGCAGGCGGAGTCTCTTGGCGGCGGGTGTTCTGCTTTTGCCCACTGCTCCCTCTTTTGCTACGCTGTTGGCTCGGTCTCACCACTGCCTCTTCCTCCGAACTGTGAAAGTCAGTGGCACGACCTTCATTCCATGTGGGGTCTAGGACCTCATCATCCCCTGCATCGTCTTCCACCCAGTCTTGATCCCTGACCTCCTGTTCAGTCTGCACACTGCAGAAAGACGCAGCAGTTGGCACCTGTGTTTCGTCATCATCAGAGACATGCTGAGGTGGTATTCCCATGTCCTCATCATCAGGAAACATAAGTGGTTGTGCGTCAGTGCATTCTATATCTTTCACCGCTGGGGAAGGGCTAGGTGGATGCCCTTGGGAAACCCTGCCAGCGGAGTCTTCAAACAGCATAAGAGACTGCTGCATAACTTGAGGCTGAGACAGTTTCCCTGGTATGCATGGGGGTGATGTGACAGACTGATGGGGTTGGTTTTCAGGCGCCATCTGTGCGCTTTCTGCAGAAGACTGGGTGGGAGATAATGTGAACGTGCTGGATCCACTGTCGGCCACCCAATTGACTAATGCCTGTACCTGCTCA
Organism: Bufo gargarizans; assembly: GCF_014858855.1. Lineage (NCBI taxonomy): Eukaryota > Metazoa > Chordata > Amphibia > Anura > Bufonidae > Bufo > Bufo gargarizans. The sequence continues at coordinate 291,821,788 of NC_058084.1, read as the reverse complement.
GGCCTTACCATCCTTAGAACGGCATTGGGCCCCACCATATATCGCTGTAAATTCTGGCGGCTACTGGGACCTGAGGTAGTTGGTACACTAGGACGTGTGGATGTGGCAGAACGGCCACGTCCTCTCCCAGCACCAGAGGGTCCACTAACACCACCACGACCATGTCCACGTCCGCGTCCCTTACTAGATGTTTTTCTCATTGTTATGGTTCACCACAACAACAAAAATATTATTTGGCCCAATGTATTGTATTCAAATTCAGCGGGATATAAATTTGAGGCCTAGTATTGAGGCGCTGGGTGACCGGTATGGATTTACTAACAGAATTAGACTTGGAAATACACAGTAGCGTGTGTGTGTGAAGTTATTCTGAATGACCCTATGTGCACCTTGAATATTATATACCCTTTTAGGGATAGATTTCAAATAGCTCTGATATAGCAGAAACCACTAAATTATGAAATTGCTAAATTGGGAATTGTATTTCAACCCAGAACAAAAAATGTGCTTTGACGGACACTAAATAACTTTCCCAGCCACAACAGGACAGCGGTAACGAGAGATTTAGCAGGATATAAATTTGAGGCCTAGTATTTAGGCGCTGGGTGACAGGTATGGGTTTAGTGACAGAATTAGACTTGGAAATACACAGTAGCGGGTGTGTGTGAAGTTATTCTGAATGACCCAATGTGCACCTTGAATATTATATACCCTTTTAGGGATAGATTTCAAATAGCTCTGATATAGCAGAAACCACTAAATTATGAAATTGCTAAATTGGGAATTGTATTTCAACCCAGAACAAAAAATGTGCTTTGACGGACACTAAATAACTTTCCCAGCCACAACAGGACAGTGGTAACGAGAGATTTAGCGGGATATAAATTTGAGGCCTAGTATTTAGGCGCTGGGTGACAGGTATGGGTTTAGTGACAGAATTAGACTTGGAAATGCACAGTAGCGGGTGTGTGTGAAGTTATTCTGAATGACCCTATGTGCACCTTCAATATGATCTACCCTTTTAGGGATAGATTTCAAATAGCTCTGATATAGCAGAAACCACTAAATTATGAAATTGCTAAATTGGGAATTGTATTTCAACCCAGAACAAAAAATGTGCTTTGACGGACACTAAATAACTTTCCCAGCCACAACAGGACAGCGGTAACGAGAGATTTAGCAGGATATAAATTTGATGCCTAGTATTTAGGCGCTGGGTGACAGGTATGGGTTTAGTGACAGAATTAGACTTGGAAATACACAGTAGCGGGTGTGTGTGAAGTTATTCTGAATGACCCAATGTGCAGCTTGAATATTATATACCCTTTTAGGGATAGATTTCAAATAGCTCTGATATAGCAGAAACCACTAAATTATGAAATTGCTAAATTGGGAATTGTATTTCAACCCAGAACAAAAAATGTGCTTTGACGGACACTAAATAACTTTCCCAGCCACAACAGGACAGCGGTAACGAGAGATTTAGCAGGATATAAATTTGAGGCCTAGTATTTAGGCGCTGGGTGACAGGTATGGGTTTAGTGACAGAATTAGACTTGGAAATACACAGTAGCGGGTGTGTGTGAAGTTATTCTGAATGACCCAATGTGCACCTTGAATATTATATACCCTTTTAGGGATAGATTTCAAATAGCTCTGATATAGCAGAAACCACTAAATTATGAAATTGCTAAATTGGGAATTGTATTTCAACCCAGAACAAAAAATGTGCTTTGACGGACACTAAATAACTTTCCCAGCCACAACAGGACAGCGGTAACGAGAGATTTAGCGGGATATAAATTTGAGGCCTAGTATTTAGGCGCTGGGTGACAGGTATGGGTTTAGTGACAGAATTAGACTTGGAAATGCACAGTAGCGGGTGTGTGTGAAGTTATTCTGAATGACCCTATGTGCACCTTGAATATTATATACCCTTTTAGGGATAGATTTCAAATAGCTCTGATATAGCAGGAACCACTAAATTATGAAATTTCTAAATTGGGAATTGTACTTCAACCCAGAACAAAAAATGTGCTTTGACGGACACTAAATAACTTTCCCAGCCACAACAGGACAGCGGTAACGAGAGATTTAGCGGGATATAAATTTGAGGCCTAGTATTTAGGCGCTGGGTGACCGGTATGGATTTAGTGACAGAATTAGACTGGGATATGGCCAAAAAATAACCACACTATTGCTGGTTAAATGCACTTGGTGACGGGCGCATCTTGCCCCTGATGTAGTATATGGCCAAAAAATGAACAGACTATTGCTGGTTAAATGCACTTGGTGTCACAGCTTGACCAACCACACTACTGAGGGTTAAATGCACTTGGTGACGGGCGCAGCTTGCCCCTGATGTAGTATATGGCCAAAAAATGAACAGACTATTGCTGGTTAAATGCACTTGGTGTGACAGCTTCACCCTGATGTAGGCTTTAGCCAAAAAACAACCACACCATTGAGGGTTAAATGCACTTGGTGACAGGCGCAGCTTGCCCCTGATTTAGTATATGGCCAAAAAATGAACAGACTATTGCTGGTTAAATGCACTTGTACGGCATACATATTAGGACATCGTCAGACATCATCCACAACTCCATCCTCCGTCAGGCAAAACTCCATCAGCCCTCAGACATCAGACAAAACTCCGTCCTCCGTCAGGCAAAACTCCATCAGATATCAGACAAAACTCCGTCCTCCGTCAGACAAAACTCCATCAGCCCTCAGACATCAGACAAAACTCCGTCCTCCGTCACCCAAAACTCCATCAGACCTCAGACATCAGACAAAACTCCGTCCTCCATCAGGCAAAACTCCATCAGACCTCAGACATCAGACAAAACTCCGTCCTCCGTCACCCAAAACTCCATCAGACCTCAGACATCAGACAAAACTCCGTCCTCCCTCACCCAAAACACCATCAGACCTCAGACATCAGCCAAAACTCCGTCCATCGTCACCCAAAACTCCATCAGACCTCAGACATCAGACAAAACTCCGTCCTCCATCAGGCAAAACTCCATCAGACCTCAGACATCAGACAAAACTACGTCCTCCGTCACCCAAAACTCCATCAGACCTCAGACATCAGACAAAACTACGTCCTCCGTCACCCAAAACTCCATCAGACCTCAGACATCAGACAAAACTCCGTCCTCCCTCACCCAAAACACCATCAGACCTCAGACATCAGCCAAAACTCTGTCCTCCGTCACCCAAAACTCCATCAGACCTCAGACATCTGACAAAACTCCGTCCTCCGTCACCCAAAACTCCATCAGACCTCAGACAAAACTCCGTCCTCCGTCAGACAAAACTCCATCAGCCCTCAGACATCAGACAAAACTCCGTCCTCCGTCACCCAAAACTCCATCAGACCTCAGACATCAGACAAAACTCCGTCCTCCATCAGGCAAAACTCCATCAGACCTCAAACATCAGACAAAACTCCGTCCTCCGTCACCCAAAACTCCATCAGACCTCAGACATCAGACAAAACTCCGTCCTCCGTCACCCAAAACTCCATCAGACCTCAGACATCAGACAAAACTCCGTCCTCCATCAGGCAAAACTCCATCAGACCTCAGACATCAGACAAAACTCCGTCCTCCGTCACCCAAAACTCCATCAGACCTCAGACATCAGACAAAACTCTGTCCTCCCTCACCCAAAACACCATCAGACCTCAGACATCAGACAAAACTCCGTCCTCCGTCACCCAAAACTCCATCAGACCTCAGACATCAGACAAAACTCCGTCCTCCGTCACCCAAAACTCCATCAGACCTCAGACAAAACTCCGTCCTCCGTCAGGCAAAACTCCATCAGACCTCAGACATCAGCTAAAACTCTGTCCTCCCTCAGACATCAGCCAAAGCTCCGTCCTCCCTAACTCAAAATACGCCCTACTACACACACTCTTCACCTGACGGAGCTGCTAGCTACTGGAGAGGCAAAGGACCTGTGATGACGTCATGACCATGTGACGAGTCACGTGTGTGGGAGGGGTCATATGTGCACAGCAGCTGGTAGAGTGTACAGAACAGTAGCCATCAAATAGAGCTCTGTACTAGAGATGTGTGTGTAACCTGCATGTAGCAGAGCTGTGTACTGTGTTACAGAGATGTACGTGTAACCTGCAGGTAGCAGAGCTGTGTACTGTGTAGCAGATCTGTATGTGTAACCTGCATGTAGCAGAGCTGTGTACTGTGTAGCAGAGCTGTATGTGTAACCTGCATGTAGCAGTGCTGTGAACTGTGTAGCAGAGCTGTATGTGTAACCTGCATGTAGCAGTGCTGTGTACTGTGTAGCAGAGCTGTATGTGTAACCTGCATGTAGCAGTGCTGTGTACTGTGTAGCAGAGCTGTATGTGTAACCTGCATGTAGCAGAGCTGTGTACTGTGTTACAGAGATGTATGTGCAACCTGCAGGTAGCAGAGCTGTGTACTGTGTAGCAGATCTGTATGTGTAGCCTGCATGTAGCAGAGCTGTGTACTGTGTTACAGGGATGTATGTGCAACCTGCAGGTAGCAGTGTTGTGTACTGTGTAGCAGAGATGTGTACTGTGTTACAGAGATGTGTGTGTAGCCTGCATGTAGCAGAGCTGTGTACTGTGTATATAGAGCAGTGTGTGTAACAGCATGTAGCAGAGCTGTGTACTGTGTTACAGAGATGTGTGTGTAACCTGCATGTAGAAGTGCTGTGTACTGTGTAGCAGAGCTGTATGTGTAACCTGCATGTAGCAGAGCTGTGTACTGTGTTACAGGGATGCATGTGCAACCTGCAGGTAGCAGAGCTGTGTACTGTGTATATAGAGCAGTTTGTCTAACCGCATGTAGCAGAGCTGTGTACTGTGTTACAGAGATGTGTGTGTAACCTGCATGTAGAAGTGCTGTGTACTGTGTAGCAGAGCTGTATGTGTAACCTGCATGTAGCAGAGCTGTGTACTGTGTTACAGGGATGTATGTGCAACCTGCAGGTAGCAGAGCTGTGTACTGTGTATATAGAGCAGTTTGTCTAACCGCATGTAGCAGAGCTGTGTACTGTGTTACAGAGATGTGTGTGTAACCTGGGAACTATAAAAAAGTGTAAAAAAAAACCCATAAATATTCAGATCACTCCCCTTTTCCCAAAATTAAAATAAAAGACACATCATGGGTTTCGCAATGTGTAAAAACGCCCATTGTATAAAAATATATTCCCCATACGGCAAACAGCAAAACACAGCAAATGGTCACTTCATTTGCTACAGAAAATGTAAATAAAAAGTGATCAAAAAGTCTTAAACACCCCAGAATGGTATCAGTAAAAAGTTTAGATTCCCCCGCAAAAAATGAGCCCCCACCCAGCGCCGTACACATAATTACAAAAAAGTTATGGGGCTCAAAATATGGCGACAAAAATAATCGCATATTTTTATTTTTTTATCACTATTAAAACGCAAGGAAAACTATACATATAAGGTATTGCCGGATTCGATCTGACCTGTAGAATAAAAGTAACCAGTCAGTTTTATCGCACATCGAATGTCGTAAATAAAAATCACGTAAAACTGTGGTGGAATTGCTTTTTTTTTTCAACAGGAAGAATGGGCAGTTTTACCATCTGAAAAAATAAAGAGCCTCATCCATAACTACCACAAAAGACTTCAAGCTGTCATTGATGTTAAAGGGGGCAATACATGGTATTAATAACTGGGGTGTGTAAACTTCTGATCAGGGTCATTTGGGGAGTTTGTGTTGTGATTATGATTTATAAAGAGTAAACACCGCTGTTTGACATAAATGGCGTCAGCCGACCACTAACCATGAGCGAGAGAAAAGTGTCCGTGTTATCATTCATATTCTCTGAACAATGGTTAAAGGGGTATTCTCATCTTAATGATCACTGCTAAATCTGTTAATGATTTGACAGTGATAATTTTTCTAAATACATTTTATTACCCAATTGCCATCCTTTTTTAGAAAATAAGTCCCCTCTTACCTGATGTTGTCTTTGGTCTCCCCTGGTCACGGCCACCTCTCTTGTCGAATCCAGCCGGGCCACGCTTGCGCAGAAGACGGAAAATTATCTCCCGGCTGGGCCGCGCAATGTCCTGAACGCGCATGCCGCCGCGCATGCGCCATGATGACTTCTTCCTGGCCAGTATAGAACAGAGCCGCGAATGCGCACGCCGACTCTGTACTATACAGGCCAGGAATAAGTCACCATGGCACATGCGCGGCGCTGTGCACGTTCAGGACATTGCGCGGCCCGGCCGGGAGAGAATCTTCAGTCTTCTGCGCAAGCGCGGCCCGGCCGGGAGAAGAATACAGGAAGTGAACGTCACGCTCAAGGAAGGTAAGTATGAAAAAGGGAAGATGAGAATACCCCTTTAAGAAATCATAAATTTTGCAAGGGTATGTAAACTTATCAGCACAACTGTAAGTAGCTGTGTGATCTAAATCTGTGGAATATGGGAAGCACAAGAGGATGTGCACCTTAAATCCCATCTTTGTAAGGCCTCTTGCACATGGTCGCTGTGTGCCTGTGGTCGTATTGTGGACCACATAGGGCGGTTCCGCAATACACAGGGCACCAGCCGTGTGCATCCCGCATCCGTGATGTCGACCCATTCACTTGAACGGAACAGAAACATGGATCAGATCCCCACAGAAGCACTACAGAGTGCTTCCGTGGTGTTTCTGGCCATGCCTCCGCACAGCAAAAAAGTAGAACATATTCATGGACCCATTCAAATTGAATGGGTCTGGATCTGTCCCGGCCGCTGCACGCACGTTTCCCGTGCATTGGGGACTGCAAATTGCTGTCCCCAATGCACGGAATGGACCAACAAAGTTCATGTGCAAGAGGCCTAACACTTGTGATCTGTGTGAAGCGGCATATATGCATTCATGTTGCATGTATTTATTAATTAGGGCTACCAATTCTGAGTAACTCGGAGTGACAGGAGATTTACAGAATCAGATTTTTTTTTTGTCGTCATATTTTGAGCTCTATAACTTTTTTGTAATTATGTGTACGGAGCTGGGTGGGGGCTCATTTTTTGCGGGGCATACAGATCTGCTACACAGTACACAGCTCTGCTACCTGCAGGTTACACATACATCTCTGTAACACAGTACACAGCTCTGCTACATGCAGGTTACACATACAGATCTACTACACAGTACACAGCTCTGCTACCTGCAGGTTACACATACAGATCTGCTACACAGTACACAGCTCTGCTACCTGCAGGTTACACATACAAATCTGCTACCTGCAGGTTACATGTACATCTCTGTAACACAGTACACAGCTCTGCTACATGCAGGTTACACATACATCTCTGTAACACAGTACACAGCTCTGCTACATGCAGGTTACACATACAGCTCTGCTACACAGTACACAGCTCTGCTACATGCAGGTTACACACACATCTCTAGTACAGAGCTCTATTTGATGGCTACAGTTCTGTACTCTCTACCAGCTGCTGTGCACATCTGACCCCTCCCACACACGTGACTCGTCACATGGTCATGACGTCATCACAGGTCCTTTGCCTCTCCAGCAGCTAGCAGCTCCGTCAGGTGAAGAGTGTGTGTAGTAGGGCGTATTTTGAGTTAGGGAGGAGGGAGTTTTGGCTGATGTCTGAGGGAGGACAGAGTTTTAGCTGATGTCTGAGGTCTGATGGAGTTTTACCTGACGGAGGACGGAGTTTTGTCTGATGTCTGATGTCTGAGGTCTGATGGAGTTTTGGGTGACGGAGGACGGAGTTTTGTCTGATGTCTGAGGTCTGATGGAGTTTTGGGTGACGGAGGACGGAGTTTTGGCTGATGTCTGAGGTCTGATGGAGTTTTGCCTGATGGAGGACGGAGTTTTGTCTGATGTCTGATGTCTGAGGTCTGATGGAGTTTTGGGTGACGGAGGACGGAGTTTTGTCTGATGTCTGAGGTCTGATGGAGTTTTGGGTGACGGAGGACAGAGTTTTGTCTGATGTCTGAGGTCTGATGGAGTTTTAGGTGACGGAGGACGGAGTTTTGGCTGATGTCTGAGGTCTGATGGAGTTTTGCCTGACGGGGGACGGAGTTTTGTCTGATGTCTGAGATCTGATGGAGTTTTGGGTGACGGAGGACGGAGTTTTGTCTGATGTCTGAGGTCTGATGGAGTTTTGGGTGACGGAGGACGGAGTTTTGGCTGATGTCTGAGGTCTGATGGAGTTTTGGGTGACGGAGGACGGAGTTTTGGCTGATGTCTGAGGTCTGATGGAGTTTTGCCTGATGGAGGACAGAGTTTTGTCTGATGTCTGAGGTCTGATGGAGTTTTGGGTGACGGAGGACGGAGTTTTGTCTGATGTCTGAGGGCTGATGAAGTTTTATCTGACGGAGGATGGAGTTGTGGATGATGTCTGACGATGTCCTAATATGTATGCCGTACACTTGGTGTGACAGCTTCACCCTGATGTAGGCTTTAGCCAAAAAACAACCACACCATTGAGGGTTAAATGCACTTGGTGACAGGCGCAGCTTGCCCCTGATTTAGTATATGGCCAAAAAATGAACAGACTATTGCTGGTTAAATGCACTTGGTGTGACAGCTTCACCCTGATGTAGGCTTTAGCCAAAAAACAACCACACCATTGAGGGTTAAATGCACTTGGTGACAGGCGCAGCTTTCCCCTGATTTAGTATATGGCCAAAAAATGAACAGATTATTGCTGGTTAAATGCACTTGGTGTGACAGCTTCACCCTGATGTAGGCTTTAGCCAAAAACAACCACACCATTGAGGGTTAAATGCACTTGGTCGCAGCTTGGATGCACTTGGTCGCAGCACCGCACAAGACACAAAATGGCCGCCGATCACCCCAGAAAAAAGTGACTGACAAACGGTCTGGGCAGCCTAAAAACAGTGAGTGAGCATTTGAATTTCAGCAGCTCAATGATGCACAGCTGCAGATCGATCGATTAATCAAGTGAAGTCCTTTGGAGGAGTTAATCTGCCTAATCTCGCCCTACTGTCGCATCCGCAACCTCTCCCTACGCTAATCAGAGCAGAGTGACGGGCGGCGCTATGTGACTCCAGCTTAAATAGAGGCTGGGTCACATGGTGCTCTGGCCAATCACAGCCATGCCAATAGTAGGCATGGCTGTGATGGCCTCTTGGGGCAAGTAGTATGACGCTTGTTGATTGGCTGCTTTGCAGCCTTTCAAAAAGCGCCAAGAAAGCGTCACAAAAGCGCCAAGAAAGCGACGAACACCGAACCCGAACCCGGACTTTTACGAAAATGTCCGGGTTCGGGTCCGTGTCACGGACACCCCAAAATTCGGTACGAACCCGAACTATACAGTTCGAGTTCGCTCATCCCTACTCCCAGCCTTTTATTGTTGAAGTAGATGCGTCAGAGGTGGGAGTGGGGGCTGTATTGTCTCAGGGTCCGTCTCCTGGCAAATGGCGTCCTTGCGCTTTCTTTTCCAAAAAGTTATCTACTGCAGAAAAGAACTATGATATTGGAAATAGGGAACTGTTGGCGATTAAACTGGCGTTTGAAGAGTGGCGTCACTTCTTAGAGGGAGCAATCCACCCCGTCACGGTGATTACGGATCACAAAAACCTTCTGTACCTAGAATCGGCTAAGCGTCTCACTCCTAGACAAGCTAGGTGGTCGCTATTCTTTACCAGATTTAACTTTGTAATCACCTATCGTCCTGGGGCAAAAAATACCAAGGCAGACGCATTATCTCGTAGTTTCCCTGGAGGGGGTAATGTTAGTGATCCGGTACCTATTTTACAAAGAGGAGTGGTTGTCTCTGCTGTACACTCTGTTCTAGAGGGAAAGGTGTTAGAGGCCCAGGGGGACGCCCCGGCCTCTTGCCCCTCAGAGAAATTGTTTGTACCGTTAAACCTGCGTCTTGAATTATTAAAGGAACATCATAATTCGGCACTTGCTGGGCACCCGGGTAGTAAAGCAACCTTGGAGCTATTGTCTCATTGTTTTTGGTGGCCAAGGTTGCGTCAGGATGTAATGGATTTCGTGTCTACTTGTTCTACTTGTGCACGCGCGAAAGTCTCTCATACACGTCCAGCAGGGTCTTTATTGCCACTTTTCATCCCCAATAGGCCATGGACACATCTGTCAATGGATTTCATCACTGACCTACCGTTGTCTGCGGGTAAAACAGTTATCTTGGTAGTAGTAGACAGGTTTAGCAAAATGGTACACTTTATTGCGCTACCCGCACTTCCTAATGCTAAGACTCTTGCTCAGGTTTATCAGTGAAATCGTGAAGCTTCACGGGGTCCCTTCCGATGTGGTTTCGGATCGGGGAACCCAGTTTATTTCTAAGTTTTGGAAAGCTTTTTGTTCCCGTTTGGGGGTACACTTGTCCTTTTCCTCAGCTTTCCATCCTCAGTCGAATGGACAGACTGTGCGTACCAACCAAAAACTAGAAACATATTTAAGATGTTTTGTGTCTGAAAACCAAGAGGTGTGGTCATCATATTTACCGTTAGCCGAGTTTGCCATAAATAATCGCTGTCAGGAATCCACTGGCAAGTCACCATTTCTTGGTGCATACGGTTTTCATCCCCAATTTTGTACTTTCAAAGAGGGGGGGTCTTCTGGGGTTCCCGAAGAGGAACGGTTTTCTTCATCTCTTTCATCGGTATGGCAGAAGGTGCAAGCTAACTTGAAAAATATGAGTGGTAAATATAAATGCATGGCCGATTAAAAATGGTCGCCAGGTCCGGACCTAGGAGTGAATGACAATGTGTGGTTGTCTACTAGGAATATTAAGTTGAAGGTTCCCTCTTGGAAACTGGGCCCTAGGTACATTGGTCCTTATAAAATAGTAGCCGTCATTAACCCTGTGGCTTTTCGCCTGGAGCTACCTCAGACTTTTAAGATCCATAACGTCTTCCATAAGTCGTTACTCAAGAAGTATGTTCCACCTCTAGAACCATCACCGCTGCCACCTCCTCCTGTTATTGTGGATGGTAATCTGGAGTTTCAAATATCCAGAATTGTTGATTCTCGTCGGGTCCGCCGCTCTCTTCAGTATCTGGTGCATTGGAGGGGTTACGGTCCCGAGGAAAGAATGTGGGTTCCAGCGTCAGAGGTAAACGCCAACAGGTTAATTCAGGCTTTCCATGCCTCTCATCCTGAGAGACCTGGTCCTGAGTGTCCGGAGGCCCCTCGTGAAAGGGGGGGTACTGTCACGAGGGTGTCAAGAGCCACGTCTGACTCCGTTATACCCGGGGTCAGGAAGTCGCAGCGGGTGGCTGCACGCTCTATGTCTAAAGATCACGTTGTTTCTTAGTGATTGTTTTCTGTGTTTGCCTTGCAATCCTTTTTGTCTCACTCAGGGATCCGTAGCTTCTCCTCCTCAGCTGTTTCTTGTCTGCCACTCCCAACCTCCTTATATTCTCCTCTCACACTTCTCTAGTTGCCAGTTATAGAGCTTCCTGCCTGGACTTCTATACTGACCCACTGGAGCTGTGAATCCTGGTTGTTGTTCCAGAGTGCTACCCTCCGGATCCCTGTTGGGCTTTTTGTTGTCTCCTGTTGTCGCCCACCTGGGATTATATGTTGAGTCTGTATTGTCTGTCCTCCCCTTGGTGTTTTCCTTTAGAGCTAGTGGTGCGGACTAGTGTTCCCACCGCCCTGTTCACTATCTAGGGCTCATCTTAGGGAAAGCCAGGGTTTTAGGCACGTGATCGGCGTACGGGTGAGGAACCCGTCTAGGGACGTCAGGGCAGCCAGGTGCCAGCCGCAAGGTGAGTCAGGGGTCACCACCTTCCCTCTCACTTGGGCAGGGCCTTCCTCTTTCCCTCCCTCTGTGTCACGTATGTGATAGTCACGCCGATCGTGATACAGATCAGCAGCAGGCCTCGCCCCTAATGTTTTAGATGGTCAGCTCAGCAGCAGGTCCTCACCCTTAATGTTTTAGATGGTTAGCTCACTTGATATTGGTGACTCATTGAGAGGACAGGTTACGAATATCTGTAACCTGGAAAAACTCTTTTATGTATAAAAACTGTGGAATGTCCACACTCTAATGTAAATGTTGCTGACACTCAATCTACGCCCAGTCAGTCTAAAATCTCAACAAATGTAAATGCTGTGTGGATAGGAGGTACCACGTGGCAGGTCTGTAGGAGAATAGGGGGCAGGAGAACAGAAAGTGACTAATGAAGAGGGACAGTGCAGGGAAGTGAAATTAGTTGGCAGAGGTTATTTAAGCAAAGAAGAGGCATGATGTGACAGTGCTCTGAGAGGTTAGATGGGACACAATCACTTAGTTCTATGGAAGGAGGATGCAAGGGGAACAGAAAAGAGCAGAGGGAGGTACAATCTGCCAGGGGCTCTGTGGATGATGGAGGACAAGGGGAAGATACAGTTGTGTTCAAAATAATAGCAGTCAGACATCACTAACCTGATAAATCACTGTTTTTGGTAATGATATTTCTATATGGCAAACAATTTACTAGCAGGTGTAGTAAAGTAATAGAAACAAAACAGACCCAACAGTCATGACATGCATGCTGCTGATTCTCTGTAATTCAATCACTTATTAAAAGGGGAATGTTCAAAATAATAGCAGTGTGGAGTTCAATGAGTGAGGTCATTCATTCTTTGAAAAACAGGTGGCAATTATTGCCCTTATTTAAGGAAGGAAGGAAGGCAGTAAATGTTGTAGATGCTGGTGAAATTCTGAGGAAAATGTGTTGTTCCAGACATTGTTCAGAAGAACAGCGTACCTTGATTAAAAAGTTGATTGGAGAGGGGAAAACATATAAAGAAGTGCAGAAAATTATAGTCTGCTCAGCTAAAATGATTGCAAATGCTTTAAAATGGCAACCAAAACCTGAAAGACATGGAGGAAAGATAAAAACTACCATTTGAATGAAAGTAAGAATGTTCTTTTTGGGTCTAGTGGCCGGAGACAGTTTGTCAGATGCCCCCCCAAACACTGAATTCTAGCCACAGTACACTGTGAAGACTGTTGGGCAAGCCTCATGATATGGGGATGCTTTTCATACTAAGGTATTGGGCCTATTTATCGCATACCAGGGATCATGGATCAGTTTGAATACATCAGAATACTTAAAGAGGTCATGCTGCCTTATGCTGAAGAGGAAATTCCCTTGAAATGGATGTTCCAACAAGACAATGACCCCAAACACACCCATAAACGTGCAACAATTTGGTTCCAGACCAACAAGATTGACGTAATGGAGTGGAAAACTTATGGGGTGACATCAACAATGCAGTTTCTGAGGCAAAACCAAGAAATAGAGAAGAATTGTGGGATGTGGTCCAATCATCCTGGGGTGGAATACCTGTTCACAGGTGCCAGAAGTTGGTTGACTCCATGCAACACAGATGTACAGCAGTTCTCATAAACAGTGGTTATACAACTAAATATTAGTTAAGTGATTCAAAGGAAAGCAACATTTAAAAAAAAAAACAGTTTATATAGTGAATGTTTGAGTTTGTAAAGAATAATACAAACACTGCTATTTTTTTAACAGTCTAATATTCACTTTTCTCATTTTTTTTATGGAGGAACAACACAAATTTGATATATTTGTCTTCATGTTTTGATTTGGAATAGAATGTGTAGTGCTCCCAATGCATTTGTGTGTATGGAAATAAAAGCTATTAGAAGGATTTTGAGCTTTATTCAGTTTTTTAAACACACTGCTATTATTTTGAACACAACTGTATCACTTAGTAGTGAAAGAGACAGTAGTTGAGTTGGGGCTCTGATGGTAAGAGAGTAGAGGGAGACAATGGGTGACAGGAGGTGTGTGGAGGAGTAGAGAGGCAGAAAAAAAATTCCACTGAAGCTGCTGCCTGAACAGAACATAGACACACAGCACCTTCAGAAGCTCCCTGATCCCCGGTCACAGTCACTTACCAAACATATAGCCAGTCATGCACCTGTAAAGTCTATTATTATAGCAGCCACATCTCCTGTTGAAAGGCAAGATGAATTACATCTCCTGTAAACATAGGGGGGGGGGGGGGTAGTTATTAAAGCTTTCTGATGCCACAATGTGGATCCTTCCCCCTTTCCGCCATAGCCAGAGTTGTGCTAGGAGCAGCCAATGCTCCCTTCTATTAAGGGACTCTTTTATGCTCTAGTGCCTTGCGACAGATGCAAGGCACTGATGTTTGCAGGTTCAGCAGAGTATCAGTCCAAACCTCCAGATTTAGGTGGAGGACTATACTATCTCCTTAGTGGCAAAATCCTGAGGACTCGGGTGTCCTCCCCTTAATCCAGGCCTGATTATGATCAAGAAAAAAAATATACAATCTAAAAAGAAGCCTTCAGTAGGAAATAAGAAGCATACAGTAGTTTATGAACCTTTACAGAATTTGTAAAAATTGCCAGGTGCATCAACCCGTAGTCTGAGGAGACATTTTTACATACATATCTATTCATTTGGACCTCTGCATTATACTTGCCAGGGACAGATTCAAACCCTGATGCCAGATTTAACAGAGCTTAAGCTCTAAGTAATTTCTTCCTTGGAGACCCTTTGCCACATTACCTTTTTGATACAGGATGTGATTTAAGATGTGATATCCCCCCCCCCCCCCTATTTTGAAGATTACTTGACATTTTCAGTTTTTAATATCCATGAAAAAATAAGAGAAATACTTTAAATTAATCTTCAGACAACTTATATCAGATAATACGTTTTTATTATTACTTCTGCGGATTGTAGTAAATGTACTTTCAGCAGATTCCATTGCTTCACTCTATTTATGTGACACTAGATGGCACTGCATGTGACTTTTACACACAGAAAAAACTTAAACCATTAGTGTAATCATATAAAATGCTTAATAAAGTGAACTTGTGTTAAGCTTTTCTGAATTACATCTAACTATTCCGTTTGCTCTCGACATTTGACTATAACATTTTTAATTTCCCTCTTGTGCCAATTTAACCTTCTGCTTTTTTGGGATATTAAATGCTACAGTATAAATAATATAGTACAGATTCCACTTCAGGTGCTTGATTGTAACAACTAGTGTTGAGCGCGAATATCGGCACTTCAAGAATTTGCAAATATTTAGAATATAGTGCTATATATTTGTAATGACAAATATTTTTTTTATTATTTTTTAAACCAGTACACATCAGGTGATCATCCCTCCCTTATTCTGGCTTGTGGGCCAATGAGAAGGCTTTGTCTGAGCTCAGCAACATCCCTAGCAACCAATAGAAAAGTTACCTACCCCTTCGCTATATAATTGGATATAAGTGGATTTCATGTGAGAGAGAGAGAGAGAAGCTTGAATACTGTGCTGTGCTTTTTCAAATTACATTGCAAATTGCATATAAATATTCCAGATACTGTAGTTAGTGTTAGATAGTAATAGGGAATAGTGTAGTTGAATAGCTGATAGGGTCCAGTGCAGGGAGTAGTGTAGCTGAAATATATAATCCATATGGTTAGTGTTAGATAGTATAGGTTATAATGTGTGGCAGGAAAATAAATGTGCAGTGTGCATGTGAGAGAGTTTTCTGCTGTCCATACATACACGCTACAGGAATAGTGCTGTGAAATCATAAGTATTTGGTGAATATTCGCCTAAATATTTGTGATATATCGCAAATTTGAATATTGCCCCTGTGGCTCATCACTAGTAACGACATAAATTATTTCAAAACTATTTAATTGATAATTTGGGTGATCTATAAGCATGTGTCTTGCTGTTATATTTCCTGCTCCGGAGCAATTATAAAATAAGCCTGCACATAGCTCATGTTGATTGAATGACATTTTCATTTCAAAGAAGGTTTTCTTGTCAGATGTCCATAAAACAAAATTAGGCTAAAAAATAGTTGTGGTCTGGTTAAAAAATGAAATAAAATTATAAAAATCCTAAATGTCCTAAAACAGCAAGTTCTGGAACTTAACACCACGATTCCTGCGTTGGCATATCATTAGCGCTTTTTGTGAAGGGGATAGCGGAGTTAGCCTCATTCTCATTCATGATCGATAAGCAGACAGAAAAGGGGTCCAGCCATTGAAAGGAAGCCAGTCGGGGGGCGGAGCTAGTGCCGGACAGGAATGGATGTGCGTGCCTGAGCTCTGCAACTCAGACCCGGCTCCACAGCGGCTAACTTAAGCACCTTGGCTCAGAACATGGGTAAAATTGGTCAGCAAAGATCGGGGGACTCGTCCCTATCGCACAAGCAGACCTCAAACTGCGGGGACATGGACAAATTTGTAAAAAAGGCGGCGGCAGTATATGCGGCAAGAGAAACAAAGATGGCGCCGGATCCCCACAAGGAAACTGAGGAGAGTGATTCAGAGCTCCTAGCCGATGGCAGCGATGCAGAGGATCTGAGACGCCGTAAAAATCTTCCGATCTCCAGAAAATACCTGGATTCAGCCCTACAAAGAGCGATGGAGCCTCTGGTGAGCGAGCTGTCCTCCCTCAGGCAAGACGTTAGGCACGTGGGCGGCAGGGTGGAGGCCCTTGAATCTAATCAGGCCGCAATCCTGGAATACCAGATGGCCACTACCAAAAGCCTACAAAACTGCCAGTCACATCTCAACGACATGTTCAACGCTCTGGAAGACCAGGAAAACCGGGGGAGAAGGAACAACCTCCGTTTTAGAGGGGTCCCTGAAACAGAATCCCCACAGGACTCTGCTGAAATAGTTAAGGAGATATGCGCTGGTCTTCTGGGCCCAGAAAGATCCACAGCAATTATTATTGAACGGGCTCACAGGGCCCTGCGCCCAAAACCCAAAGGCAATGAGCCCCCTCGAGATATTATTTGTCGCTTTCTACATTTCCAAGATAAGGAGACTGTAATCAATACAGCAAGGGCGCAAAACGGTGTGAAACACAATGGGGTGCCTATAAGCATTTTTCAAGATCTGGCCCCTATGACCCTACAGAAAAGGAGATCCCTTAAACCACTTACAGATTGGCTCCGGAACCATAAGATTCTGTACCGCTGGCAATTTCCTTTCGGATTAGCCTTCTCGTTCCAAGGCAGGAGAATCACTATTAAATCTCACCAAGACTTGGGACCTGCATTTGATATCCTGGACATTGCTCCCATGGAAATCGAGGACTGGGACACAGTACAAGATCTTGCGCTACTACCGGAGCTCCCCAGGATCCTACCCTTTGAAGTGAGAGGCACACCTAAAGCCCAAAGACAGAAGGAAAAGAAGAGGAACCAAACCCTCACCCCAAGACGTATCCCTACAGATGTCGCTTGAAGCATAAGAAAGTGATCTGGACATTTTTTCTGCCGAACCGCTCCTCATGCTGAGTATATGGGGCAATACCCTCGTCTTATGTCTTTTCCTTCTCTTCATCTCCACTTACTCCCTTCAATACGATATGTAATCCTTCACTATCCTCTATTCCCCCCCTATACGTTTTCAACAGTATCTGATGGAGCTCCCAGGTATACATTTCCTCTGTCCTTTCTTAAGAATGCGATGTCTTTTGTGTAGTCACTCTGATTAGCTCTGCAGTGAATTCGGCTAGAAATAGGATCTCCAAATTGGGGGATCATGGATAGCAGTCAGTGACAATAGGTGTTACCCCCGACCTCACGGTGCCTCTGTGCTTTGATGTGTATGCGACGATCCAGTGTGAGGCCGGTGGTACACTTTTGCATTTATTCGCATAGCCCAACATATTTTATGCTGTTTTACTTTCGCATCCAGTCGCTGTATTATTATGCGCATGTCGTCCGTATACCTTATTATAGATGCCTCCTTTTAGTTTAGTTTAAGACGTCTCGGATGACACTTCAAGGTCCTGGGTGCTACTCTCGGCTTTATGGGCAGGAGTACCGATTATTCCTGTAAGTGGGGGCTTGCATTTAGTCAACGGCTCGCTCCTATAAATTTTTCGCATGGAACACGATATTTGGCCTGTACACCCAGCGGCCCGGGGAACATGGGTATGTTAATTTTAAGAAGTCATATACTGACACTATCCTTAGAGCACTGTAGATCTTACTTGTAACCAGGGTTTCCGGACGGCGCTCTCAGCTGAGTTATGCTTCTGGACTCGCGCTTGCGTGCAATGATTCAGGGTACACCCGAAAGCTTAGAGATACTTCAATCCGCACCGCGCATGCCCCTGACTTGAAAGGTCTCAGCGGCCTCACATTTATGTTCGGTTATGTTCAATATATGATGAATCTACCTTTAGGCACCAGAGTTACCGATGCTGGAGTCTCGCCGGGACTCCAGTCGTCAGTTAAAGGAGCTCCCGACTACACTCTGTCTCCGTGCGGCTTATTTATGCGAGGATTCTGAGTGTAGTTGGCAGCACAGAATTGTACCCCTCCTGATTTCTTTTGTCTTGCCCTACATTTGCTTAGCAGCTTAAACTTTTAGTTTCGCTTTAATTAAACTAAGATTCTTCAATATGCCCATTAATAAGGTTAGGGCTGCGCAGTCACTATTCAGTTACGAAGCGTCCCCAAATTGGTATTCAGACATTCTAGGTGACTAACCTGACGCAGCAATTCATCTGTACTTACCTCCCTATATGCAGTTGTGTTGCGGGTCCAGTGGTTCACCCCCATTTATATTCACATAGCCCAAGTTATCTTATATCTACACCCAGCGGACCTATATCTACAAATACGCCACTATTAGTGACCACATATTGTCCAGCGGCCCTAGATCTATAGTCTCAATTTCTCAGCGATGGGGAGGAACCCAGGTGTAAATAACACTCTATTAACGCAATGGCTCAGCCACCCAGGGTTATGCTCTACTAATGGGAGAATTGATCCTGGGTAATATAAACACGTCATACCTAGTTCTACTCTATCTCATGGGCTATTAGATGTAACTCTCGGGCTAAGCCGACCTCTATAGTGGTGAGCCGGGTCTATAAATGGCAATCGCCACTTCCCCCCCCCACCTGATCAGGCATTCAAGACTAACTTAGAATGACCCAGATAGTTCTTTTTTTGTTCAATTTCTATTTGTTCTTTTTTGTTCTAAACAGGTTTTTCAGTATCCAGTGCTGCATCCATCCGTGGCGAGCCTCTGCCTTTATGAGACAACGTCTCTTGGTTCATGCGACTCACTCAAAAGCTAAGTACGCTGACCATCTCATGTTCCCTGAACGTACGAACGGGGATTATTCGCGTTGCTCTGCCTCTCCTCGTCACCCCCATAATGGCTGTTAGCATTGCCTCTTATAATGTTAAGGGCTGCAACTCGCCTTCTAAGCGGAGCCAGGTTTTCGGGGTGTTGAGGAAAGGCAAGGCGAACGTAATTTTCTTGCAAGAAACCCATTTCAAATCTCAACATTTCCCCAACTTATCCTTCTCATATTACCCTACTTGGTTCCACTGTGGTTCCCCCAAATCCAATTCTAAAGGGGTCAGCATCTGCTTTCAGAGTAAGCTGCCTTTTATCCTTGATGCCCAGCTATGTGATCCTGAGGGTCGTTACATTATGATTAAAGGGAAAATAGGCCAACACCTATACACCTTTGTAAACATCTACGCTCCAAATAGCCGTCAGATCCCCTGGCTTAAATCAATCTTATTAAAAGTAGATTCTTTTAGAGATGGCATAACAGTAGTTGTTAGTAGTCTGGTGTTAAACCCTTTTATTTACTCTTCCTCACACAAATCAGCTCAATCTCAGAGAGGTATCCGTTCCCTATTGAGATCTCTAGCCAAAGCCCATCTAATAGATGTCTGGCGTACCATACATCCAGAATCTAGAGACTACACTTTCTATTCTTCACTTCACAGATCGTATCAACGTCTAGACTACCTATTTATCTCAAAAGAACATTTACACCTTTGTGCCAGAACTGATATAGGATCCATAATCCTTTCGGATCATGCTCCCATATATTTGCACATGAAATCCCCCCCTAACCATAAATCCTCTAGCCACTGGCGATTTAACGAACAGCTCACTAGCATTCCGTCCACTAAAATTAAACTGAAGGGACTTCTTGAAGAATTTTTTAAGATAAACTGTACCCCTGAGGTATCGCCACAAATTGTTTGGGACGCCCACAAAGCTTTCATAAGGGGTCAATGTATTAGTTTGGGCGCTCACCTTAAAAAAGAAAGACAAAAACAGCTAGACACCCTTTATGAGAAAGTCAGTCAGCTGGAAAGTGCCCATAAAAAATCCCAACTGGAATCACATTTACTGGAACTCTCTGCAAGCAGGGCTGCCATCAAAAACCTACTGAATATAGCTTCTGCTAAACTGTATTTGCACTCCCAGTATAAAATATTTGCTCACGGGAATAAAGCTTCAAGATACATGATGTCCAGAATTAAACGTAGGAAGCTGAATAATTATATACATAAACTGAGGACCCCAGAGGGTTCTTTAACCTTCGAGACAAGTGAGATTGCTTCCCTATTTAGGGACTATTAGGAATCTCTTTACAATATCAATTCGTCGCAATACTCCTCGGGTGATACGGTTATCCCTCTATTGCTAACTTCGTATCTCGGTGACCTCTCCCTCCCCTTTCTCTCGGATCAGGATAAAATTCACTTAGCTTCTCCATTCACATCTGACGAACTCCTACAAGCTATTAAAAATTCCCCGAAAGGAAAAGGCCCCGGCCCGGATGGATTCCCGATACCCTACTACATCGCCTTCCATGAAGTTCTAATCCCACACCTTATCCCAATATACAATAATGCATTACAAGGTAATCCACTTTCAACGGATATGACCAGAGCTCACATAACTTTAATTCCCAAGGAGGGTAAAGATCATTCTTTGTGTCCTAACTACAGACCCATTTCTCTTCTTAATATTGATTTAAAACTGTTGGCAAAGATGCTTGCGAATAGATTATCACAGTATCTCCCTGCTCTGATACATAGAGACCAAGTGGGTTTCGTGAAAAATAGAGAAGGGAAAGATAACACGCCCCGTGTTCTAAACATTATACATTACGTTAAGAGGAAAGGCCTCCCTCTTGTCCTTCTCAGCACAGATGCTGAGAAGGCATTTGATCGAGTTAATTGGCCCTTCATGTATGCGGCGCTGCAGTCCCGTAATATCCCCCTCCCCTTTATAGCAGCAATTAAAGCAATGTACCAGCATGCCTCGGCCTCCATTAGGGTCAATGATACCTTATCTGAGTCTTTTAGAATCAGTAATGGAACCAGACAAGGCTGCCCCTTATCCCCCCTCTTGTTTGTCCTCGCTTTAGAACCCCTCCTACAGACCATTCGGTTAGACTCCGACATCCTGGGAATTAAGTTGGGAGACCAACAACACTAAATAGCCGCTTTCGCGGACGATCTGTTACTGATAATAGCTAATCCTGCAATAGCCCTCCCCAAAATCTATAGCCATTTGGAGACGTATGGTTCACTCTCTAACTTCAAAGTGAATCATAGTAAATCACTTATTATCGCTACGGGACTTGGAAAATCCTTGAAGTCACGTTTGGAAGCGGATTCGCCATTCAACTGGTCCTCCCCTGTCTTAACTTATTTAGGTATAAAAATGAATATGGATCCCAGTCAACTCTTTAATCTTAACTATATCCCTCTTCAAAATAAACTAGCAGAAGATCTAGCGTCCCTTGATACTCCCACACTCTCATGGTTTGGAAGGAAAAACCTATTAATGTCACTTATTATCCCCAAACTTACTTACCTCCAACAAACTTTACCAATCTCCGTCCCTTCCACATACTACTCTAAACTTAAGTCCATGTTCCGGTCTTTTATATGGTGTAAGAAGAAGGCCAGAATGTCTTATAAATCCCTTTCATACCCGGGAGAGAGGGGAGGAATAGCGTTGCCAGACCCCAAAATTTATGGTAGAGCTATCCTACTCACTAGAGTAGTTGACTGGTTGACTACCCCCAAACATAAATCGTGGGTCCCTATGGAGGCAGCAATCCTGGGACTCCCGTTTAGAGCGGCTCTTCTGGGACGCATGTCACCACTGCCCCCCCATCCTGATATCACACCGATTATGAAAGCCTCATTGAACGCTTGGTATACCTTGCAGAAATCACCTTTGTGCTCCCCACTCCCTTCCCCGGTACTTACAATAGAGGACATTTTTCATCTAGCACCACAGGCCCTACAGAATAGCATACCCACTGAAATTGTTCGGTCAAAGGTGAAACTGACGGACTGTAAGAGGCAGCCCTGATCATCCAGCAACATTTCCAACACATACTGTATATATATAGCAGACTGTCATGTTTCCCTCCAGCCACCAGAGGCCACTGTGGCTGAGTAGGACAGTGAGAGGAGTTGTTTCCAGAGGACAAGGAGTTAAGTGTTTTTCCCGAGCTGAGCAGAAAGCCTGGGCTGAAGGTGTCTGAGTACACAGGAAGAAGGACGCTGTGCACTGAGAGGGAGATCCACAGGGAAGATTAGAGCGATTTCTCCTTGCCAACCTGCTGTGACACAGTATCTGTGTGCTGTCTGCTATAGTGTGAGGCACTTACCAGAGGAACTGTGAGTGAATTCCAGGCCCTGCCTGATTACACATCCAGAGCTGCTGATTATCTCTAACCAGAGTTACAGAGACTACAAAGAGAGGCCAGAGCTGAACCACGCTGAAGCAAGCAAGCAAGCAACCAGATCGGGACCCAGACTGTACCTGCCGCATGTGCGGACACCGAACTGTGAGTGCACTGATGCTAACCTGAGCTAGGGCATAGTGGAATAGGATTTAGTTTAGTGCACCGTAGAGGTGCACCCCGGGTAGCGGGGACAGATAGGACTACCTAGAAGAGAGTAGCCTGCTATTGTCTGTACTTGTGTTTGTGATTCATTTGTGTTCTTTATGCAAATTTCCATTATCTTTATTGTGAATTCTCAAGCTGTTCATATTGTAAATCTGCTTCTCCGGCAGTTAGAGTTCTCTTTTAATAAAGCCGGTTTCTACTTCAGCCTCCTTGTCTGCTGCACTGTACTTGAGTCCTGCTCTACGGTCTCTTCCTCTGCTGACCGTTACAGGACCTCTTTAAAGATGGTGAATTACTTACCATAAATGAAATGGGTGATCTTCTACACAGCTCACGTCACAGTTTTTCCGGGCTTCACTTCTTAAGGGCATATATGTCTCAAAACATACCATTACACACATTATTGCGTCCTATCTCATGGTTGGAACATATCATCAGTCGAGATTTTTCCCCACGTAAAATGATTTCACTATGGTACAATAGGCTAAGGGCCCCTCCAGAGGCTCTAAAACCAGCTTTCATAGGACTCTGGGAAAAAGACTTAAACAAGACTCTCTCTCCAGAGGACATTGGCATTATCTATAACTCATCGCACAAATCCTCACGATGTGTCAGGATCCAGGAGAACAACTATAAAATCATCTCAAGATGGTATAAAACCCCTGACAAGACTTGCTTATACTCAGCTACGGCTTCAGACACTTGTTAGAGATGCTCCAAAGACAGGGGCACTTTCTTCCACATTTGGTGGTCTTGCCCTATTTTACTCAGGTGGTGGGAGAAGGTTTTCCAAACCTGTAACAAGATATGCAACTCCAACGTTACCCCGTCCCCAGAAGTTGCTCTCCTGAATCTCTACCCTCGTGACCCCCTTCCCCCCAATCCGCTACTTCTCAGACACTTAGTGAGTGCCGCAAAATTGCTGATCCCATCACTTTGGTTGTCAACCGAGACTCCCTCTATGGACCAATGGTACCAGAGGATAGACCAAATATACAGATTAGAAGAGCTGTCCTCATGGGAACTGAGATCTCACCATAAATTCACAATGGTCTGGAACCAATGGATCTCCTTTCGAGGCTATCAGAGGGAGGGTTGCTCAAACACCACTATACCCAGTGACACCCCATTGGGGCCCATTTCAGCAAACTCCCCACCTACTCCTCCCCTGCCCCCTTCTCGCGTGCTCTGAGGGTGAGTTACTCAGATGGTAAGGTTGCCTTGGCTTTTGGCCGTCACGGATGGATGGCAGTTCGTGGATTGGAATACAATGATTTAAAGTGCTTAACGGCTATTTTCTTGACAACAGCTGCTACATGTGTATGGAAAACGCTATTATTTTATAGACCTTGTATTGGTGATCTAGCGGCTGATTAATCTTTGAGACTATGTCATAGCACGCTTGATGTATGATTATTACCTGACAGACCTGTACTTTGTTTTTCTTGTGTTCAAGAGCAGAGGAGTTTTCTTCTCCTCTTCTGCTCTAATTATGTATTCTATTGATTTATTCAATAAAAAAAAAAAAAAAAAAAAAAAAAAAAAAGAAAGGAAGCCAGTCGGCCAGTCCCCTTCACACAGAAAGGTGCAAACACAGAAAACACTGTCCTGTGTCATGCATAAGCTGGAATGGGAAGTAATAACTTCAAAACAGGGTATTTTGGTTAATATAAGGGGAGATTTAGAAAACTGGTGTAAAGTAGCAAAGGACCTGTGAAAAATGAAAGGTGAAATCTGATTGGTTGCTATGGGCAACTAAGGCAGTTCTTTACACCAGTTTGATAAATCTCCCCCATAATTTTTAGCCAAGGTTGTACCACCAATGAGGCCAGGTGAGGCGTTTGCCTCAGGCAGAACCAGGTAGGGGCAAGAGGGGGGCAGCAGAAGGGCCATGGCAATGAGTGCTCTCATTGTGGCAAAGAAGTTTGGTTAAGGAATTGGTGATGGGTGGGGGGGGGGGCACTGTTTCAGGTTTTGCCTCAGGCAGAAGAAAGGCTAGGTGCACCCCTGATTTTAGCACATTAAAGAATAAATATTCCTTTCATGACTGAGATCAGAATAAGGCCTCTTGCACACGACTATTTATATTTTGCGGTCCGCAAAAAATACGCATACGCAAAAAATACGTATGACATCTGTGTGCATTCCATATTTTGTGGAACGTAACAGCTGGACCCTAATAGAACAGTACTATCCTTGTCCATAATGTAGACAATAATAGGACTTGTTCTATTTTTTTGCGGAACGGAAATATGGAAATACGGAAATGGAATACACACTGAGTACCTTCGGAATGAAAATATGTTTGTGTGCAAGAGGCCTAACTCTTGTAAGCTTTGGCCAGGGGTGACTGGAGTTAAAGGGCATCCGTCAGCAGATTTGTACCTAAGAAACTGGTGACCTGTTGAATGCGCGCTTGGCAGCTGAAGGCATCTGTGTTGGGCCTCTTTCACACGACCGTATGTATTTTGCAGTCCGTTGTTCACAGATCTGTTGTTCCATTTTTTGTTTTCCTTGGGTCTCCGTTCCATTTCCGTTCGTATTTCCGCAAAAAACATCTCTGTATCGTTTCCGTATGTGATCCGTTTTTTGCATATCATAAACGGAAACAGGAACTTTGTAATCCCCTTTTTTGGACACATCCCCTTTTTAACTTGGTCATGTGATTGTTGTTACTCCATTTTATGCAGCTCGTTACAGCACTGAGAGTTTAGTGTTTGGCAGACTGGTTTCTGGCTATCATTTTCTGTTGTATCATGGCTGACGATTCCGAAGAAATGGTTCTCTTGTGCTGGCTGATTTCTCGGGAACTGGAACAGCAGCCAACTATGCTGAACGTGGAATGCAGGAGGCATTGGGTTCACCCAATTCTCTCTCAGCGGTGCAGGAAGGGTCATTTCCACACGCTGTACATGGATCTGCGACGGCATCCTGTGAAATTTCATGGGTATTGTTGTATGTCTGTGAGCAGCTTTGACTTCTTGTTAGCGACTCTGCGCCATGGCCTCACATACCAGGACACAAATATGAGGCGCTGCATTTCTCCAGAGGAACGATTCATCGTGTCGCTGAGGTATGTATTTTTAACATTTATATTTGTAGAATGTGCAAACTTGGAAATCTTATTTTTGTTGATAGTGTAGCTACAATGTGATAATGTGCTTATGTAGATTTGGTGTATTTTTGGGGTGTGAAAGTATATCTGTGTTTCATGATATGTTTTTTTTTTTTTTTTAAGATTTTTGGCAACTGGGAATTCATTTTCATCTCTGCATTTCGAGTTCCAACTAAGAGTCTTAACAATTTATTGGATAGTTCATCAAATCTATGATTTGATTTGGCAGCAACTCTGGGAAGCGGTGATGCCAGAGGCCAAGGCTGAGGATTGGATTCAAATTGCTGGGGGTTTTTATGTTGATGCATAGTTTCCAAACTGCATTGGGGCACTGGATGGCAAACACATACGTGTTAAGAAGCCGCCTCACTCAGGGTTCCAGTACTACAATTATAAACAATATTTTTCTGTAGTGCTTTTGGCCTTGGCTGACAGTACTTACAAGTTTATGATTGTGGATATTGGGGCCTATGGGAGCACTGCAGATGCGTGCATTTTCAGTTCTTCTAGAATGTGTGAGAGACTTTGAGCCAATCAACTAGCCTTCCCAGAAGACCGCCAGGTTCTGCGGGACCACCGACTCCATTTGTAATTGTGGCTGATGAAGGGTTTGCTTTGGCACCACATGTCATGCGCCCCTTCCCCAGACGCAACCTGGATGATAGCAGGTGTATCTTCAACTATAGGATCAGTAAAGCCTGTTGGTATGTTCAGTGTGTGTTTGGAATACTCACACACAAGTGGAGAGTATTACTGTCATCCTTACAGAATTCCACCCTGGTTATTCAAACATATGTGATCCTGCATAACATTGTAAGGATTCATGATGCACCCTCAGAATTTGGTAATAAACAAGCAAATGAGCAGGGACACCATCTTCTGGAGTAAATAATTGATATGAAGACAATTTATTCAAATACAATACATAGACCGTAAAAAACGGTCATACACCTGATAAAATATAAGTAGGAACATACACCTGATAAAATACAAAACTAAATAAACTAAGCAATAAAATCAATCAAATAAATTGTCACATAAATCCACTGATTATTCTGCCTCTAGATAGAGGGTGATGAATGTTCATAAAAATGACTATCGATGTTCACCAGAAGGCCATAGATATTCACCAGAAGACCATGAATATCATCAAGACTCAATATCAAATGCAAAAAATTCTCAATGTTGGAGACACAGCAATGTGTATATGAAGTAAATCTCAATATTGGAGACACAGCAGTGTGTGTAGGAACACTGAGGCTCTTACCGCTCTGTTGGTAATACAGTGTCCGTTCTGTGTAGGGGCATAAAAGCCAACTCACGTGAAAATTCGGGCACTGGTTCCAGGTGACGGAAGGTAAAGAAACTCTGTATGGACAATTTGCCTAAGACGCTGACTCCACGTGATAAAAGCACTTGGTTCTGACACTTGGTAGGCGTGTATAACTGTGACCTCACTTTTGTGAACATTAATCACCCTCTATCTAGACCCATTTATTTCAAGACGCTGTCCAAGGAGCCGAATTTGGCGCTTATTCCAGCACTTTAGAACATTTGGAAAATCCTTTGCCATGTGTATGGTTGTCTTAAAGTATATGCACAGCCCTAGTTGTAATTAATAAAAATAAAGTAAGCTAAACTACGGGTGTATGTGTATTATGTTTGTACTGTTTGCATTTCAATAAAAAAACAAATGGTGTTATTGTTTGATTGTTATAACATATGGAATAAAAGCCTACACAAAAGAAAAGTTAGGTCTCGTTCACAAGGACGAGTTTTCCGCGCGGGTGCAATGCTTGAGGTGAATGCATTGCACCCGCACTGAATCCGGACCCATTCATTTCTATGGGGCTGTGCACATGAGCGGTGATTTTCACGCATCACTTGTGCGTTGCATGAAAATGGCAGTATGCTCTATATTCAGCATAGAAGTGAATGGGGCTGCGGGAAAATCGCAAGCATCCACAAGCAAGTGCGGATGCGAAGCGATTTTCACGAATGGTTTCTAGGTGACGATCGGGATAGGGACCCAATCTTTATTATTTTCCCTTATAACATGGTTATAAGGGAAAATAATAGCATTCTTTATACATAATGCTAAGTAAATTAGGGATGGAAGGGTTACAAAAAAAATTAAAAAAAATCATTAAACTCACCTCATCCACTTATTCGCACTGTCCGGCTCGTCTTCTTTCTTCTTCTATGATGACCCGGGCGAAAAGGACCTTTGGTGACGTCACTGCACTCATCACATGGTCCATCACCGTGGAATGAAGACGAGCACGAACAAGTCGATGAGGTGAGTAATTTTTAACCCCTCTATCCCTAATTTACTTTGCATTCTGTATTAAGAATGCTATTATTTTCCCTTATAACCATGTTATAATAAAATTTACATGACACCTAACCCAAACCCGAACTTCTGTGAAGAAATTTGGGTTCGGGTCTGGGTACCAAACATGCAGATTTTTCTCACGCGCGTTCTTTTTTTCACGCAACGTACCCGCATCCTATTCGACCCTCACATGCAACGCCCATGTGAAAGAGGCCTAACAAATAAAAGAATGGCTTTTAATTCAGCCTGTATATAAAAAAAAACACAACATAAATAAAAAAATATAAGTCCATAAGCTCCCTTATTAAAGGTCCCGGAGCATGTGCAGGAGGCCCAGCCACATGACTTTGTGGTTGTCATGGTTATCTGTGGCCGTCATAATGAGCACGGGAGCCATATTCATGCTCCTGCGAAAAGAGGGGCTGTGAATAATAAGAGCTGAGCCTAGCATTTTGTGACACCATGCTGGGCCCAGGTTGTGGTCCTGTGGGGGTATGCATGATGGTGGCCACAGAAGCCATAATGGATACAAATATTTTTTTTTTCTCTTCCGAATAATTTTGTATAAGGGGATCTAGCTCACTGAGCATTTGCTCCTCCTTCTCTTCACTCCTTCTCTGCCTCAAATACTCGAGCACCTGAGAATCAATCAGGGCTAGAGTATTTGAGGCAGAATCGGCAATGTCTCTAGCTCCCCCTTCTCCGCTGTAGCTGTCTCCTGGGTCATTCTGGGCTTGATGGACCTGTAGCAGCTCCCTCCAAAGCAGAAGACTCCTCCGGTCTCTTAGGACGACCCTGCTGTTCCACAGTTTAGGCCTCTCCAACCACCGGACAATGGGATTCCAGGGGACC